>NW_012149408.1:343254-365033 GCF_000956105.1 Propithecus coquereli | reverse complement strand
GTTCTTTAGCTTTAAGAAAGTTTTAATGGAACATATAATTAACATATAATACATGTTTGTGCATTAATAGGATTCATTTAAATAAAAAAACCTGTTTGTCATTGTTAAATGTCAAATTTCTGGATCTATTTTACCCACTGAACTGTCAGATCATATCCTAGTTTCACCATGGTTTTGGAATAATTAGTATAACATTTTAAGAATGTTATGTTTTCTCCTAATATTTGGCATGAAAAAAAGGTAAAGCTAAGGCCCACAAATTGGCTGAATTATTTCATCAGCTGGTTTATTCATTCATAGCACAGAGACCTATCAGGACCTGACTCTGTCCCCCAGGGGTCTGGTGCTGCAGACCCAGCAGTGAGTGGAGGAGACCCAGCCCTTGTCCTCATGGAGCCTACAGCTGGGTCCCTCCCCTCCCAACCATGCCCAAAGGATAGGATTTCCCCTTGGACTTTTATAGACATGACCTTTAGCCAAATCGTGGCTGTGAAAGAATTTGAAAAGCATAAGAAAATTATACAATTATCAACAAATGCAAATGTTCAGGTCTGCACACCCCCCATCCCCCATTTCTCCTTCAAATAAGATTTTTCGATAAATCAGAAGCAGAGCAAGAACAATCAACTAACCATGGCTAGGTCCGCACCTACGTGCCCATTTGGTAGGAGAAACGAGAGAAGAAAATAGTTTGGTTTAGGACTGCACCATATAGATGGATGAAAACAGGATACGAGAGTGAGATTTGATTAGAGGTGGGCATGATTTCCCGGATCCTTATTTTATGCCTTTTGAATGTTTCATCCAGCACAGTCGGGCGCTAAGAATGGCACGATCATTGTTGGAAGACACCCCACCCAGGACAAGGGCGACACACCATGCTTAGATGTCTCCATGCTCATTTTCTTTAGGTAAGGGTTTGCTTCTCTTTTGAATTCTCATCTTCTAAATAGCAATGCAAAGCTTTTTGGAAACACAATATTTAAGGGAAAAGGTTACGTGTGTGTGAGAGCTGTGAGTTCAGGAAGACTTGCCGCACTTAGTAAACTTTTCATTCCTCAATCTCCTTAGACTCCCACAGTCAAGGGCTGCCTGGGGCTGCTACTGGCGAAGCGCAGGGGTTGTGAGAGCAGAGCAGGATATGTTGGGGGCAATGAAATGAATGGAGAGGAGACAGAGAGAATGGCATTAGAGAAAGAGAAAGGGAGAGACCCCAGGTAAGGAAAAACAAAAAAGGAAAAGGTCTACCTACACTGTCAGTAACCAAGAGGTGGAGATTCTGCTCGGCTAGGATTAGGTTTTATCTTTAACGATAGAGACCCATAAAGTAAGACTTGAACAAAACCATTACTTTTTAATCCCTTCCTCACAGAGTGAACAAACCGTGGCTTGTGGGCCAAATCCAGCCTTTCACCTGTTTTGGTAGATGAAGTTTTACTGGAAAACAGCTGCACCCGTTCACTCACACACTGCCTGTGGGTGCTTTTGCACCGTAGCAATAGTGTCCAGAAATTGCAACAGAGACTTCGGAGTCTGCGAGCCAAAATATCTGTTCTCTGGCCCTTTACGGAAATATTAATAGTTTGCCAAACCCTGTCTTACGTCAAAGTTTGGGTGCTGGCAACAGGTATCAACAGGTATACCCATAGCAGGTATCACGGGCTCAGGCTAGTCTACTCTTCCGGGGCCTGGCTGTGGGCTCGCCGCAGTCTCAGAGGTCTTGCCTGGTCACCTTTCAAGAGGCAAGCTGGCAGCAAGAGGTAAGAGATGCAAACGATACCTGCCACCTCTTTCAAAGGACGTTTCCCCAAAGCTGCCACCAACACTTGCAATTCCGTTACCCAGCACACTTAGTCCCATGCTGGGGCACAGCTGGAAATTCCCTCGATCCAGGTGATGGTGGCCCCAGACAAGACCAGGGCTGAAAGAGGGATGCACGTGATTTTAGACAGGCATGTTAGGCAGCCAACTCTTACCATCTTCAAAAAACTTTGAGGAGCAATGCCTGATATATCCACTATGATGCCTACAGCAATTGACTAGAACCTATAAAAACCAGAGAAGTCTAAGCTTAGTAACATAAACCACCAAATAAATATCCTTCCGTTTGCTACCCCGAGTACCCTGAGAGTAATGTTCTAGTCATGCCTTTAACGCAGTTATAACAGATTATACCTTTCCACATTCCCTTCTGATTTCTCTTGGAGAAAAATCTGTCACAGAAATACTTGCACACTAGGACAAATTTCAGAGGATAATTTATAGAATGTTGCATACCATTTAGCTAGCAGATCATAGCTGTTCTGTTATAAATGTTGAAACCTTCCCTTATGCACTGCAAATGTGTAGGGAGAAAATTTTAAAACATAAATTACGAGCTCCCTTAAAATATAGAATACTTTACAGACAGTCATGCTTTGCCACCTGTCATGATCTTTCATGTAAATATGTACTTAATGTCTTTTTAAAATGCTGTTTTGTCTCCCCAGATGACTGGGACATTTCTAAAGAAAGTCAATGTTTTAAAACTATATTTAGGGAACTGTGAAAGCAACTTTGAGTGAACAGACTTTGGGGAATGGTTTTTGGCTATTCTACCTGGAAACGGCGGTTTGTGTGAGCAAATGTATTCAAGGTCAGGTCATCCCCCTGGTCCCTAAATGCTGACACACAGATGTCAGGATGATGCTGTGGCCTGGGGGACAGGAGACACTTACAACAAAGGCTTCTCACTGCCATCGCTTGCTCCTTTGTAGAAAGGCAGCATCTTTGGTGACACGCGGACTTTGCTGTTTGAATTGGTTGTCTTTACTACTGGTAGTATTTTAATTCCTCTCCCACCGTGTGGCCCAGATCTCTGACTGGTTATTACTTCCAGCTCACAGGGGCTTTGCTTCAGGTATTTACTGCTATGCTGAAGTGATGACTGATCAGAAAACCCAAAAATAAATATAGATGGGAAAGTCCTTCATTTCTCCCGTTTGGCAGCTGGCACCCGTTGATTATGAACGAGCAATGTCCTTCTGATTATCAGAATTATTGAGAGGAGAAAGACTGTCTTAGTACAATGTCTGTGGAATTTGACTGACGCCTTCAAAGTCAAGAATGTTTCAATGAGTGGGTGTGAGGTGTGCCCTCCGTCTCCCCAGCACCCCCAAGTACCCCCGCATCGTTAGGCTGTGTCTGTCCTACAAACTGTCCTAAAGTTGCAACTTAAGATCTTTATTTCATCGGCTTCCCTGGCTAGAACCACTAGGGCAGGAACCGGGTGATTTGGACGTCATTTCTGAGCGCTGCCGTGGGTAGGAAACTACCTTCTCCTCTCGTGTCCAACACTGTCTTGGGAGCCTCCGTTATGACCAGGCAGCGGGAGCGTGTGTGCAGCTGGCACAGGCCGCCCTGAGAAGACAGCTGACTTCTGCTTACCCAACAATGGCAAGGACACCGCTGCCCTGGGAGGCCGCCCTGGAGCACCAAGGGGCCAAGTGCCAAATGAAGATTATTTTAGACAAACTTCCTTGTTTCCCTGAGATCTCGGACTCTGCACTGGGGTTCTGTTCTCAATTAAAATAGCAAACTGTGGAATTGTGTGTAAACCTCCCCAGAGGGAGGGCGAAGGGCTTCTAAATGCCTTTATTTACCACCCTGAGAACTAAAATCCCCATTAGCTTGGCCCTGAGAGGCTTTGGGGAGGGGCGAGGGTGCCACGTCTGCTCTTGTCTAAGCTTCTCTGTCCTGGTTCTCATTGTCTCTGCAGCCTTTCATCAGAGACACTTGCGACCCAGCCGCCTACGTGTCTTAACGGCCGACGAATTGATGAATTTGTTCTCACACTTCTCCTCTCGGGGTTAACACGCAGAGGCCCTGCTGCTGCCTTCTGTTTACCCTTGGCCTTGAAGGGGGCCTTGGCTTCTTACTGGCTCTCCAGCATTTTAGCATGCATCCCCTTCCTCCCAGCTCCTGAAATAGACTCCTCAGCCTCATTTCAAATAACCCGGGAAACAGTGCTCATTTTGAATTTTGTGGGACTTTACCCTAAAGTTTTGGGTCAGGGGTTTTTATTTTCTCATGGTTTATAGTTTATTAAGCATGCTTCGCAGCATGCAAAGAGGATCTGTGGAGAAAACAAGAATAAAATGTCACCGAGAGGAACAAAGTGAAAAAGGGAGAATATAAACTCCTCAGCTGCCCAAGGTCCCAAATCCGAAGGCACAACTGCAATGAGAGTCCCCTGCAGGGAGGGAGAAGTGCTGTGTTCTGAAGTCAAATCAGTAAGCACAGCAATAAAATGAGAGTTAAGTTTTTAATAAATAACACGCCTTCCCGTACATTCCACCTGCCGCGGGAGCAAATCAAAGAGGCCTGGATGCTTAAGAATCCCAAGAAATGAGTCACGGGATCGTGCTTGGGGCCAAGAGGGTCCTGGAGCCGCGGGGCAAGGCAAGGGCTGCGGCCCGAGGTCCCCGCCGTGGGCTGTGCTCTTGGAATCGTCTCTGAGTTTTCGAGTGCTTTCTCAGAGCTGAAGCCGGCGTGATAAAGTGCGGCTCCTTCACCAGAAAGAATGTTTGCTTACTATTTCATCATCCCCAGAGGCGCGGGGAGAGGAAATAAGCACATCAGTTGTCATTATGACAGGATAGAAATGGAGCCCTCATATTTCAATAACACAGAGCGGGGAGCGGCCCCATCGCGAGATGAGTTATGGACTCTCTCTCGCTCTCGACTATAAGTTAATATTATCTCCCCAGGATAATTAGAGGGAAGTTCAATTACTGACCCCGAATTGCCGCGCGGGCCACACCATGGGTTTTGACACAGCCTTTTACACATTTATCTTTTCACCTAACGCGCTAAATCTGCATCGCGGTGGTGATTAATCTTGCTGCGCCCCTTCTTGCTTGTCCTATTCTTCTTGCTTGGATTGGCGGGTCCCTGGAGTCCCCTTGAGCACAGTATGAACAGGTCTATTACGCTGTGTTTTTCTGCCAATTTATGTTCCTCTCTGTGTTAGGTTATTGTGGTCACTTCTGAAGTTGGGTCAAACGAGCTGTGTTGCCCCCAGGCCACAGGCTGCCCACAGTGGCCATGCCGCCTGCTGAGGCCCGTGCCTTGGCCATGCCCACTGACCCCCACGGAAAGCCGGGGCCTCATTCTTTCCACGGGGAGTGGCCAGGGAGGCAGGGCTCCTCCAACTCTAGGAAGCTCCCATGGCTGCGCCCAGCCTTGCACCATTTAGGTTTCCTCTTCCAGGGGGCAGAGGAGAAGGAATGGCCACTGTGTTAGCAAAGTCACCAGACATAGCATTATTAACTCAAATAGACTCCGGTTTAAAAGCCAGACATATGCAGTCGTGCACCACGAAACAACACTTCAGTTAAGGAAGGGCAAAGCTCCAACGTGGTCCCCTGGGATATAAGGAAGCCGTTATTGCCCCCGAAGACCTTCCAGTGGGACAGACATGGAGGTGAAGACGGGTACTGATGATTCTGGCCCTGTGCAGGCCGAGGCTAATGGGGGTGTTTGTGTCTTAGTTTTAGCAAAGAAATTTAGAAAGTGAAAAATAAAAAAATTTTAAAAATAGAAAAAAGCTTATAGAATAAGGATACAAAGAAGGAATTTTGTACAACTCTACTTTGTGTTTGTGTTTTATGCTAAGTGTTATTACGAGAGTCAAAACGTTAAAAAAAATTAAGATGTTTAGAAAGTAAAAATGTTACAGTAAGTGAAGATTAATTTATTATTGACAAAATCATTTCTTTTATATATGTAGTGTAGCTCAGTGTGCAGTGTTTACACAGCCTGCAGTGGCATACGGTGATGTCCGAGGCCTTCACGTCCAGGCACCACTTGGAGCAACCTCCAGTCCTGCAGGCTCCATTCATGGTAAGTGCCTGTACAAGCGTACAACTTTTTATCTTTTATACCATATTTTTACCGTGCCTTTTTATGTTTAGATACACAAATACCTCTGTGTTACAGCTGCCGACAGTACTCAGTACAGTGACATTCATACAGGTGAGCAGCCCAGGAACAACAGGACACACCATACAGCCAGGTGTGCCTAAGCTACACCATTGAGGCACATGTAAGCACACTCCATGATGTTCACATGTGGACGGAATTGCCGAATGATGAATTTCTCAGAACACAGCCCTGTTGTGAAGCCACGTACGGCTGTATTACAACTTGGGATTTGCAAGAGCCAAAACTTTGAGTCCCCGAATCCTAATGCATTTTATTTTATTTGTTGCAAAATGCCTTTTCCCTCTCTGAGGCTGATAGCTAAAACATTAGGGCTTTGTCCTTGTGATCTTTGGGGACACCAGGGAGTCCCAGCCCCTTGGGGTGAGGAAGGAAGGGATCTGAGGGGCGTCTCAGAAGCCTGCAGACACGGCATGTGCCCCTGACACCGGGAGGCCCGGAGGCCAGGTGAGGTTCCCGGGGCTTGCAGCTTCTCCTAGCAACTTCCAGCAGAGGTCACGTGGCCCTGCAGGGCCGGTCCATCCCCCCGTTTCCTCCCCACATGCAATCCATGCGCTGTCTTTGGAGACCTGGTCGTTAGAGCAGAATGGGTGCCGGTTTACAAGTACAAATATAACTGGACTCAGTTCTGCAATCGCACCTGCCAGTGTGTGGACGTCGGAGGGACGCCAGGAGAGCCAGGCCAGCTCTCACGCAGGCCCCGATGGATCTGGGTTTGAATCTGGGACTCTAAGCCTCACTTTCTGCATGACAAAAACATCCACAGCTGCCTTCTAGGTTGCCTGCGGTTCAGCTGGAGGATCCTGGGGGGCAGTGAGGAGCCTGCCCCCCAGTCAAGGCTCCCCTAACCCTTGTGTGGTCGTCCTCGTCATCCGTGAAGTCCCTTCTCCACTCTGGGGTCCCTGGCACCCAGCCCCGACCAGCGATTCCTGCAAGTCACATGATTTATCCAAGAGTACCATGAGCACATGACTGCATTAATTCCAGAATGATTTGGCAGAGTCCAAACTTCGGTCAATGTTAGACTTCCTTTCATAACCACACTGGATATTTAGAAACGGTCACGTATCGTTGTGGTCGTTTTCTTATATTATTAACGTAACGGGGTGTGATGTCAAGCCCATGGCCCTCTGAGAGCTCCTGGCATGACGGCCTCGCCCTCGCTGTCCCCTCCTGGGTCTCCGACACACACCCAGGCTGCGGGGTCGGATCTGGGGGTGCAGAGGCCCGCTGGTTCTGCTGTGTCGTGGGAGGAGGAGACCGGGTCTTATCTTCGCACGGTATCAGTGGATAACACTGTGGTGGCTGAAGGGGGCTGAGGGCTGGGAGGAGACTGGAAAGGATAATTGTTCTTCTCAAGCCTGCGGGAGGAGGTCCTCCACGATTCCCTCTTCAACATGGCAGGCAACACTGAGAAGTATGCCCGATTCTCTCTCGTGTTGCCCACCCCGGGCTGCACCACGGAGAGCAAATCACGCACACACAGTGAAGACAAAAGCAGGGACTCTACCCCAGGGCCTGGCTTTGCAGACACGCGCTGGACCTGCCCGCCTCGACTGAGCAGGGGCCCTCAGAGAAGCCCTGCTTTTCCCCATCACTGGCACGGCGCGAGCTCTGTATGCTAATGGCAGCAGATACACACAGGAAATTCAGTCCTCGCCAGCAGACTCTGAATTGCTGCAATCTGGTCACCACCTGGTCAGCACGGCCCGAGACTCCGACGGCCAAGTGCCGACTCTTACGTTCGTCTCTGAAGTGCTCCATGGAATCACGTTTCAGTATCAACAGTCACGTTTTCCCGTTGGAAGCACATGAACTGAGTGCAAGTGTTTGCATCTCATTCTTTCTGGAAGCAGGGTTAAAAACAGAGGCATCTGCTCAAACTCTCCCCCGGGAACGTCCTCTTTGCAAAATTACACCCGGTATCAAACTATTTTGACGTGGACAGGATAAAAGGCCTTAGTAAGCGCATTGAAAGTCGCAGGTGAAACACTGTAAGCACCGATGACAGCAGTGACAGATGAGTGAAGGCAAAGAGTCCTTCATACCTAAAAACCCAGGCCTGGCCTACTTGACACCAGCCTGGGAGAGTTTAACTCCGCGAGGGAGGGGGCGGGCGTGCTCCCCCCACGGGACTCCGCGCATAGAAATGAGGCGGACGTTCCAGCTGCTCCTCCGAAGGGCCTTCCACTGCCATTTGTCTTCCAGTCAGCAGATGAAATGAGAGCCCGGAGCCTGCTTCCTCCCAGGACCGCACGGGCTCCACGTGCATCCTGTTACTTTGAGGGACCTGAACTACCTCTTTCCTCTCGGAGTTGCACTCTCAAGAATAGACACAATTGGACATCTTCTTTTTGAAATCCTTCGTCCAGGTGTTAGCCTCCTGCTGCCGCTTTGACCAAAAACGCCTTTTTTCTTTTCTTTCTTTTTTTTTTTAGTCCATGAAGAACAACATCTGTTTTCATTCTAAACCAGTGCTCATATTCCATCCCATAAGCTGTCCCCGGGGTTCACTCAGCCTCACTTTGAGTTCTTGCTCAGCACATTTCCTTTCTGAATCAATAAAATAATATTTGTACTTTTTAACATGAACCAGAAAACTGTTCTTTTTCGCGCATGTGCTGCTGTGGTTTGCACGGGCGGCCGGCGGGTCAAGCGGCAGAGCCGGCTTCTGGGACCAGAATATCCCGGACCGGAAAGGGCCCCTCGCGTGAGGCCACGAGGACCAGTCTCCGCCGCAGTGGGCCACGGGCCAGCCCCCGCGTTTGAACAGCTGTGGCTGCGCAGGCTTGCTCTGCCCCTGAACTTCCGCACAGAAGATGGTGTGGCTCTCAGGACCACCTTGATGTCGGCTCTGGAGAGCGATCCTGGGAGTGGTGACAGCTATGCTGGTGACATTTCCCCTGGAATGTGGCCTAACTCAGGCAAGGAAAGGCCACAGTGACTTCCCCGGCCATCACCAGCGCTCCCGCCCTGTCCATGTCACTGCAGACCTCAGAGAACAACAGCAACGGAAGGAGTTAAAGAAAGGAAAGGAAAAGAAGAGCGGAAAGAAGAAAATAAGGCCACTGGGAGGCGGAGGGAGCAGGGAGGGTGGCGATGCCCAGCGCAGGGGCCTGTCTTGCAGAGGTCTGCCCCGGCTTGGGCATTATGGAAAACAGGACCAGAAGGCTCCCCGGTGTCACCCTCTCCCCCGTGTTCCTGTTTGGAGTTGACTTTCCTGCTGCAAGAGAGAAATCCTGTCTCCCAGGCCTTGTTCCAGAGAGCCATGGGTGGGGTGAAGAGCAGAGGGAGGCAGGTGAGGGGAGTGTGGACAGGGCCACCTTGCTGCCCACAAATCCCCTCCCCTTCCTCAGGCGCAGGGCTAGACTAGAGCAGTCCACCTCCCCACCTCCCACCTTCCCCGGTCCCTGCAATCAGCTGTGCCCTGCAGCTGGGTCTTGCTTATCCATGTGAACTTGACCCCAAAGTTCTCCTCCGCTTACTGGAGGGCCAGGCCCAGGGTCACCTGGACGGCACCTGTTGGAGAGGGTGGCTGCTGCTAGGTTGGCCCCGTGACTGCACGGACAGCCGCACCCGACACCCAGCCACTGCGTGGGAGAGATGAAGCCCCACAGAATTCGGCCTCCGCCCTGTAATTGCAGCTGGAATTGCATGAATTAAAGCAGGTGCCCACACACCCCGCAGCCCTGTGCCCTGTGCGCTTCCCTCGTAAAAGACCCGCCCCGGTGTGGCGCCCTCACTTCCAAACCTGAAAGTCTATTTTGAAGTCTTCTTTAGACAATGTATTTTAAGCTCATTGTGTCTCTGGTACTAAGTAAGGTAACTGAAGGGAAATAAAATCAAAACTACAATTATCATTGGCAGAATTAGCAGAAATCATACCTCAACCCCTCCCAACTAGATTTTGTTAACATCTTGGCTTCATTTTCTTCCTCTCTGTTTATTCTTTTCTTTATAAACAAAGATAAAAATATTTATTTTATCTTTTTCAAAACTAGATAACATAAATTTTGGGCCAGTTTTAAAAAACAAAATATATGTAGAGTTGACAAACATGTACAAGCTGACAATCTGAATAATGTACTCGAGGAAGACAAGCGATGACCTCGGGACAATGATGTCCTCCTTAGAGGAGAGCAGGGAAGCTTTCATGTCTAAAAACAACAACAACAACAACAAAAATGCACCCTTGTCCAAGCAGCATTATTCACAATAACCAAAATGCAGAAGCACCCAGCGGCCATCTGCGGGTGGCGGAATGGAAAACCGCAATGTGGAAAGTGCAGACAATGGGGTATCACCCCGCTATGAAAAGGAGGGGGACTCTGACACCTGCTACGACCTGGGTGACCTTGGGGGCATTACACAAGGTGAAATAAGCGGTCACAAAAGGACAAAGGCTACAGGAGTCCACTGGTAAGAGACAGCTGGAGGAGTCGGAGTCACGGAGCCGTGAAGGGAAGGGTGGCGTCCAGGGCTGGGGTGGGGCGCGGATGGGGACAGGCTTTTGGCCTTGCAGGATGCAGGGAGGCTGGAGGTGACGGCGGTGATGGTTGCGCAATAATGTCAACGTCCTCGACACCAGTGAACTGTACGTCAGAATGGTTCAGACGGTAAATTTTATGTTAAGCGTATTTTACTACGATTACAAAAAAGGAAGAATTAAAGCAAATATGGCAAATTATTGCCACCTAACCCTAACCTTAATAAATGTCACATGAATTTCTGTAACTTATGCTCCTCTGGAGGGCAGTAAACAGAATCCACAAGTAAGAACTCAGCCAAAACCCTGAGTCCTTACAGACCAAGCCGGACGCCAGCCCCTCCGCTGCTGGAGCTCTCCTGGGACCCGCACGGGCTAACAGGCTCCTGCCACACTCGTCTGCGACAGCCACTCGTCTGCGTCCTGTCCGCAGCAAGAACAGAGGTCTTTATGGGTCTTTAGATCTCT
This sequence comes from Propithecus coquereli, assembly GCF_000956105.1. Lineage (NCBI taxonomy): Eukaryota > Metazoa > Chordata > Mammalia > Primates > Indriidae > Propithecus > Propithecus coquereli. The sequence goes on along the minus strand of NW_012149408.1, from coordinate 354,097 downwards.
TTATCGGCTCAGCCTGGTGACCAGCACCTGGAACTGGCTCTAAGAAATGTCTGTGGACTGACCGACTGGCGAAATCAATAAATAATCCCATTCACATGGTCTAAAATAAAATCCCAGCCTCTCAAAACGGACAGAAACCGCTTCTGAAAAACAGATGAATCATAGGCTTTTCCTAAGTCTGTGCTTTTGTTTTCATTTTGTTTTGTTTTGTTTTTGTAAGTCCAAAGTGAAAAGGACAGTTTTAAGCTACTTCCTGGATGGGTCATGATCAAATGCAGAGTCAATCGGTTCAGGCAACACGGAAGCAAAGCCTCCTTTCCCACTTGCAGGCGAGTGTTCCTTCAGATGTCTTTTCCAGAGTGGAGCTGCTTCGTCTGCACTGGGAGAGCCTGCTCACGTCCCCAGGCAGCTCTCAGAACGAGCTGTTGCGTGTACTCTGTCTGCTCTCACGCTGGGCAGATTGAGTTGAGCCTTGACCTCTAGAAGCACCAGTGGTTGGGACAGCCCTGGGCAGCCCTCACCTGCGAGCACGGGCCAGGCCTCCCTTGCAAGGTTGCCATCCTCTGACCGACCCCCATCGCTCTTCCTCTCTTGCTGATCCCGGGACGGCACAGCCCCCCAGCTCCACGTGCTGCAGGCAGGACCTGGGCTTGCCTTCCAGCTTTGCTTTTATGAGCAGTGATTTATCGCCGTGCTTGTGCAACACGTTGGTTTCCTTGCTACTTCCAATTACGTAAACTCGATCTTGATTTGTACTTGTACAGCTTGTTGCTTTCAACATTCTTATATCTTTAACCACAATTCGGTCAGCAAAAAACTGGAAAACACCTCAAAATTGAGCACACATATGGCAAATGAGCGTGAACTCAGTTGTGGAGGATGACTGGCATGTGGGGTCCATTCTTAGTGTCCCTTTTTACATGACAGAGCAGAGATTTGGGGACAGAGAGACAGGCCAAATTGCTTATCTCGGAGTTAGAAACGATGGCGAAAGTTGAAGAAATGCTGTAGAGAGAGCAAAAGGAAGGCTAAGGTTCCTACCTATTCGTGATCTTTTCTATTTAGAAGAATCTGACCACACTGGGGCATATATTGTTCCTAATGCTTGGAGATGCAAGCACACAGACACGGGGAAAGAGTTGACTCACGTTGTTAAAATGGGATGTGTGATTTGGTTACAGTTAGAACATACTTGAAACTTTATCTGAAATTGAGCCTTCATGTTTTACGGGTTTATTTTTTTTTGTTTCCAGAATTGCCCGTGCTCACTCTTCTGGTCTGGATGAGACGCTGAATTGTTGAAGTATTCAGAGGGAGGCTGTTCCAGAAGCCGGAAGGATTAGAAATCTCACCAGAAATCTGCTTTGGTGCAATTCCCAGAAAGATTTTAAAGCCCGGAGAGGTTTACATAGTTGGCTGAGTTTGGAATAAACATCTCCAAGATGCTGGGCATGTTTCCAAACTGAAATGAAATTTGAGGTCCACCCATTTCACTAGTTATTAAGATAAAGAGAAATCTCCTGTTGCAATTGGATTACACAATCGGTGGTTCTTGCCATTGTTGAAACAGATCTACCCACAAATTTCATGCCTGTCTTCCTTTCTAAATCCAGCTGGTGGAGAGGAGAAAAAATAAAGTTCCTCCTTCCTCTGACAATTTGTTCAGTGTTGTCACTACCGAGACTGCCAATGTTTGATAAGACCAACACGGAAAATCTGATACTCATCTGGAGTAGGCGCAGGGCTCAGGTGGGAGAAATGCGATTTTCTTAGAAGAGTCCGAGCGGCAGGACATAGAAGTCGAGCAGGGCATGACACCGTGCACCTGGGTGTCCTCCCTGGTTTAGACACAACTGTAGGTGATTAGCTGTGATAAGAGAATAACATAAATAACATGAGACACCAGAGTGAGCTGTGGGTTCTCTTTGCTTCAGAGCAGGAAGCCCCATAGTTCTCTGTGCTCTATTTACACCTGCAGGGCCCAGGTGCACACCTGTAGGGCTTCTAACCCCTCCATTCTCAGGCTGAAACAGGAGCACAAAATCACCAGCCTTAGCTAAAACACAACATGGAACGAACGTTTGAAGTTCACATTTAAAATCATCACTGACTCTAAGAGTTGATGGGTGCTTGGTGGTCTTTCTAGCACAGCCCCCTGAGATATGGGCGGATTTCCCCGGCACCTCTTGTATGGGTGGGTGGCCCACACCCTGAGCTCCTCCCCACGGTGGGGGGCTTGTTTTCCTGTAAAGTTGACTCATAACTGTGCTGCTATATGGAAAATATTCACAGTCAGTGGACAATACAATCTTTGTCATCAAGTTAAATGCAATTAATGCTTTTGAGGTAACTTGGCCTCAATATGGATAAAATGGCCTGAAGGGAATATAGCCTCCATGTCTGGGAGGGGAGAAGTTCTGGATCTGGGAGTTATTCTTCCTCTCCTCTCTCTGACTTTTGCTGTCTCTTTACGCCAGGGTTGTGGGGTTGACATAATCACAGCCCAGACTATGGCCATGGTTAGCAGTAGGCCAGACACAGCCTACTCTCAATTTATTTTATTGTCTGGCAACAAAACATTTCACCCAGACTTAGTTCTAGTCTGAAAGCAAACAATTTGAGGAGTACAATTTAAGGAAACTGACAAAAAAAAAACCCAAAAACCTGCATTGGTAAAGACCATATAGTTTCTGTACGTTTACAGCGTGGGAGATTCCAAACGGAAAACACAAAATGGTTGCAGGCAAGAAACATATTTGTTGGCATTTTTTGTTCACTTCTTTGTTGTACTGGAAAAATAAAATTTCTGACATAAACATTGAAAATGAATAAAATATCCAGCTGCCAGAATACAGCCAGTTAAAGGTCAATTGATTAAAACATGTAAAAATGAAGAAAAGAATAAATTGTTAGCAGAACTAAGAACCAAAGCTAAATATCTGAGGCATCATTTGGCAAATCACGTGGTATGATCACTATAGGACCAATCAGGTGGAACCGTTTAAATGCTACTCGTTGCAAGGTGGTCTGCTAAGGAAATGACCATGCTTAGGATCAATCCACCCCCTGCCACACGCCACCCTATTTCTCCCTCTTTATTCATTACTGCCGACTGAACTGATGCCACGCCTCTGGGATACAGTCTGGACTGCTCTGCTCTTCCCTTCCGTGGAGCCCTGCTGTCCCCAAGGCCACTGCCCAGGCCAGTGGCTGGTGTCCTCTTGTCCCATGCTCGCTGAAGGCAGGGCCTCTTCTACCACATCTCGTTCAGTACTCAACTCTCAGGAGGGTCTCAGACAGGAACCTACAGAATTTCTCAGCCAGCGTGTTGCTGGAACAACCACTGGTCTTATTTCTAGAAAGCACAGTCCACACAGAGTGTCTGTAGGCCAGCCTGTCCACGTGTCATCAGGGAGCACTGGGCCCCGGCGGGAGGGCGGAGAGGAGTCTGGGCTGGGACTGGCATCGTGGACCTGTTTTGCAACTCACAGTGCAGCCTGTTTGGAAAAGTCCCTCCCTCACGGTCAGACTTTCAGCAGTAGGGCCATCTGTCACTCCATCGTATCAGATTTTAGTTTAGAATTTGGGTTGCTAGTATATCAGAGTATCCTCTCGGGGAGGGCTGCCACAAAGCACTTTCCAAATTCAGACTCCTCGTAGAATTCCTATCACCCTCGGGCTCCTGCGTTCTCTCTCCAAGTCGGAAATTTCCGTTTTTCTTTGGGCAGGATTAGGGACCATGTCTGTGAGCACATGGCACTGTCCTTTCGTGGTCTGCCCTTTGCAATGATATTAAAGACTTTTTCTATAATAACCACAGCTCCAAAATGCTCGGCCGTCTTTTCGAGTATCTTACAAGAGAATTCTATTTCTTCGTTCACCTCTAACCCCACCTCTCCATTACTTTGATGAGAAAAGTCGTTGGTTCAATTTGTTCTGAATGCTCAACATTCTACTCTATGTATAGAGGAGATTAAAATGTTACCCAGAGATTGAAACTAAAATTATGACTTAGAAACAATAAGGTATCATATATATGCTGATTCAGATTCGAACATGAAATTTTGTAAACTCCTAAGTTATATACAATTGATCTTAGCTCTATTAATCATACTAACCAGTATGAGTTTACCTGTCAATTAAGTCCATCGTATTCATAATTTATACCCTCGTTAGCAAGATACTATTACAAAATTCAGATTCTGCTGATGTGGGAATATGGCTTGACAACATATATATTGTTATTTTCTGAAAATCTTTTTTATCTCAGCAAAACAACCGGAGAAAGCAGCGTGGGTCGAAGTGGGAACAGTTCTAGAGTTTTGGCTCCTCCCCTCTTTAGAAAGCAAATAAATGTACCACCCTCTGTCAGTTCTTCCAATGTTGTCCCTGGAAGAAAATCAGCCCTACAGCTGTCTCCCTTTGGGAGTCAATACCCCGGTTATTCCCAGGACATATTTTTAAGGAATGTTTATTTTAGTGATTGTCTCAACTCCTTGTAACTAAGAACCATTCATGGTAGTCCTGATAGCAGCGGTTTGTGGAGTCTGTAACACAGAATGACTTTCAAGAGTGGTTAGTAGGTCAATATGCAGAAAGGATGCCAGACCAGAGGGCAATAGATAGCGATGTAGAGTCAAAGGGGTCCTCTCGGCCATCCATTGATAAACCGGTTCCACTTGGAGAAAGAGCAGTTTTGTCCAGATCTACCCAAGGCCTTCTTAGCTTTTGATGAGGGCTCAGTTTGCTCTGCGTAATTATCGCCACTGTGGCTACGTGCGAGAGTTGAAAGGATGTATGGAGTCCCTGAGCACCGTCAGAGTCAGGGGAGTGTAACACGTTCTGGAAAAAGCGACTTCCTTCCTTTGAAAATACCACGTATGAGCACCGAGAGCTGCCATCAATTATGAAGACTTTCGCAGGATTGATCTAAATAATCGAGCCATCTCTTGATTTTACACTTCACCAAGTGACTGGTATTGTCAGATTTCAGAAAATTGAATTCAGCTTTATGAAACATATGTTTAAAAGCTGTACACTTTCAATAATTATGCTATAACATCCCTGTTTTTATGCAAAGCTAACTAGATATTGTCATATTAAAATAGCAAATCCAATTCATTTCTTATGAAACACATGTTTAAAAAAAATAAAAGGAACACTTTAATTATTTCAGGAGTGTTCAGGCCAGCTCACCAGCCGACTGGATATTGCATTTGTTTAAAACTCAATCATGCAAAATGAAGACTCGATTTGAAAAATTTTAATAAAGATAACCAGCCTATCATGATATCATTTGAATGCTAATCGGTGCTCCCATTCAGCGCAAGGAGAGCAGTGTCAACTTCGCTGGAGGCTCTTTATTCCGCAATAAAAACATTTACATTCTAATGATTTTATTAAAGCGCCGGAGCTGTCAGCAGCCCCAGATGACTCCCTGGCAAACTCTATCAGTTATCAACTCATATTGCCTTTATCAAAACCACCCAGTGGTGAGCCCACCGCCACAATGAGATGTCTGCTGCTCGCAGAGCTGGTATTTAATCATTTCTTCCCCAGTATTGTTCTGCTTACAGAGCATAAATAAGAGCTTCAAATAACCCCAGACTGCTCCTGACAATGAAACAAAGTATCCGCCCTATTTATCTTCCCGCATTCTTCAGGAGCCATTCTCGCCCACCCCACCCCACCTTTTATTTGGTTGTTGTTGCTGGCACTTAATTTTTTTTTTTTTTGATTCACCATCCCTATCATCCTTCAACAGCTCTGAATTTCTTCTTCACCCGGAACAGCAGGGCTCAGGAGAGAGCAGGCAGAGAGGTGACCCTGTTGGTGGCGGGGAAGTGATAGGACACCCTGGGGGCCGCGGCGGTGGGAGCCGCCAGCCACGGACCGACCAGGCCTTTGTAGGAGGGGGCTGCTGTCTTTGCCTTTGTCACACAGCAGGGACTGTTGGGGGGGAGAGAGGAAGAGGAGTGAAGGAACCGGGGCTGCCTGTGTCCACCACCTGCAGAAGGCCACCTACAGCGCCTGCTGGCCGCGGGGCGCCGGGGCTCGCTTGCTCTCCTGGGGCTGCTCTGCTGCAATCAGAAGCCTCTGATTTGGAAAACGAATCAATAGTGAAAATATATTTGGAGTCATTTAAAAACTATCCTCCCCTTTCCTGCTTTTCCCCTTTCCAAAATAAAAGCAAGAAACTGAACAAAAGCAAGAAAACCTTCCCGGGAAAATATGAAATTGAAAATCGTCGTGAGAGTTACAGACACATTCCCTCTCCCTGTCATAACGTGGAAACAAATTATTTCAGATTAGCTGAGGCGTGTCCCTATTGTGTGGTGCACTAGCTTTTTTCTCTTAACTCTTAGATGTTTTCATGGAAATCTTCCTGAAATTTAGGGTGTCCTTCCCTCCTGACAGTCAATTCTGGAGGGTGGCGGTCGGCGGCTGGCCCTCGCCAGCCCATCGCGTGGCATCCAGTAGGCACCCATGACATTTATGTAAATAAAACGGCTGCTTGGACACTGACTTTAACTTACACTTGCCTGCGGGCCTTGGTTCATCATCTTGCAATCGCCCGCGTAAAGCTGGATACGGTACAACAGATGAGATCGCCACGAAGATATGGGATCTTTGCTCCTGACCAGGCAGCCTCTTCTCCTTCTAATGAACTGCTCTTCATTTGCTAGCAGCTGAAAAACCTTTGACATGATCTCCACGACTGTGCAAGCCCACAGGTTTGCAGGGCATCTCTCCCCAGAACCATCTGCAGGTCAAGGCAGCCACGCCTTGACACAGCGGAGTGAGCCTTTCTGTCCCAAGGCCACCTGGAGCCTTGCTTCTCCTTGCCCTGTCTGGGCGGCGGGCGCTGCTCACCACCTGGTTCTCACCTGTGGCCTGGGCCGGGCCCACAGTGTTGGAACACACCTGTTCTGTTTTCCAGGTGACTGACATCGCCACCAGCTGAGAGCCAGACCCAGCCAGCTGTCCACGACGCTCGTTCCTGTCCCAGTTCGCCAGGGTGGTGGCCTGCTGGCACCAGGAAGCAGAGCCTGGGCCAGGAGGTGCCACCGAATTGTAGCATCTGACCGCCCTGAACTGAGCAGGAGCAGCCTGGACGGGGACGTGTGCTTCCAGCCACAGTAGCATGAGCCCAGGAGACAGAAGAACACATTTCCCTCCGTTATTGTCCCGAGTGTCCGTTGTTGGAAAATACAGAGCAGCGTGCAATTACTCAAAAGCAGATTTGATTTTAGTTAAACCAGTAAGTAAAACTTTGCGGGGAAGTGAAAGCACCGAAAACTTTTAAGTAGGCCCACTGTCCTGGAGATTATTTTTCCCAGTACATTAGTGATATTACTTGATCTGAAACAGTTAGAAAGGTTTTACGGGTGGTTCTGCCCATGATCTAATCTCTCCATTAAAGGAGAGCTGCTGTATACGAAGGAAAAAAAAGAAGCTGTAGGGGGGCTGATCACCTCCCCATGGGTCTGTTAAACCATTGACACGATTATGTCTCGTCGTTACCAAAATGTTTAAAATGATACATACTCCTGCCAGGTTGTCAAGGAGGGAAGGGTCGTGGTTGGAAGTCCCTGTTCTGTGTGTTGAGATGTTGTAGGGAGACAGAGGTTTAGGCTGCAGACGGAGGCCACGTGGTCCCCCGAGCAGCGCCAGCCTGCGGGCACCCACCCTGCTCTACCTGGCTGGGCTCCCTCAGTTCCAAAATCAGGGTGATAAAACCCACACCCGCTTGGACATCCGACCAAGGAAACAGTAAGGGATATAAATGGTCTTTGACAACACGAGTTCTTATTAAAAAAAAAAAATGAATCACGTCTGCCACAACACACCCCGCTGAACCTCGCGTCCCAACCTTGACCGCTGCCTGAGCGCTGCCTCTTGGTGTCCTGGGTCAGGCTCCCTTCCACTCTGCCTTGGGCAGGAGGAGTTCACTTCAGTGTCTGCCAATAGGCCCGGGAGGTGCCTGTGTGACCCCACAGAGAGTCCTGGGTGTGGTCCCCGTTGCTCTCTGCGATCCCCATTTACAGAGTTCATTGCCAAGAACAAGGGGCCTGGCTGTCAAGGGATTGGAATCTGGTGCCAGCTGGGGGGGCCCCACCCAGCACCAGCCACCCCTGCTTTCCGAGGCCAGAGCCTGGGATCTGTCACACACTGATGGGGGCATCCTGTGTGGTTTTGGGTTCCACTTCTGGGGGCCCCTTGAAGCCCTGTGCTGTGTGGGCCCAGCCCAGCCTTGAGGTGGTGATCCTGGCACAGGAGGGACGATTCTCTCGGCCGAGCGGCCATGCTGAACCTTCACAGCCTGTTTCCGAGTTTTCGTTCCGGCACAGTTTTCCTGAGAGACAGGAAGCTGGAGCAGGGCTGTGCACACAGAGGGGAGCCCGGCCTGACGGAGGCTGAGGGTGCTCTGAGAGCTCCCAGGGACCAGTGACAGAATCACTGAATGCACACCTGCCGCTGGACACCTGGCAGCAGCTCCAGGCTGCACCTATGGCCACTCCAGGCAACTGGCCCTGTGTTTGGGAAACGGCTCATTGTTTCATGGCCACCCGCTATTCCAGCATCTTCTCTCAATTGTCACATCTTTCTTTGTGGTTCAACTTTGAGTCTGGCCTTTTATTACTTTAAAAAAATATTGCTTTGCATATGTCAAGACAAAAGATAAATATCTATGCCTAGTCAATTTGTTATTTATATATTTCTTTCAAGAAGTCAAATAACAGATCACACTGAAAACAGATTTGCAAGCTTGTGCCGAAAGAGTATTTGAATACTATAGCATTGTGCATTTTTATGTCTTTGTTCAAAGGTTTAGAAAAAACATATAGGCCGAGACTGATTCTTCCTTGACTGCCTAGAGCCGGGGAAGGAGGAGATGGGAGGGTGGATCTGGCTTCAGATGCTTCTGATATAAGGCGCTACGAAGATTCTGTAAGTAACTCAAACGTGCATCACACCAGCAAATTATTTTTCAAAGTTTATCTTGCCGTTAAAAAAGACAAAGTCAAAACGATTCTAGGTACATGTTAGAATGGAGATCTCCACAGTGACACAAGATCCAACAAGTACAGAACATTAATGCTGGGTCTGCAATTTCCTTCGTATGACTTTATCTGTATTATCTATGGATCTATCATCTACCTAACTACCTATCTTCTCTCTGCCTGTATATCCCAGCATCCATCTCATCTGTGGATCTATCTCTACCTGACATCAATTCTTCTATCTATCATGTATCTGATTCGCCATACATTTCTTAGTTGACTGGCACACCATGCACCGCACCTACTATGCGCGGAACACAAAGCATACATCCCTCCTGAAGACGGTGACTGATGTGGCCTGGAATTGGCAATGGGAAGGCTGAAGTCAGCAGGTGTCTCCTATTGGACAGTAGAAAGTTCATTCGCTCGACGAGGAGTAAAAATTGAGGAACATTTACCAGTATCTTGGTCTATTATGATACCTGACAAATATAAATGTTCTTCAAAAATCAAAGAGTTATTTTGAGATTCAGCAGCTACTGAATAATCACCCATTTTTCAGTGGCCAGAGCTTGACCCATAGGCAGGAGGGAGGGAGGTCAGGAGACGGGAGGGAGGGGGCTGTGCGTGCCAGCGAGGGAGGGGCCTGAGCTGCAAGAACGGCAGCCTCGGGGCACCCCCGTCTGCAGCCCCCCCTTCTGTAGGAAGGGCCCCACCACGGCAAAGCCTCAGTCCGAACAGTGCTCTGAGCCTCGGCCAGGCTCTGTCTCCTCAAATCCTCCCTCATTCCCCCAAATTCACAGGCCTGATCCATGTCTAGGGTGAAGAAGCCGGAGCTGGAGAGGGAAGGCCAGGCAGCCGGTACCAGACAGAAAGGGTGGACTCAGGCCCCTGACCCCAGGGCTGGGACACTTGCCCGCCCTGCAGAGGAGGGAGGACCCTGCGTGGGGAGCCACCGCTCACCCAGCCACTCCCTGCAGACCCCGCGTGGCCAGCGCACTTCACCCTCCGCACCGTCCCGATGCGTGCTTTTGTTTTTACTAATCACGGGCACATCGTGACTGTCCAGCAACGTACCCACTGTCGGACAAGGCAAAAAGCCCTGTGCACTTACTCCTCCAGTGTTTTCAGTGTGATATACACACGGAAGGAATCCTATCAGCGAAGTTTATAAACGTCATTCTGCATTCTTCCAGCAAACACTGAGCAACTGTAATGTGCCAACAGTGGGTTTAGGTGATGTGAGCGTGGCAGGAGACAGAGACGTTCCCTGCCCCACTGCTCCCACCGCCACTCTCGGTCTCGTGGGGAGAGACGGTCCTGAAACACATGCACACATCTGCGCCATAACTTAATGCAGTATGGTATGTGACACTATAATATATAAAATGTCACATTAATATGCCATTATACATAATATAAAGTACTGTTCTGCCTGGTAGAAATAAATTACGTGAGGAAAAGTAGAGGCACATGAGAGATATATCCACTCTAAGTCCAGGGAAATGTAAGGTAACAGGTTTTTGATACTGTCTGTGCAAAAAGTTAGAAATATTTGGGTAAGATCTTTAATAGTTCTAAGTCAAATACCTTGTATCAACCGGGCTTCTCCACAGAGACAAAACCATCAGGATATGCATGGATGGATGGATAGATAGATACGTGGATGACTGGTGGAGATAGATAGATAGATAGAGATACGGATACCTAGATACAGATGTCTTTTTCTCTTTCTCAAGACAGAGCGAGAGGGAGATACTTATTTTTAAATATTGCCAGTCTGGGCAATGTAGCAAGATCCTGTCTAAGAGAGAGAGAGAGAGAGAGAGAGAGAGAGA
>NW_012149408.1:323342-342824 GCF_000956105.1 Propithecus coquereli | reverse complement strand
CAGTCTGGATGTTTGCAGATCAAACACAACTTGAACTCTAAAGGCTACTCTAGAGGGACAGGGTGGAGATGAAGTAATAGCGGGAAATGCAAATTTATAAAGTGGCACTAGCTAGACTATTCTTATATTTTTATTTCAGTGAATATTTGCCAGTCACCAACTATGTGCAAAGCCTGTGTTTGCCCTTGGGGATGTGGTACTTAACTAGAAAACAAGGTCCAGCTGCCTTGCAGAGCGTATTAGAAGTGGGAGAGAGACATGAAACCACAGAACTAACATTGTTTCATTGTTTCATTACGATGCTCACATATTGCCAAGAACAGACCTGACCCGTCCCTGGACAGCTTCGCATAGATAAAATATGTCAGGACGGTCATGAACATTGAGTTGGAGGTCACAGGGAGGAAACCGGGGGTGGAGACTGTGCTCAGCATGTGAGAGGCAAAGAGGTGTTTGTGCAAACAGACAGATAAGCCCACAAAACCCAACAGCACCCCTGTTGGCTGCATGAATGCACGTGCCACACCCAGGTTAAGCAATGTCACATGGCATCGTCCCTTTGTTCTCTGTGCCATTTAGAGCAAATGAGTTTGGATTTTTATTCATTTAAGATGCCACCCTTGAAAGTAGGTGTGGGCAGACCAGAGCATATTCAGAGCAGAGCGACTTGGAATACTTGTCGAGAGGATGATTGTTTAAACACTGAGAGTGTCTTTATCCCGAAGGGCGGGAGACATCACAAATGCAGGTGTTTCCGTGGTCACGCTTCCCGGTGGAGGGGTCCACAGCCTATGGACTGGGCTGGGGGGCATCTTGTCTAGCACAGGCCTCAGGGATCTCCCAGAGAGGGGACTGGCGGGAGGGGGCAGCCCCCAAGACCTGCATGGGCTGAGGTCTCCCCGCCGTGACACCATGCTGGGGGAGAGCCCACTGAGGACAAGATTATTTCACCCCAACCACCTCTCATTCTATGCAAACACCCCAAAAAGACACAAAGCAGGGTGGTGCCATCTGACACGAGTTTAAGTTTGTGCCACCCTAGGGAAAAGAAGATTTGAGATAGATGTTGGAGTGGTTTCAAGCTTCTGGAGAAAGCTGCATTTCCTTCGTGGACTTGAGCCCGGGGATTGCAACGTGTACCCACTGCACACCCCGACACATGCAAGTTAGTGTCGACCTTTCGTTTGGGACTGGGTGCCTGCGGGGCAGCTTCCGAGGGGACAGAGGTCCTAGAGTCTGTGATCAGGTGGAGGGAGTGGGTGCTCCCCAGAAAATGTCCCAGCAGCTCTCTGAGCAGGAGCCTGCCCACCCGCAGGGACGGGCACCACTCCGGGCTCAAGTTCAGGCTCATCCTCTCACCAGCCCTTGTTGCCTCCTCCCCATGCCTCCCCCCTCCCAGAGGGACCCTACGTGACCTTTGTCCTGGGCAGCATTCTCTACGCCCTGTGCAGTGTCCCCTTCTCTGAATTTACAGCTACCGTTGAAGCTTCAGGTAGGGAAACAGACGGAGCGAATGTGGTCCCCTCAAGGCTTCGTGGGGGTTTGATACCTTCTTGCCAGCTTGTTTTTTGATGCTCAAACCATGTATTCTTCTAATTTAATATTGATGGCGTCATGTCGCCTTTGACCTTTCGAATAATCATTACTCAAGTCAACAGAAAACGAAACCCGTTTCCAACAATCAGCCATGCGGGAAGGTATTTGTTGCTTTCTCCCTACAAGGCTTCGAGCTTGGGTGGGAGTCTGTCCTCCTCCCTCCGCGGTGAGCTGAGCGCGCCCACCCGATCCCCGGTCTGTCCGCTGCCTGCCGCGACCTGCCGGGCTCTGCACGGACTTCATCTGTCAGGCACGGAGGCGTCGCTCAGGTCCACCCTCCCCACCTGCTATTCAAATGAAGACATCGGCAGAGAGGAACACATTTTATAATGCGAAGTCAATGTCAAAATGAAGGGAAAAGTCTGTGCACGTGAATAATAGAGGGAAGCTTCAAACCGGCATAAATCATTATTTTGCCAGGTAATTTTTTATATCTTTCTGTGGTATCTTTTTTCTATTGATAAATTTATCAGTATAAAATATAGGCTATTTTATGAAATGAATACATATGAATTTAAAGCAAGGTACAATTATGGAACCACAGCATTACACAAGCAATTCCAGAAGTGAGTTTGAGGTGGCATCCCTTCTTTCAATTTATAAGAGTTTATTACTTTTGCAAAAAAGAAAAAATTACTTTAGGTCTTATGTACTCTGAATATCATAAGCTGGATGGCAATTTCATGTGGACAAAAATGACAAAAAAGAAAATGTTTGCACTTGTTTGGAAGCAGAGCCCAATGCCTCTTGGCTCCGAGGATCAGTGACAAACAGGGACGTCTTCCCCAAGCGTGAAGCCAATCTCGGAGCTCGGGAGAGACCAACGGGGGTGGGGGGGCTGCCCGCTTCCTCCTTGTTCCCTGTCCTCCCTTTCTTTTCTTTTTTTTTTTTTTTTGAGACAGAGTCTCACCGTGTTGCCTGGGCTACAGTGCCGTGGCGTCATCCTAGCTCACAGCAACCTCAAACTCCTGGGCTCAAGCGATCCTCCTGCCTCAGCCTCCCGAGTAGCTGGGACTACAGGTACGTGCCACCATGCCCGGCTAATTTTTCTCTATATATTTTTAGTTGTCCAGCTAATTTCTTTCTAATTTTAGTAGAGACGGGATCTCGCTCTTGCTCAGGCTGGTCTCGAACTCCTGACCTTGAGCGATCCACCCGCCTCGGCCTCCCAGAAAGCTAGGATTACAGGCGTGAGCCACCGTGCCCGGCCCCTTTCTTTTTAAAGATGCTTTCTCTTGGACTACTGGAGGAGAAGAGATTTTGAAACCCCTTTACTTAAGGGATCATTCTGATCATTTTCCTCTTGCATTATTGTGACTAGCAGCACATGTGTGCGTTGTAGGTGCACAAGAGCCCATGTGTGAGTGAGTGTGTGCAGGAATCTGTGCATTTACTGATGTGTACACACACAGGTATGTGCACGTGTGTGGCTTGTGCAAGTGTGTGCACATAAGTGTGTGTCTGTGTGTGTGTCCAGGTGCATGCCTGTGTGGTGCATACTTATGTGTGTGCTTGGGCCCCAGCTTCACTTTAGCTGTGCTCCTCCGCAGAGCTCCCAGAGAAATCTCTTTGGAAGGCAAATCTGATCATGTCAAGCCCCACTGGAACAGCTCCAGTGACCCCAACACTGCCTGCACGACGTCCGTGCTCCTTGTCATAGCGAGACACAGCCCACTTTGCCCGCTCTGCTCCGTCCAATGCAGTCACCACTCCCAGCTCTGCAGCGCAGCTGGCGCCTGCTGACCTGGGGCTAATGGCGTCTAAGCTTCAGAGCCCCCCAGCCCCCAGGGCTCTTTGATTTCATAACGCTGTAAGTTCTTCTCAAAGACTACAGAACATCGTGCTCGGCAAACCCTGTGTCCAGAATCCAGCCGTCGTAAACGGCTTTATTTCCCCACCTCTGCCACGGTGTCTCTTCCCATACTGGCACAGCTCATGTTCTGGAATCATCCTTCCACCTGCTGCTCTGAGTGAGCTTCCTTCAGCCATGCAAGGGTGTGTCTGCCCCACGCAGGGCACACAGTGTGCTGCGTTAGACATAGTATATTGTGGACTGGGTGGTAACCATGCAGTATGGTAGCACGTTTTCTTTCCTCTCTGTATTTCTGGCTGACGCATAGTTGGCAATGAATGAATGGTAATTGGATAAATCCATAAAAAATGCAAAAACATGTTGATGTGAAATACCTAAATTAAAATCAAAGTATTAGGGGCCTAAATCGAGTTGCAGGTAATGAAGAGACAAGTAACACTGATGCATCAAGCCAACGGGCTGAGTTGGTGGCCAGAATGGCCAAGCTGCTGTCTTCTCAGCATGTGGCCCGCTCTGACATCTTTCCTGGGAGTGGATCCACGTAGACCGTGGTGGGGGTGGGGCACAGCCACTGGAGCTTCTGTGAGTGGAGCTTCCCCTCCACCCTCGCCGCACCTGCGCCTGGACAAGCCCTTCCCTCCCAGCCTCGGCTCTGTCATCTGTAAATGTGCATAACACTGTCACCTTCCTCGTAGGGCTGTCAGGGACATTAAGCACATCATAGTGCGTTGATGTCCTGGGGCAGTGACTGGCACAGAGGAGCCCTCAGAGAGGGAGTTATATTTACGTCGAGATCTTTCAGCCTGTGCCTGTGGGAGGAAGTGAGAAACGTGGTGATATAAAGGCCCGAGTAGGGTGGACGTAAAAATACCAGGAATGGACGTGACTGCGTAGAGTCTGCGGGAGGGAAGGGAAGAGACATGACGGGAGGGCAGCGCCCTGCGCAGGACGGCCCAGCAGCTGAACCCAGAATATTGGCACTTTCTCTCCATTTCTTGTTTTTCTTACTCAGCCATTACCCACCTGGCCTGTGTGCCTTGAGGAGAAACGTATCCCTGACTGATGCGTGATGCCACAGGCACGCACGGGTTTTTAACTTTCATTTGACATGGTCAATATTTAGAACATCAAACTGCTTCTACGTCTGCGGTGGGCTCAGCGAAGAGGAAATGGGTGGTTAGTTCAGTTAAGCCAAACGCAATGTGAACCCCAAGCAGGCCTACGTGGACTCTTCTCGTGGCAGCACCCCCCGCACCCTGGGAGGGGGGCTGTGATGCGCCAGGTACATGCGTGGGATGCTGAGGGAGCGGGGCAGTGGCTCTGCAGGGCGGCGGGGGTGGGGAGAAAGGGCAAAACGTCTCCCTGGATGATTTACAGCCCGAGGACCCGGCTGCGCCGCGGTAATAGACCCGGCCCAGAGGTAGAAATGCCAAACCCAGACCCGGCGGGTCGTGCAGCTCAAAGTCAGAACAATAGCTGGCTAATTCATTTAACAGATTGGATACCCAGGGACCACAAGTGACAGCTTAAAAGACCGAGAAATGCCCCGTGGGTCCAGGGGGAAAACTCGAGGTTGCAGGAGAGACAGCCTGCTCTCGGTGGCTCTGGAGAGCTGATTTGCATCCACGGAAAGACAGGCGAGCGCATTAGCTAATGGAAGAGAGGGAGGCAAAGCTCCTGGAATTCACTAAAGCGTACAAGACCCTTGATCAACGGTCTTGTGTTGACTTCCAGTGACCGTGTCCAGCCACCCCCACGCTCAGTGGCTTTCAGCACGGCTTTTGGTGATGCTCGAAATCCACGGTGTGTGGAACAGGCCACCGGGTAGTTTCTTAGGTATTTCCCACTATTCAGCAGCCGTCACCTCGTGTCTGGAACCGTTATTGTGCCTAAAACTAGCAAACTGATGGTGAGGTGATCTTTATGGTGATTAGACATGAATTTCTAGGAAGTTTGAAATATCTAGAAAAACTGAGATATCATTACTGGAGGTATTAATTCTCTCTCATCATCTACCATTTTTATAAGTCATTATTTTGGGCTTTTAAGTTGCCACTACCTATTTCTTGAAAAAGATTTGACGTGGCAGCTACAGACACTATTCATTTTAACGATATTTTCAAGACCAAACAAGGCATTATCGACGGATTATTCGTCGCACTTGGCGGTGTTATTTTGTGGTGACCTCTCCCATCGATTTCCCGTCCTCCGCTCCCTGACCACACGCTTTGTCCTTCGGCAGACCGTGGTCAAGTCGGCTGCTTACGGATCGGCACTCTATGGCACGTGGTCCTTTCTCCTTCCTCGGCCCCTCCTCATCCACTTTTCTCCTGTACCATGTGAATGTCAAGGCATGTTAATAAAAGCTCCCTCTCACAACTCTCTTTCTCTGTGGCACTCACGTGGCAACCCCAACCCTGGTGGAACCCAGGCACACCCTGCTCCGTGTCCACATCTGCTGAGCGAGGACAGAGGCCTGCGCACGTGGGCACAGTCACAATGGCCCCCATGCATCTCCTGCCCCCAGCCGCCATCTCGCCAGCTGTAGCATCCTTCTTCCTGCCGCTGTTCTTAGACTGTCTCCATCAACTGTCCAAGAATCTCAAGTTGCTCCTCCTTGAAAACACACAAACAAACAAGCCAAGAAGCTGCCTTGATCCCTCCTCCCCTGGGCTACCACTGCTGCTGCCCGCGTTGCCCCTGCCCGTCCTCCTGGGAGCCTCCGCCGCCTCCCGGGCCCCTGCCCCGGACCCCTCAGCCCATGCCCAGCACCTGGCTGCAAGGGACCCGCCTGCTCAGAGCCTCCAAGACCATCCTGGCTCCCCAACTCCAAGGACCGGTTTGCTTTCCTTTTGATTCAGCTTCCTAGAGGCATTCGCGTGGTGAAGCGGCCCTTCCACCTGGAGCCTCTGGCGGCCGGGTTTCCAGGACGGGCGTGGCCTGCCCCTGCTGGGACTCTGCTCCCTCACCTGAACTGCCTTCCGAGTGCCTTCCAAATCAGTCCCCGCCCGGAACCCGAGACCAGTGGGATTTTTAATTTCACAGGACAAATCATAAGCACCAAGGTAAGAATCGTACTTACCTCTTGAAAGATTATTATGGGATGTACCTTAAACACCTCCTGCCTTCCGAGTGAGTTTTTTTTGTTTTTCTGGAGAAAGCCTTTTCCTACATGTCTTTAAAAAGTTGTCATGTTGCCAAATCTGACCTCATGAAAGGAAAGCAGTCTTGGTTAGCAAAGTGTGTGAAAATACTTAACAAACCATGAAGCATAATACAAATGGGAAGTGTCATCCTTATTGTTGAACTTAGGGGTTTAAATTCAGGGGTTTAAATTCAGGGGTTTGAATCTAGGGGTTGAATTTAGGGTCCTCTCCTCTGCTCAGGAGAGGACAGCCCAGGTGACATAGCCACCAGCAGAACTTCCAGCCCAGCAGTTGTGGAATTGCTTTGCTCCTTTCAGTACCTAAATGGGATCATTAAGAAGCTTCCCATTATTATAGAACAAATGAACAAACTAACGGCATCTTAAGCTTTTTAACATCTGGATACAGAGCTTTGCCTTTGAAACCCTCTCAGCAGAGTGCGGGAACCAGGCCTTCTGCACAGTTCTCAACCTACGGACTATTCTTTGTCTCGGGGGAACAGGGCTGGAACAACGCTGAGCTCCCTGCAGAGCCCCTTCCCGGCCGTCCCTCATCCTCTGCTGCACCCGCACAGCCAAGAGCAGGGGGCGCGGGCCAGCGGGCACCCCGAGATTGACACAGTCTCTCCGTGTCTTCACGACTTTCCCGTCGGGCACGGGGGTTCCCTGACCTTCATTCAAAATGTTACCATTATTCTTCCATTTTATTTTGTTCTTTTCATTGAAACTGGATTGTTTCATTGTTCTGTGTTTTCTAGGAATTTTACGTAGATCCCGCTTACCGTGAACAGCGGGTTCCTGACGGTAACAAATGCATCCCGTTTCTCCCTGGTGCGGCGTAGAGACCCAGCCCCTCAGGCCCCACTCTGAGCAGATGTGGGCTCTCATCTCGCTTGGACTCCTGGTTCAGCGTTCCAGCACTTACTCAGATTATTTAGATAATGACAGATTCATTAGAGAAATGCAAATCAAAACCACAATGAGATATACCTAACCCCAGTGAGATTGGCCTCTATCAGAAAATCCCAAAACAACAAATACTGGCGAGGATGTGGAGAGACAGGAACACTCTTACACTGCTGGTGGGACTGCAAATTAGTGCAATCTCTGTGGAAAAGAATTTGGAGATACCTCAAAGAGCTAAAAATGGAAATACCATTCGATCCAGCAATAGCACTACTAGGCATCTACCCAAAAGAGCAAAAGACATTCTATAATAAAGACATCTGCACCCGACTGTTTATGGCAGCACAAGTCACTATTGCAAGGATGTGGAAACAACCCAAGTGCCCATCAATTCATGAGTGGATTATTAAAATTTGGTATATGTATACAATGGAATATTACTCAATCATAAGAAACGACAGTGATCTAGAGCATCTTATATTTTCCTGTATTAAATTTAAGCCCATTATCGAAAGTGAGGCACCACAAGATCGAAAGAATGGGCTCCACTTGTACTCACCATCAAATTGGTACTAACTGATGAACACTAGGGTGCTCACATGGCAGTAATACTCTCTAGGGATTAGGGGGATGGGGAGGTAAACTCGCAACTAAAGGACACAGGGAGCAGTGTAGGGGGGAAGGGCATGCCTCTAACCCTTGCTTGGGTGAGTCAAAGACATAAAGTGTAACCAAAATGTGTGTACCCTCATAATACCCTGAAATAAAAAAAAAAAAAAAAAGATTCGTATTGCAGGAGAGGGGAGTCAGTATGTGTCTTTAATCCTAAAGAATGAAAGCTAAGTGGAGAGTTTATGAAAAGTTTAATGTTTTTAAAAGATGTTTTCTCTTCGGAACTCTGTTTAGAAGCCATATTTTTCATGAGGATTTGATTCAATTTTATTTAAATTATTATGATTAAAATTGTGTCTTACTACTTCTCCAAGTATGATTAATTTTGACACAATAGTGATTCCTTCAAGCATTCCTGTGACTACACTGGCTACAAGTACTAAAGGAAAAGAGCATTTGATGATCCGACTCTCCCTTCTCCAGCCTCTCTGTGGCCCTGGTGTCCTATGGTCCCGTCTGTTCAGGACCCAAAGGAGATGGACTATGAGATCTTGTCAGGTTCCGCTGGTCACCAGCAGAGAAGACCCCGCGCATGCCAGGGGCGTTCGAGCCAAACATTTTGACAAAACGCCGTGCTACTTAAGCCGGCACAGTCACTGATGCTTATGCGGCCTGGGAAAGTGTTCACACAGGTAAAGAAACCAAATCCATCAAGGAAAGTACACGTTCCCATGGGGAAGCAATACGTATGCGATGCTTGGGAAGGATCAGTTCATCAGAAGAAACGAGGAAAATCCTGTCACAGTATTAAAATTGTAACTTTCAATTTTTAAATTGAGAGTCTAGAGTCGACCAAAAGACTCCCTGCTTTGCACTCCCAGGTGTCACGTGAACAAACTACGGTGAAAAGAACCCTGCCCCAGCGCTGGCGTCTGCTCCGCGTGCTGCTTGGGAAGGAAATGACTTTGGTCTATTTTGGTGATTTAAAATCATAACTTTGAAGACATTAGAACTCTCTTAATTTTGGTTAAAAATACTAACTTGTTGAAATAGTAATCTGTGTTTAACTCCCTGAGCTACTGTTCTTTCCTGCCCATTGAACTCGACCCCACCGTCCATAGGAAGCATTATAAATTTTTAAAATTTCCTCCGAGTTGGACATTTTAATGAACTGCGCACAGCAGTCTGCTGTCAGTGGCCAGTGTGTGGGAGCAAGCCGGGGAAATTTATCTCACTGGCACAATATGTAGTATTGCTTGTCACCAGGGCCTGGACTAATTTAACTCTGCAGTTTCCCGAATTAACAAGGCTTGTCTTCAAACCTTGGGACACGGGCGCTCTGTTCCGATATTATTTTATTGCCTGCCTCCCCACCTCCCTGGGGACGCACGTGATTTAATCCACCTGGAGCCTTGGTAACCGAGCTCTGCCCTCCCGACCTCTGTGATTGATGTTTCATATTTCATGTGGCGGCCGCGTTTCCCTGCTCACGCGACGCCGCTCTGCCCACTGGTCAGCCCGCCCCCGCCCTCATTTTTTTAAGCAGGAAGAATAAACATTTGACAAGTGAACTGTTTGTCCAGGAAGCCCTAACACAGTCGCAGTTCCAGGGGGCGGTAATTCAATCTGTCAAGCCCTAAATGCAGATAGATCATTGGCTATGCTTGGGCCAAGAGCTGGGTCACTCATACTGTGACCCACAGATACAACTATTCTATGGGAATATAACATACTTCTTTAGGTATTAAATCAGCCCTGGTACGAGTTGTCTGCCAATGCTGGGAACGACAGGATGTAAAATACCAAAGCACCGTCATATAATTACACCCTGAATTCCAGGGAGGTTGGCACTTAGCTCTCTAGGTATAAGGTGCCTTCAAAAAAGATAGGAAATTGAACAAAAACAAAGAAAAGAAAGAAGCACAAGAAAAAAGATGAGAGAGGAAGAATTTACATACTGAGCATTCGTCTAGAAACCAGTCTGGAGTCACGTGCCCGGCTCCCGGTCCCCGTCCCTGCCCCTCTTATCAGATCCACATTTAATTCCCCTCCCCCACCTGACTCCGCACAAAGGTGCTGATAAAATAGAAGCAAATTTCTTCTATTAGTCACTGACAGCAATTTGAGTGAAATGAAGTTGTACAGTGATATTGTTATATATACAAGGTGCAAATAACCTAGTTTGAATAATCACAGCCTGTGTCCTTTTAAATGATTTTTCTCCCCATTTAGAGGAAAGCCTTTGATGTGATAATATTAATTCCCTCCGTGCTGGAAGGAAGAGGAAAAAAAGCTCAAGAAGCGGAAATTAAATGAGTAATGCAATGTCAGTCAATCTTTTAAGCCAAGGCCTTATTAACTGCTAATCATTTTGTCATTTTGTCGCTCAAAGTAATAAATTTGATAGGAAAGGACTGGAATGTCTTATGTTTACTTTTATTAGCTTTAAACAGAAACAGTTGTGGAGATATTACATTATCAAGACGTGTGGCATTTAAGTGGTTTCTGTTAGGCGTAGGACCATTTTTCTTCCCCGCCGATGTCTGATTGCTATAATTTTGAATAATCCGCCTGTCTAAAAAAAAAAAAAATTAAATTCTATCCAGACTTTACCCAGAGTTCCACCATTGGGGCTTTACAAGGATTATCCCAGGCGTTTGGAGACATCCAATTTGTCAGAAGTTGATGCTCCGGTCCGGACGGAGGTAGCTCTGCTTCTGGAAGGGACAAGAGAACACGGCCCCCGAGGAATCTGCACTCATGGCCTGTTTACAACGTCGCTGTAAAAACCAGCAACTTAGGGAAGTTTATCATCGCCCTTCCCACGCTGGAGCCCACGACGGCAGCTCTGTGGGGGGGACGCCGGGCCGCTTTATCACATGGAATTATCCAAGAAAGCATCAGACTCTCTTTTCTCTCGACATGAGAGTGATAGAACGTATGGCCATGTATACATCCTGCCCACAGGTGGTGTGCCGACAGGTGTGCGTAGGTCAGCGTCCCCGGCTGCTCCCACGCTGCGCCAGCACTTGGCCCTCCCTGTCACTACACATGGACGTTCTAAGTCTGAGTCTCTGTCGACGTGGTTAGAATCTAGTAGTTCCGTCACACGCCGGTGGGCCCACCCCAGCACACATGCTGTCCGCCATCCGCTGGCCCTGCCCCAGTAGGGGACCTCACAGCCTGATGGAGTCATGGGTGGACATCACTGGGGATGTCACCTGCCTTTGCAGGATGTCCCCAAGGAAGGGATTAGAAACACTTCCTGGAATCAGCTGGTAGCGGCTTCTAAAGCCACGTGTGGAGGGAAGTTCTGACATTCTCTATCTGAGGCCATGCGCACAGCCAGCCCTGGGCATTCTTGCTGGATTTTCTGGGTGGACATGCCATCGCTGGACACGTGCGCCTGGGGCGACCTGATTCTCACATGTGGTTGATCAGATTCAGGAGCTTCCGGAAGAAAGAAGTCCAGACAGGCCGCGGGCCGTGGGGGAGCAGTCTCCATGTTGCTCTGTTCCCTCTTGCTTGGGATCGTCCCGGACCCAGCCTGGTCCTCATTCCCGGAGAACTGAAGAGCTCGCTGTCTACAGTCGTGAGGAGTTTCCCATCTCCTGTCATACAATGAGGCTCCTGTAGGAACTGTTTCCTGAGGAAGTTTCTAGTGGCTTCTGTGGACAAAGTCAGTCTAGGTTTGATATTTGAGTTGGCAAAATGTTACTAGTTTCTGATAAGGAAATGTGGGATGTATTTGGAGATTTTTTCTCTCTCCCTGGAGAGAGCTCATCAGAAGAGCGAAAGTGTTTTGTTTTCCTTTTATCCTTATAGTCACAGTCTTTTCTGGGGGAGGATAGATTTTGTGGATAATTTTAAATATCTTCAGTTTTCGGTCTTCAATTTATGATCACCAGAAAAACGCCAGTGGACCCTGCATGGCAAGAAATGTCGAATGGCTCCTCACAGAAACAACACAGAGAAAATACCGCATGGAGTGCGAAAGCCAAGTCACGGTACATCCACCTTTTCCCAAAAGAGCTGGGAGCTCTCTCCCCACTTTTCTCTGGCTTTGCTCGGTCACCCACGTCCTAACCACACAGGTGGCGTCTGTCTCCAGCAGGTGCGAACTTCAGACACCCTGGCTGCAGGAAGGTTATAGTCTCCACGTGGGGAAAACACATCTCTTCAACACTGGCAGAAAATCATCCATCACAAATACTTGTTCCAAAGGTTTTATTCATAGGTTAGTAATTTAAGACAGATATTTCATTTCAGTGATTTCTCATGTTCTGTTATCTGTTTAGCATCTGAGGCTACCCTAGCATGCATTACAAAATACTCAAGGTCATTCCAATAAAAATTTGTAGTCCTTTTTCTTTTTTTCTGGCCTCTTCTCCGTGTTAATATTGAAATAAAAAGCGTACTGCTCTCCCATCTTGAAATTCACTTGTACAATCAATAAATGAAACTACAAAATTCACAAAAAATTGCCTAGAGGAGACATACTTTTCACGTTAACTCACAAAACGGTTTCTCCCTTCTCTTCCCTTTGCTCAATCTTTGCCCCAAACTGGTCCAATGGTCAGATGTGTGCCGTAATCTAAAGGTGTTTTTTCGCTAGGTGATGAAATCACACGTGTATTTACGAAAGGATGATTTGTTCTTTACTGAGGCAGTCATTTGACTAGGCACCACACCCCACACTGGGTATAGAAGGTGCATCCCGGCAGGAAAGGCACAGAACAGTGTGTGTGTGGAGGGACCTGGAGGTGCTGCATCCCAGCACGCGTAGCTTCGTGCCGATTGCACAGGGCCCCTAAGGCTGGGAGCCACTGACGCTCTATGTCACCTGGGCCCTGAGCATCAGGGGTCCATGCAGAGAGGAGGTCCCCAAATTCGGGTGGTATTTTGCCCAGGCCTTTGCATTCAGGGACCCATCTAAGGACAGTTAGGAAATGATTCATTAAAATCTCCCTCGTCTCCGCTGCCTTGGTTGAGATTTTCATTATTAGTGACTCAAAAGACCAAAAGATAGTAAGGACATGGAAGTAAAGCAAGTGTCAGAAAAGAATAGAACAAAGTAGAATGGGACAGGATGGGATAGAGTAGTCTAGGGAAGGGAAGGGAAGGGAAGGGAAGGACAAGGTAGGACAGAATGCAGTAACACCTGCATCTGAAGAAGCTTCCCGGCATCCAAGCAGAGGGAGTGGCCCAGCTGTGACAGCAGCCAGGAGCACTGCTCTGAGTCCACCCTCTGAGTCCTCCCTTCTGCAGAGCAGGACTCGCCTGCAGCATCCTCTGGGCACCTCCTCGTCACCTGCGGGCTCTCCTTAGGAGAAGCAGCACTTTACCTCTGAGTAGAAGTCCTTCTTCCTGGCTTGGCTGACGTGGTGGGCAGAATGAGATGAGCCATACAGGAGACCCGAACTCTCCCTCCTGTCGGTGCAGAGCTCACCTGGCTCACCTGCTGTTCTCTCCGATATGCCCACACCCTGCCCGAGAAACCCATGGTGGTCCTCTGGCAAAAATGCCAGGGGTGGAACAGTAGAGAACAGAGGGCTGGTTTGTGTTCCATCCTCAGGATCCTTGGGGTGCATACAGCGTCTTGCTTTCAGGCAGAACCCACATAAACCTCACAAAGGATGGAAACAAGGGCATTGTTCTTATGGGACATTAAAAAAAGAAAAACAAACAAACAAAATAAAATCGTCCTCTCCCTTGCTGGTACTTGGCTGCATGACTCAAACCTGAACCGTGTTATCCCTCAG
Source organism: Propithecus coquereli (assembly GCF_000956105.1). Taxonomy (NCBI): domain Eukaryota; kingdom Metazoa; phylum Chordata; class Mammalia; order Primates; family Indriidae; genus Propithecus; species Propithecus coquereli. The sequence goes on along the minus strand of NW_012149408.1, from coordinate 328,990 downwards.
TCAATGCCAGGACAGAGTGCGGAGCGCCCTCATCTCAGTTAGATGCCCGCGCAGGCCCCGGACTCACCAGCTGGCCTGGCTGGTGTCAGTGCTCGAAGCTCATTGGCTCAGAAACCTCTCTGTCCTCACCGCACACCCGGGGCACACAAGTGGTCTTCCGCCCTGCACACTCCACGCTCCAGCCCTACGTGCTCCATGCTGTGTGAACATGTCCTGGGCAGTGGGCACAGAGTGACTTTTCTCTGGAAATCTCTCTCACTCTGTACCTTTCTCGGCAGTTGGCCGATAATACACTGGCATTAAAAAATTTTTCATTTCTAGCATGTGATTTGATAATTTAGTTACATAATAAAAGCATGAAAGACTCACTTGAACTCTCTTTTCAGTGGCTTAAAATATACATGGGTTAGAAATACAGTTTTAAACATTGGTGGACACGAATTATCTCCTTATTTACTTTTATAATTGAAACTGAGGCAAAATAAGGCAGAAAACAGGTACCACCCAATTTACTGCTTTACTGGGGAGGTTTTGTGAATGTGTGGGTCGGGTACCAGTGTTTGTGTGCAAGTGTGCGTTTTAACTGAATCAACACTCCATGAAATATGTTGTCGTGGTTTTGTAGATTTCTTTAAAACAATGATAAATCTACTGAATTTGGTAATCAAATTTCGCATTCCTTTTGAAAAACTGTGATGAGACTCACTACCAAACGCAGGATGCCCTCGGGGACCTTGGCCATGACCCCTAGCCTAAGCTCTGGTTTCTTCACCTGAAATTGGGGCAGTGATGGTCTGCTGATCTGCTTAACCCCCAGGAGTTACAAGGAACAGACTCAAAAGCAAAGGGCCAGGTCATCGCGTTCGTGCAAGGTGGTGTTTCAATTTGCTGTCTGTACGCAGCACGTGACGGCGCCTGCAGACAGGTCTGAGTCTCTGGCAGAGGCTGGGCTGGCCCTCAGGCTGCTGCTGCCCCTCAGTGCTTCACTCTGAGCATGGGATGCATGTGTGCTCCTGCCGGGAACTGGGCAGCAAGCGGCGGGTCAGGGTGCCTGAGGGCACGTCTGAATCTCTGAGGGGTTTATGCAGGTGCCATTTAAAGAATAATCCTCTGATCCTCCAAAGATGTTGACATTTCCCCTCATAATGGGCTTGCCCCAGGTTCTCAGACCCCTGCGAGGGGACAGGGGGCTTCTCCTTATGCAAGGAGGAATGAAGGTACAAAATACGTGTCACCACAGAGAGCAACAGGTGGCCTTTGCTCTGCGGCTGCACCGCCGCCCATCCATGACTTCACAGTGGACCATGCTTCATCCAGCTGTCCTTGCAGGGAAAAGCTTCGATTATCAGGGACCCATTCTATCCCTGGTCTGCACAGGTTTTCAGATGGGTGTTCCTAAGAGTTAAGTCTCCCCGTCAGTACAGCCATTTTGGCACGGATTCCATTATTTATTTCTGCCATGCGTGAGCAGCCAGGCCAGTTACGCAGCACTGTGTGGATGAATCCGATGCGCAGCCTCTCTTGTCTGTATTTCTCTGTGCATCGATCGGTTGATTGGCAGCTGAGCTGTGGCAGCTATAACCTCTGCATGTGCTCCTGTCCTGCAATAGTGGAGACAGATCACAGACTCACAAACTTGAATACTGTCCCTATTGAGCACGAATCACTCCAGGCAGGGTACCATCAGAGTTGGGTTTAGGAAAATACACTTATTACTCTTTCTAATAATCGGCCCCCCACCTATGAGGCAAACTGCACGCGACATGCCCCTGCGGCTCTCCTCGGGCACAGTTGCCGCCTCCCTCCACACCCCTTTCATCAGAACCTGCCTCAGTCTCCCTAGCAGCACTTCCATGACTCAAGTGGTCCCAAATAAATTATCATCCAATTAACCCATTCCAAATTGTAGTAGATATCCAAGAACAGAAATCATGAGAAAAAGTATCATCCAATGTAAACACACATTATATACACACCTTAATCACTGCAAATTACAAAATGCATAAGGGAGACATATATTTTTCCCGTAACAGCCATTATTCATTCTCAAATTATTTGCGAAACAGCAATGGCAATTTGCATTTAAATGATATGTTTCTTAAGAAGAGCTCGACGTACTACGATGTGTTTATTCACACACACTCACACACACATATGTGCAGCAAATTACAGCTGTTAATACTGTCCTGATATAAGAGAAAATACATTTTTTCTATGGAACTTGCTGATAGTGAGGACTACCGTCATTCACATTTTAAATGCTGGGATTCTCAGGCTCCGAGGAAAGAAATGATCAGTCCAAATCCACACTCCGAGTCTGTGGAAGAGCCGGAAGTGGGAACAGGGCTCGGGCGTCACTGTCGGGGGCTGGGTTGCTGCGTTCTCTGCCATCGCCCTGCGTCAAGGGTATTGGGCTGGCAGAGCCGCACGCCGGCGGACAAGCTGCCTCTAACTGGTGTAGACTTGAGAAAAATGCTCACCTTTATCAGTCCACATTCTGCCGGAACCTCTCAGGACGAGCAGAGCCCTCCTGTGTGACACCACCCAGCTTCCTTCCACAGGGACTGACGCCTTCAGCAATGACTGGATTTGAATGATCAGTCAACATTTATTTCTCCGGCTAATTTGCTCTCTTTTGAGGTGATCACGAATACGGAATTGTGAGAGCCCCAGAAACAACACTGATGTATTGAAAGCTGCCTCCTCTAGCGGACAGCATGTATCCATGAAATGTCATTTCTAGACCTAAACTCTGGCATGAGGTCCCGGTGTCATTAGAAAGCAGTTGCCTAAAGCTGTTGAACCCCCAAATGCCATCTGCTCTTTTCTGTCCTCTCCCTTTGGGCTGGGGGTGCCGTCTGGGGTCTGCAGACCAGACACTGGCTCCACAGGAGGCTCCTGAGTTAATGAGGAAGGGGACAGAGGCGTCCCTCTCCCTCTCGGGCCACGTCTGCTTTCATCACGGGCCCCGTCCTGAGAGTGTCCGAGCTGTGCTCCAGCACTCTGTTACCTTCTGCCTTCATCACGGGCTGGGCCCAAGAAAGAGGAGCTGTGAGAGCGAAGGGAGCATTGAGATGTTGTGACCTCCAGGCTCCCTGATTTGTTGGAGTGACACTGCACAGGGAGCTGTCAATGAGTCCTTATACACTTACCACACCCGTCACCCTGCCTCACTTCTGAGCCTAACGGATCTAAATTTATATACTCACATCAGAGCTTTGTTACCCGTGTATTCAAATGTCGTTTTGGGAAGAGTAGGATTTTCCCCAATGGGAAGTGATGGTGCAGTCAGGAGACTGGAGTTGACCCAACCATCCCAAACCCTCGTTTTCGAGTGTCCAGCCAACCCGTCCCATGGATGCATTTCAGAGGAGCAGGCATTGGACATGTATGTGGACAGGTCTGCTGGCAACGGCTTTCCACAGTGACTCGGAATTTTCACACTTTTTTTTTGTTGTTTCATAGATTGGAACAGCTTGTGCATCTTTGCTGAGTTTGGGGCCAATAAGCTTCATATATGACTCAAGAGATCCAAGGATTATGGTCGCTCTTTAGTGTACGATCATGTTCCGTATGTGTACAAGAAGTACACGCTTTGCCTTAGGAAAACAGCCCTGCCCTTCCAGCCTGCCACACAGCCTGTGCTCTGAGTCCAGCCCACCTGGGAGGTGCCTGGTGCCCACTGGACTTACTAGCAGCAGTCAGCAAATGCCTGTCCTTGTGTGACATTTGCCAGGGAAGCCAGTGACACAGCACAGAGCGAGAAGGATGTGGAGAATCCTCACCAGATCTTTATTTTGCTGTCAAATAACCACATAAGCTTTTCTGGTTGATCTTTGAATTAATAGCAAAAAATATAAAGATCATTATACTCCTAACCTTAGCATCATTTTCTTGTAGTTTCTCAAGGAAGAAGAGAAGTTAAATACGACTTGAATGCAGCCTCATACGCCCATTCTCCTCTTCCCAGTGGCCGCGTGAGAGGCGATAGATGTCTCATTCTTGATATTTTCACAGTAAAATATTACGGGGAATATTAGGGATTTGGGGGTAACACGTGAAAAGACCCCTGACTGCTCACGTTTAATGTCAGCACAGCGACACTTGAATAAACCCTAAATTTCTACTGCGTGTCTCTCCTCCAGGGTCAGCAGGATTTAATTAATAGTAGGGACTATATTCTGAGTAACATTTTCTAAATGACTTTGCTTCAAACTATTCTTAAAAACGTTCTCTGAATCCTGGCTTTGCTTGGAGGGTTTCTAACTCCCTTGCGCATACTGGTGGCGCATTTTCTCTTGCACTTGGGAAGTTTCAGCTCAAACCTGGGCACCCGACCCACACGGCTGCACAGCTCTGGGGTCACTGGGATGCGGATGCTGTGACTTCATTAAAGACCCCAAGTGGAAGTAGATGGTGGCGGGTGACCCGCTGGGCTGTGCTGCGGGGCCCTCCCGAGCATCCCGGGGAAGAGCGTCCTCTTCCTCAGTTAAGGAGCCCAGGGGAAGAGAAATACTCCTACCGCAGCAGCACCTGCGTTTTCCTGAGCGGCGCCTAGAAGTGGGTTTGTTAATATCAGAGGCTGCTTCTGGCCAGAGGCGGCCGGAGAGGAGCGGGGCTTCAGACACGGCGGTAGCGGATTTGAATATTGATCTTTGAGGCTCCATTAGCTCTCTGCTGAGCACGGCGGACATCACAGATGGATGTCTCTCTAAACGGTGTCTGAGAGGGGGCCACGGGGGGAGTCTGGCATTGACTTGCGACGTTTGAGGACCCAGGGAGCAGAGGCGGCTTTCGGCCCATCTCCTCCTCCCCACCCTTTTCTAACCTCCCGGTCCAGGTTCCCTTCCTTGTCCTCTACCCTGTTATTCGCACTTCTCAAGTTTCGTTACACTGGCAAATTTTAAATGTTCTTTTCTCTAAGGTGAGTGTGTCCCCGTCCCTAGATACCTGCAGCTGCAGCTCTGCGCTGCGTGAATGGCAAAGGGTTGCGAGCCATCGCCGGATGCCATGTTTGTTTGGATCATCAATAAAACCACAATCACATAATGATAAGGAGAATAAAGTTATCTTTTGTGAGTTATATTGTAGACCTGATTTGTTAGTTGGCTATTTCGATCCATGATAAGGTCTAGAGGAAAGTCAAAGTTTTAAAAAGAAGGGGGAATTTTAATCACTGACTGACACGTTAACGTGTGAAAAATGGGGAAAATCATCTTGGGTTAATTGGAGACTGTTGCTTCGTGAGTGTGAGTCTGACTCTCCCTGACTGTCTAGAGATCCCTTCCTGTTTGAGATGAACGTCGGGCAGTGGTTGAGGGACAGTTTCTGATGGGGGATTGTGACACTGGTCACTGCTCAGCTCTGTCCACCCCGTGTCCTGTGCTCTGTCAATACGTTGAAAACGTAATTTGTATCAGCAGTTCTTTCTGTAATTAAGAGCTCCTCCAAATCTGCCTCATCGATTCGTGCCATTACCTTATTGACTGGGCGGCTTGTGCTGAGAGGGTGGTTTTGTCGAGCGGCTGCATCTTACTGCGTGTCTGGGTTACAGGAAATCGTCTTAGGAAGACCAGTGCGAGTAGTGTTTTGGAGCCAAGCTGAAATTCATATATTTTAATTTAAGCACACTTTGGTAGTAAATGCAT
>NW_012149408.1:312443-322097 GCF_000956105.1 Propithecus coquereli | reverse complement strand
AAAATAGGGGAATAGTTCTATCAACATGGTACAGTTGACACAGCGGTCTTTAAAATGATACTTCAAAGAAATGCCAATAACAAAGTATAATTGGTGAAAACCAGTAAGGCTTTACACAGAGCCAGATTTGAAAAATATTTCCCACAATGAAAATATATCACTTTTAAAAGTAGGAACATTTTTTTTTTAAATCTCCTAAAGGGATATTTACATGAAAAAAATCAGCTTTTGGATAAGTTTTTAAAAAGTTGCCTGGTCAAAAAAATATATATACATTTTTTGCAAATATGATTTTAGTTGAATCTCCCATCCAGGAACTGTGTCAGGGGCAATAATTTATCAGTGTATTTGGAGATGATAAAATTACACAAGGAAGATAAAGAAAACAATGAGTTAATTACTGAGTGTTCATTGTGCTGATTCTTACATTACCAAATGCATCCTCCCAACCGCCTTTGAGGTAGGTTTTACCGCTCACCGCTCACACTCTGCAGCCTGGAGCCCCCGCTGCCTAGGGGTCAGCCCCAGTGACGTGTCCGCTTGGACTCCCCTCCCCACACCTGGCGCACATCCGTTCCTCCAGCAACGATTTCTTCCCCAAATCCACTCTGCCTTCCACCCAGAACCAGGTGTGCACCTGCTGCTGCTGTCGGAGCTGCCTGGTGCCATGGCGGTCCAGCGTCCTCGCCGTCCTCCCAGCTTCCCTGGGTTTCAAATCAGCGTTTACATCCAAGTCCAATATTCTTAAGTGTATTTTCCTTTTTGTCTTTCATCTTGATTAATGCTCGTGATATCCGTGGCACTAATTGATGCATTGTTGGCACCTAGACTTTACCCAGCATCAACTGCCATGTGTCTCCGACTCCTGTCTAGTCCTGTGTCCTCTGTCCTCCCCGTGACCTCTCTTCCCACCTGCAGAGATACACGCACAAACCTGCCCCTCACCCAGCACAGGAGAGCAGGTGTGGACTGTTCTTATGCCCCTGTGAATCTGCTTAGTACCACTAAATACACTTATTTAAGAATCATTTGGCTCACATTGGGCAGTACAACTGCTTCTCCCTCTGTCCGCGGGCCCGGGCCAGGGGGACACCATGTGAGCGGCCAGCCCTCGGTGACACGTGCGGCAGGAAATTCGATTTGTGCTTATTTCAATGAGACAGTCCAGATTAGTGGCTTTCCCAAACAATTTCTCAAAAATAATATTTTCCCTTTCATAGCAATATGTACCGCAGACAACAATCCAGTTTTAAAAAGAAACAAAACAACTTAAAGAAAAAGGAAAAATAAGGACAAATCCCAACAAGGACAAAAATAGGGGCCAAATCACACCAACGGAACAGACTGACCTTTCAAAAGTCTGTAAACAATTTGTCAAACCGGGCATATATAAACGAGTGAAAAATGACAGATTTGGGGAGCTCCACCCCTCCCCTGCGCTCGTGGGTCTTGCTAACGTGCAGCTGCGGAGTCTCCTCGTCCATTCGATCAGCTGACGCCTGCAGACAAAGACTCACAGGGGTCAGCACCAGGATGCGGCCTGTCTTTAAAGTCTGACTTGTAAAATTACCTATAATCATTTTCAACACTCTGTATTTACTATTATAGGAAAAATTGTTAGAGTTTTAATATGTTAATTAAGTATTGCCTTTTGTAAAATCTTTGTGTTTGAATAGCAAGAATGAAAAACTGAAAAAAGAGGTGAGCCAGATGTGGTAGCTCACACCGTAATCCCAGCACTCTGGGAGGCTGAGGCGGAAAGGTTGCTGGAGGCCACGAATTCGAGACCAGCTTGAGCAAGAGCAAGACCCCATCTCTACAACTTACTTAAAAATGAACTGAGTATGGTGGTGCACACCTGTAGTCTCAGCTACTCAGGAGGCTGAGGCAAGAGGATCGCTCTCGCCCAGGAATCTGAGGTTGCAGTGAGGCTATGATGACACCTCTTGCACTCTACCCTGGGGGCCAAGCAAGACTCTGCCTCAAAATTAAAAAAAAAAAAAGAAAAAAAAAGAGATGAATAGTTTGAAAATGATTTTACACTTCTTATAACTTTGGCAAAATATAGTTATGGCATTCTTTTTTTTTTCCTTTTTTTTTTAATTTCAGTATATCATGGGGTACAAATGTTTAGTTTACATATATTGCCTTTGCCTCACCTGAGTCAGAGCTTCAAGTTGTCCGTCCCCCAAACAGTGCGCACAGCACCCATTAGGTATGAATATACCCATCCCTCCCCCGCCTGACACCCGACTAATGTTACTACTATGTGTGCACGTAAGTGTTGATCAATTAGTACCAATTTCATGGTGAGTACATGTGGTGCTTGTTTTTCCATTCTTGTGATACTTCACTTAGTAGAATGGGCTCCACCTCTATCCAGGATAATATAAGAGGTGCTAGATCACCATTGTTTTTTTTTGGCTGAGTAGAACTCCATGGTACACATATACCACATTTTATCATTCCACTCATGTACTGATGGGCACTTGGGTTGTTTCCACATCTTTGCAATTGTGAATTTTGCTGCAGTAAACATTCGAGTGCAGATGTCTTGCTGGCGTAGCAGTCATGGTACTCTTAATGGATATAAAATTAAAGATTTCAGCTACAAGGTATATCTGTTCAGACTGTAAAGCAAACGACCATATTCCACTTTGTTATGGAGACATTGAAATAACTACTCTTACGTCCTTTATACCCACTAGTTATAAGTAAAACCAGAAGACACATGACAAGGATGTCTACTCCCGAGAGCCACCACCTGCTGCTGCCTCCTGGGGGTGGGGTGGGGAGGGTCCTCCCAACAGTCGTCCTCAGTTGTTAATAACCTTAATCCACACAACACCCTTTCTAAGGACAAACATTATTATTCACATTTTTCTGTGAGATACCAGACTCAGAGATAAGAAGGAACTCACTCAGATTCCAAGGAGCCAAAGCCCGGTCCACAGGAATCCATGTACCGTGCCCTTGGCCGCCAGGGGACACAACCCCTCCTAGGCAGCCCCCCTCCCCTCCTGACGAGAGGTGCCTGTGGGCTGACTTCAGGGTGCAGACAATACCACACAGTCACACAGAGTATTGCGCGTGCTGGCTTACTTTATACACCATTTAAAACATTTCCACAAAATTAAACTGCTTCCACAGAAATTATTTATGTAGCCTCCAAAACATTTTTGAGCACACCTAGATAAACTAGTGACTGGGTGAGAGAATCTGCATTCTGATGCTGTCTTGACCAGGAGGAACAACAAAACTTTGGAATGGCTATGGAGTCACTAAACCTGAGCAAAACTGACTCAAAAATGGAAAACCAAATAGAATGTTCTCAGTGCTTATTAAGTCTTTTGAAAACTATTTGCAAGGCTATTATAAAACATTAAAACAACATTAAATACCAGGAACGGCATAGTTTTATTTAGAAGATATTAGCCATAGATTAAAACAATCATTCAATTTCATGACATTAATTCAGTATCCAATAATAGTTAACGTCAATGAAAACAAAATCTGTTAAATATTTTAGTGTTTCATAGACAAAATAATTAGTTAATTATAGAGTGACCAGCTTTCCTGGTTTCCCTCCCACTTGAATGGGGTGAGCAAGGCAGTTTCATATCCAAGCAAAGCAGGTCAGGAGGTCATCTTAGTGACTGCTCGGTTCAGTATGAAGGGGAGACCAGTGAGAGGCTCTCCCAATAGAGAGAATGCGTGTGTGTGTCCAGAGACTCTTCGGACGATGTGGTCCTTGATCTGAATGGTGAAGGGGAATCAGGCAAACAGAGGACGAGCAATGAGCCTGTGGAACAAGGAAGAGGAAGAACAAAGGCATAAAGAACACAAAGTAGGAGCTGTGGGGTGCGAGAGCCGGGCATGCACGGAACATCTGGGTTGTGGGACAGCCAGGGGGGCAGAAAGCAGGAGGTGCAGGGAATCCTCTGCCCAGGGCTGAATTAACACAGTGGGAGTGCGGGTGGGGACAGGTCTTCCAAGAGGCAGGATGTGAAGGATTTAGTGCCCTTTTTGTAGAACATAAGAAAGCAGTAGAGTAAGTTTTCTTCATTGGTTGGATGTCATTAACCATGATGGGAAACCAGGAGGAGGAGTATGGCTTTTTAAGAAAGACCGTACATTTTGTTTTAGGTGGATTGAGAATCGGAGGTTTCCCGTTCACCCAGGTGCGGATGTTCAGTCGGAGAAGAAATCGAAGCCCGGGGTGTGCATTCGAGATAATGGCAGAGAATTAGTTCAAGTGATTTGATCAGAGAGTGCGGAAAAATGCTCTGAGAGGAGAGAAGTCCTGGGGAGTTGAGGAAGACTTTTGTGGAAGAAGAAAAGGAAACCCGGAAAGGACTTTGAGAAAAAGCAATCAGACGTAGCGAAGCAAACTGGAGAAATGTGGCTCATGTAGCCGGCAATAAAAAACTACAGATCTGTGAAAAGAATGGCGTTCTAAACTCTGAAAATACGGTAATTAATGTTCAATAATACGTTTTTGAATTTAAGCATGATATTAGGTGATGTGATACACTAGAAGAGCTACAAGTTTCCTCTGATCTTAAGAAGACCACCCCAATCTTCATTGATTCCATAAACAACACCAAGTTTCTGTCCGCATAATCACATAAACATCGGGAGCACCTTTGCTTGGCACTGAGGGAACACAAATATGAGTAAGAATGTGTAAGGGCTCGTGGTCTTTTGGGAGGTGCTATTCATTGAAGAGAAAGATCTATGTACAGATAACAATTTCAACACAAAGTTCTAGGGCTATGATAGAGGCGTGCAACACAGCTGCCACGACAGCACACGAGACAGGGTGACGGATGACTCTTCCTGGCAGAGGCTAGATCAACAGGGATGCGGAGGCTACACTGGCAACAAGCTGGATGTGAACGTGGGGAGGCTTGCTGGGCAGGGGAGCCATCAGAGCAAAAACGCTATGGAAGGAAGCAGTGCCTAGGAGGCGGAATGTCCGACTCTCAGACTAGGGGTAGGATGGAGTGGGGCTGGGGCAGATCTCTCCTGCCAGGTGCCTCGATCTTCTCACTTGGGAAACAGCCACGTGAATGTTTGGAAATACCACTGGGCAAGGCGAAAGGAGACACAGACCCACAACAGATAAGGACACAATAAATTCTGGGCTAGCCACCAGCAATGCGTGGACAGAGCAGCGTCTTGCCTGAGGAGCTGTCTCCAACCTTGCTAGACGAACTGCAAGAACAAAGGGAAATTCAATGTGGTGTGTGATAAGTACAGATCACACCAATGGCCAGAAAGACCTTTCTACACTGGGTGCTTGGAGAGAATGAAAAATAATGGTTCCTGGAACAAGGAGGTCAGTGAACGCTGAGCAGAAATAATGGATTTAAAAAAGTACAATCCAAGTGCCTGAGTCTTCAGTAAATTTGGGAGAATTGACAGAAGAGTGGGTGACTGCGTGAGAATCGGACAAGTCCACACCGTGCATTTAAGACTCTTAAAAATAATTTGTCCTATAAAATTACATTAACTATGGGTGTTGAAGAATGACTGGATTTTCTTCTAGCTCATTGCCTGGTGCTCCTGAAGGAGTGTCCCTTAGAACGTTGCTTTCCAGACAGGATTCTGCACATTTCCCCCAAATTTTTAGAGGGTGAAAAATAAATGAAATAAACAATGTAAGGAATTCATGTGAAATTCTTGCTGAATGATTACTGAATATATTTTGCTCCAAGTTCAAAATTTCTAAGATGGTTTGATGATACATTGATATTTGTTTAGAATGCAAAATCAGTGACACAATTTAACATAATTCTTAACGGTTTTATTCATTCTGTCCCTTAGATATCAGCTGTTACATAAACCCTTTGTGCCAATACATATGATTAAGCCAAAAGCAAATTGATAAAATCCAAATTTAGGCCAAATGAATTATTGTTTAGTCTTTGCAAAAAAGGATGATCTTGGGTATGAATTGCATTTTATATACAGCACAAACCTGTCAAAGGCTACACTTCAACATTTCAGATCTCGTTTAAGGAATTTATAAATGGATGAAACCCTGTCTTTCAAAACATGTAATTACAAGTTGTTCCTATAATACCTCGGTGTCTTTAGGACAGATGCCTTGGAGGGCTTGCACAGATTGGTAAGCAGTACACCATACTAATTATGAAAACTAAAATCTAGTTTTTAAAGTTTAATATGAGAATGACCATAAATATTTAATTTTTTAGAATGTCTCAAAACATTATGAAATTCAAGATTTATGGAAAACTCAGCCATGAGAGATTCAAGTTGTTTTGCTCTTAGCAAAGGGAGATGACCTTCCTCGAGATAAAAGCTTCAAATGGCTGGAAAATCACATTCTTAAGGCTCCTTGAACTTCTAAGAGCTCTTACAAATAAACATTTTCGTAAGCTAACTTTAAATGGATTAAAAACACATGGTCAAATTGTCCTGAAAACACAAAGGACTTATTTTCTAAAGGATAATATATTCATCAAAATGCATTTTGAATTTGACAGATCCCTTTTAACACTAGAACATGCAGGAGATTTTGAAGTACCCAAACCGTAACCAGTTTCTCAGACTCAACACCCAAAGCTTCAGAAAACAAACCCATGCATTGGCGATGATCATGAGATAAAATCAGACTCATTTATAAAAGAACATGCCTTAGAACCTCCTGTATTAGGTGATCTACAGTGAGTGTTTATATGGGACACATTTCTCTGGGAGGCTTTTGGAAGAGAAAACATTTATGTCAATGATTTCAGTCCCATATGCAATATTTTAGAAATATCCCTAAATAGATCATGGAAAATATCATTATAAGAGGTAAAATAGTTTGTAAGATTAATTCCTCCAGAATAATTGCCAAGAATTCAATATCAACCAAAATATTGTACAGGGCATTATGTGATTAGAAATAAAGTAAAAAAAAGTCTCCCAAAATTTTAAATCTAGTGTTAGGTACAAGCACACTTCCAGGTAAAAACCAAAGCTTGGAATCCAAAGAAAGCCTCTTACTGATGCATGCTACCTTTCGTCACGTCTGTCCTCTGTCTCCTGTCCCCAGCACTGTTGTCAGCAACACATACGTGTCCTGAGCATCCTTTACCAACACGGTTCAACTCCCAGCAGCACAGAAAGGGAAAGAGAAAGGCTAGAACCGTATGAATTTTTAATGAAATAATAGCAAAGCAAATTTCAATTATCACACCCAGCACTAATGATCGCTTAGCATATTCAGGGTTTATTGGCTTGCCCTCCCTTCCTCAAGCTTCCTAATTCTAATAATTTGACACAATGTGAAAGGTTCAGTATGTCTTTATTAATGATATATACATAGTGATTTATTTTATTTATAGACAAGAATACATTTAGTATATTAGCTCGGTTAGCAAACACAAATTTGTGTAATCCCTTTTCTGGAAAGTCCAGAACCAGCTCTTCTTCCTCCTCTGTCCTTTTAGAGGAAAGAGGACCAAAGGCCATAACGCAGTTGGGATTCTTCTCTACACGAGATGTAAAGGAAACAGTATCTATGTTCTGATATATCCAGCCACCATTAACAAGCCAAAAATCATGAGAGATGAGGAAAAACTGTAATAATTGAAATTTGTAATGCTGATTAGTCACATTTTTAAAAGCTGGATATCACGGGTTCTTTTTTTATAACAGTATTTAAGTGTGAGTGTGTATGATATATACGATATACACGCACACACACACACCATGAAATAGCTACTATAATTAGATTCATTCCATAAATTATGGTGCATCTACACAGGCAATGCCATGAGAATTCAGGTGCTAACCTTACTACACCAGAGTATCTGTGTGTCATGGAAACAAAAAGCATCAAGATCCAGCACTAAGCCATAATTATGCATCTTTGACCCCCACGAAGCTATTAGCTCATTAGGAAGAGTAGATGTTTATCTTCAACAGCTGTCTTTTAAATGCCATTACATTTCTGGGATTTTTCTTTTGTTATCTATTTTTATTTTTAAAATTCCAACTTTCCTCTCCCACAGGGGTTTACTGTTTAACATCTTGCTCCATCCACTGACTAGATGTGGGATGCTTATTTCGGCAAGATAGGTGTCTGTTCTAGTTTCGGCATTGTGTCCGATCACAGAGTGACAGCGGCAGGTTTGCAGTATGTCTGGGAGTGAAGACACATCAGAGTGAAGAAGCATCAGAAGAATGAGGTATGATCAGGTACGCGACCTCTTGCTCTTGCCTTAATTTTGCCATGTAACAGATGTATAGCCTGAATTTCCAGGTAACATTATTCTTTTGAAATAGGTGACTTACACAAGTACAATTTTTATTCTTAAAAAAATAAAATAAAACCTGCATACAATTCTACATATGCTTTACCACTATTCAAAGGTATTGTAATACAATTTAAGAAATGGATTCAATTCCCTCAGTGTTTGATCTGCATGATTGACAACATCTACACTATTAATTTCATCACTTTTGAAAATCCAGAGTGTAGGAGACACAGGCTTAGATTCCAAGTTCTCCCAAAGCAGAAGGGTATCCTATTCAAAATTATAATCTATAAATACCAAAGAAAAGATTGAAAAGAATAATAAAATATAACAAATAATATATTTTTGAAAATGACTCGGTCTAATAATTGCTCTGGCTAGGACTTCCAGTACTATGTTGAACAGAAATGGTGAGAGTGACCATCCTTGTCTTATTTCTGATTTTAAAGAAAAAGATTTCACCTTTCACAATAAAGTATGACATTTACTGTGGGTTTGTCATATATGGCCTTTATTGTGTTGAGGGGCATTCTTTCTATACCTGATTAGTTGAGAGTTTTTAATCATAAAAGGACGTTGAACTTCGCCAAATGATTTTCCTGCATCAGTTGAGATGATCAGTGATTTTTGTTCTCCACTTTGTTCATGGAATCAATCACAATTACTGATTTTCATATGTTGAACCAACCTTGCATCTCCGGATAAACCTCACTTGATCGTGGTGAATGATACTTTTAATGTACTATTGAATATGATTTGATAGTATTTTGTGGAAGTTTTTGCATCTATGTTCATTAATGATTTTGGCCTATAGGTTTATAAGTGCTTTTGTCTGGCTTTAGTATCAGAGTAAGACTAGCCTCACAAAATTCATTTGGAAGTATTTCCTCCTCTTCAATTTGTTTGAAGACTTTGGAAAGAGTTGGTATTAATTCTTCTTTAAATGCTTGATAGAATTTATCCATGAAGCCATCTGGTGATGGTCTTTTCTATCATGGGAGATTTTTAATTACTAGTTCAGTTTCCTTACTGGTATTGATCTGTTCAGATTTCCAATTTCTTCATGATTCAGTTTGGGTAGGTTATACATTTCTATAATAGAAATGTATGAATTTTTTTCCAGAGCAATTGAGAAAGAAAAAGAAACTAAAGGCATCCAAAGAAAAAAGGAAGATGTAAAATTGTCTTTTTGCTGACAACATGATTTTATATTTGGAAAATCCTAAAGACTCCACCAAAAAACTGTTAGAACAGATAAAGAAATTCAGTAAAGTTGCACAATACAAAATCAACTTGTAAAATCTATAGTGTTTCTATACACTAACAATGAACTATCTGAAAAAAATTAACAAAACAAACGGTTTTACAAAGCATCAAAATA
>NW_012149408.1:311225-311558 GCF_000956105.1 Propithecus coquereli | reverse complement strand
TCACAGAGTGACAGCGGCAGGTTTGCAGTATGTCTGGGAGTGAAGACACATCAGAGTGAAGAAGCATCAGAAGAATGAGGTATGATCAGGTACGCAACCTCTTGCTCTTGCCTTAATTTTGCCATGTAACAGATGTATAGCCTGAATTTCCAGGTAACATTATTCTTTTGAAATAGGTGACTTACATAAGTACAATTTTTATTCTTAAAAAAATAAAATAAAACCTGCATACAATTCTACATATGCTTTACCACTATTCAAAGGTATTGTAATACAATTTAAGAAATGGATTCAATTCCCTCAGTGTTTGATCTGCATGATTGACAACATCTA
>NW_012149408.1:306414-308165 GCF_000956105.1 Propithecus coquereli | reverse complement strand
TGAACAAAAACTCGCTGCACAATGCTTAGATTGCTCTTCCAAATAAGGTCATAAATGACTTAGAAGTTTGGAGAGTGGAAGAGGAAGCTAGGGGAGCTGTTTTGTCCTGGGAGCTCTCGCGTCCTCGTCCCCAAAGGCACGGGTCTGTGTGTGTGGACTTTTCTTCAGCCCTGGGCTTGCGTTTGTGCTGTGTGAGAGAGCTGCCATGAGAGATGGAGAACTGAGAGGAGGAAGATTAGAGATAGGTGCCAGGTGCCAAGGGGCTAAGGAGGAAATTGCAAGTGGCCAGGGGAAGAGAGACGCAGGTGAGAGAGTTCCTGTGATCGGCCTCCAAAGACACCCACCGAAGATGCTCAAAGAGAAAATGAGTGGTATTAACCACGTAAGATCATTTCGTCTCCGTATTTCTCCTGCAGGCCACGTGCCTCCGAAGGCACGCACTCGATTATCAGTCTGTCTGAAGACAGGGCGAGGCCAGGAGTGTCCCCTTCCCTTTCCTGGACAGTCCAAATGCAGGGAGAGTTGAAGCTTGACCTTCAGGGTTTGAAGTTTTTGACTATTTCACTGAACCGGACATATCAGTTACTAAACTGAGTCTGTATTTTTACCCAAGTGACTGGAAACATTTTATTACCTATAAATGACCATCAAAGTCATGAAACTTGCCGTAGTTTTCTTCGAGCTCAGAGAAGTACCTAGTCCCACTGAGACGCAGTGGCAAAGTGAAGGTGGCTTCTGAATAGGTGCCGTGAGTTCTGCTTGTTCCATTTTAGGGACACGGGTCTGTTATACTGAGGAGAGTTGCTGATATCAAAAGATGGATCCCACAACAGGAAATTGTTAAGTAGTGGGGATTATCTGCTGGAAACTCGCCCAGGGAAGTATAGCAGCATTTGTATGCACCTCTCTGTCCATTTTCCACTGGCCCCAGAGGAAAGTAAAGCAGATGTCTGTGGCCTGTTTATCTCCAGGATGGGTTCAGCGACCTCTGAGGACCACTTGACTTGAACAAGCTTACTAGGTTATCAAAAAGCTGGCTTTAGGTAACACTTCCTGTTCTAGAAGAGGTGGTATTCATTTCTCTTTTTATTAACATACACATCAGAATATCCATTTAAAAGAATATTGTTTTTGTATTTAAAGGTGACAATGATCAAATATAGAAAACAATCAGACAGGAGGAGATGGGATTTGGCTGTGTGATATTAATGAATATGGTGTCTATTTGCCGGGACGGCACCGATGACTGCAATTTGGGGAATTTCAGGCAGGTAGGGCTGGGCAGTCGTCCCATGACAGAGCAGTGGGAAAAATGTTTCTTTCTGCCTCTGTCCTATTTCATACCCTCCACTGCTAAATAAATACAGCTCTGGAGGTGGAGATGGCTAGCTCTTTCAAGAGAAGAGACTTGAATGTAAATTTTGGAAACTAAACCTTAGTATTATTGGTACTACTACTATTTTGTTTTAATTTAAGAGATTTGATTATACTCTGAATTTTTTTAAATCTCATCTCCCTGATTCGTAGATTAGCTTTGCTTCTCAATACTCTTTCTTTCTACAGGTTCATCTCTCGGAACATGTTTCGTACTTGTTGAAGGCTCTGCTGATGTTTTCAGTAAGATTTTCTTTATAAATTGTTTTCAGTAATCTGGGACACTCTAAAGACAAATCATTCTATAGCTAAAGTTTTGCCCATAATTTTATTACGAGCATATTTTATTTGGAAAATAGTATCTTCATTGAAAATAG
>NW_012149408.1:303413-304594 GCF_000956105.1 Propithecus coquereli | reverse complement strand
TTGTGGATTCTTTTGGTGCATATTTTCAAGCTTGTATTTGTATTTTAATTTCAGAATATTACGGGGGTCCAAACATTTTGTTTGCGTAAATTGATTTTGTACCATTTGAGTCAAAGTTACAAGTGTGCCCATCCCCAGATAGTGTGCGCTATAGCTGCTAGCTGTTAGGTGTGAATTTATTCATTTTATACTTTGGATTATGATCCAATATTACTTTAATTATTTTGTTACCCAAATTGTTCCAGTTTTGATCATTGGTGCTTCAGTTGGCTCTGTATCTCTATGACATACCTCTATCAATATAGTCTTTTTTTTTTTCCCTTTGAGTACTTCTTTATTTTCTTACACTATAAGATACACAATGATCCAAACTCAGCTTGTACATTTCCTGTGTAGTGCTAAAACCAACTATTTCTCTAAATATACCTCATTCATTTTATTGGAAAATTGTATTAGAATCTAAGAGTAAGGAAATAAATGAGTGTATACTAACCTAAGTCTATACATATCTATGAATTTTTCTGTGTTTGAACCTAGCAGTATCTATGCTGAGTTAAATATGCTCATATCAATGTCTCCTATTCTAATCTATTATTGTGTGGATAATTCTTGCATTCTCCCCTTGCTTGTCTGCAACCCCAACAGTGAGAAACCTGGGACCATCTGTTTACTTAATTTTGCAATCCTAGTGTACGTGTATTTTTTTTCTCAGAATTGTTAACATATGTACCTGTGGGAAATAACTTTATCAGTACAATGCTTACATCCAGTACCTTTTTGTACTGAGTCTTGCAAACCCTATTCACTTCCAAAGTTACTTAGTTCAGCACCTTTCCACCCCTGCCTGTTCAGGAAGGCTGTTTCATACCTTTGTAATACAATTAGAATTTGGTAACATTATAAATGCCAACACGGGATTTCTCAAACTCTTAAATATTTTTTTTTAATTTGAACACATTCAGGTTTACTCCATGGTGTTGAGTTCCATGAGTTTTTACAAATGAATAGTGTAATGTGTCTACCATTACAGTATCATGCAGAACAGGTTCCCTGCCCTGAAATATGCCTACATGTTGCCTATTTAATATCCCTGTGTATTCCCTATTCGACCCTAGAAATCCCCTCCTTTATTCATATGTTCACGTTTTTATTTGTTTGAATATTTTACAATTGCTTCTTCA
>NW_012149408.1:302729-303363 GCF_000956105.1 Propithecus coquereli | reverse complement strand
CCAAAGGAATTGAAATCAATTTGTCAAAGAGATGTCCACACTCCCGTGTTTACTGCAGCACCATTCACAACAGCCGAGATACAAAAACAAAGTGAGCGCCAAGGGATGAATTATTATGTAATCCAGGAATCTGACTTCTTAGTATATACCCAAAGGAATTGAAATCAATTTGTCAAAGAGATGTCCACACTCCCGTGTTTACTGCAGCACCATTCACAACAGCTGAGATACAAAAACAAAGTGAGCGCCAAGGGATGAATAGATTTAAAACATGTAGTATATATACACAATAGGATGCTATTCAGCCTTTAAAAAGCAGAAAATTCTGCCACATCAGACAACATGGATGAACCTAGAGGACATTACAGTAAGGGAAATGAGCCCAGCACAGAGACAAACACCACGTAATCTCACCATATGTAAAATCTAAAAAGGGCAAAGCCCCAGAAGGAGTAGAATGGTGGTTACCAAGGAGTTTCAGTCAGACAGGAGGAGTGGTGACTATAGTTAATAATAATGTATTGTATCTTTCAAAATAGCTAAAAGAGGATTTAAAGTGTTTTCAACACAAAGAAATGGTAAATATTTGAAGTTAGGGATTTGTTAATGAGCCTGATTTGACCATTCTGCAATG
>NW_012149408.1:297999-302011 GCF_000956105.1 Propithecus coquereli | reverse complement strand
AAGTAAATGGGTTTTATAAATACATGGGTCCATGTAACAGAAAGAATAGAAAAGTCATTAAATTCATGTATTTGAGTTAAAATTTACATAGAGTAAAATGAAGAGATTGTAAGTGTATAAGCAAATGGATTTTATAAATACATGGGTCCATGTGACCTACATTCTGGTTAAGATTTAGAACATTTCCACAACCTTGAAAAGTTTTCTGACACTTTCCACAAACACTTTATCGATTCCTATCGGCTTGGATTTCCTTTGTACATTCCTAAATTTTATATGAATGGAGTAATTCAGTATGTACTCTTTAATAATTGGCTTCTTTCACTCAACATAAAGTTCGTGGCAGTTGCACATATTAAAGAATGCATTAGAAATCCATTCTCTTTATTACTGTTAGTATTCCACTGCATAAACACAGCAATCTGCTCATCGATTCTACTTTCGATGGCCATTTCAGTCATTTCCACTATTTGACCATTATGTATAAAGTCAAAACAAGCATTCCTGAACAAATTCTTCGGGGATGTATGTTTTTGATTCTTTTGGGTAAATATATAGGAGTGGAATTGCTGGATCATAGAAAAGTTATAAACGTCAGTTTATTAGCAATTGCCAAACATTGTGCCAAAATGATTGTAGCAAACTTGACTCCCATGAGCAGAGTGGGATGTTGTGCTCACCATTTTCACATTCATAAAAAATACAGTGCCATTAGTTTTGTCCTAAAATTTGTATGCAATTGTTTTAAAGAATAGCCTTTCATGTTCACCCACAAGAGTATTGTGCTCTTTATCTCCTCCTGACAGTCTGAGATTTCGTATGTTGTCATTCTCTTTTCACCTAAGGAGTTTGCTTTGGCAATCTTTGCAGTGTGGATTGTCTGGCGACACCATCTCTCAGCTATTGCTCATGTAAAAAACATTTTTGACTGTATATAGAATTATGGGTTTACAGGGTTTCTTTTGCTTTTTTTTCAGCACTTTAAAGATTTATTTTATAATTATGATGTCGATTATTTTTGGTGACAAGTCAGTCATTGTTTTATTGTTCTAGGGATAATGTGTCTTCTCCTTGCTCTCAATGCTTTTTGGCTCTTCACTTTATCTTTGATGTACAGCAGCTGGAATATGTAGTGCCCAGGCTTAGTTCCCTTTACACTTCTCCTCTTTGGGGTTCGTAGATTTCTTAGTTGTTTAGGTTCATATTTTTCATCAAATTTGGTTATTTGTAAATTTGTTTTTGTTGAAATTTCTTTCTTCTCTTCCCTTGTGTCTAAACATACACATTGTATAAAGATTGATATTTTCCATGGCTCACTAGAGAATTTGTTTTTTTCATTTTTTCTTTCTGCTCTTTATATTAAAAATTTCTGTTGGTCCGTCCTCAAGTTCATGAACCTCTTTCATGTAGATGCCAATGATCTGTAAAGCCTATCCGGTGAGTTATGTACATAAACCTTTTATTTTATAATAGTTTTACATTTACTAAAAAATTTCAAAGAGAATTCTCATAAAGCTCACACTGAGTATCCCCGATTATTAGTGCCTTACACAATACTGAGCACTTGTCACGATGAATGAAGCAATACTGATGTGGTATTAACTGAAGACTCTACTTAATCAGATTTCTGTAGATTTTAGCAGATGTTCCAGCCTCCCTCTCTGGACACCACATTAGGTTTAGTTGCAATGTTTTCTCCAGTTGTGACGATTTTTTAGACGTTCCTCACGTTGATAATCTTGAGAGTTTTGAAAAGCACTGGCCAGATAGATTGTAGAATGTCACCAAGTTGATATTTGCTCAACTTCCTTTTCTCTGATCACATCCTGTCAAAGGTATAAACCATCAACATGATGTGAAACTGTTAATGTTAACCTTGGTCATCTTGCTGAGACAGTGTTTCTTATTTTTTCCACTATAAATTTACTCTTTTCTCTTTATATTGTAATTTTTAAAATGATATCACTATGCTCAGCTTACTCTCACTAGGTGAGGAGCTATGCTTCATCCTTCAAGATAAAATATCTATATTAGTTATTGGGAATTTTTCTGCATGGGAGATTTTTTTATTATATCACATTTATCAGTTTTTTCATTCATCCATTTATATTAATTCTTTAAAATGTAGAACAGTTTAATCTGAAGGCGAAATTTAAAACCCAAACAAACTTTCAAAACATACCTACATGGCTTGTATACAGGCATCAAAGCATGATCAGCAGGTACTAACACTTAATGTGAAAACTTGCTTAATTAAGCAAGGGCAATAAATTGTTTAAGTTATTGTAGTTTTAGTTCTGGCTGAATTTCCGTGATGGTAGATGGTACATTCCCACAGGAAATGTGCAATACATGACACGCCACAGACGTGAACAAAAACTCGCTGCACAATGCTTAGATTGCTCTTCCAAATAAGGTCATAAATGACTTAGAAGTTTGGAGAGTGGAAGAGGAAGCTAGGGGAGCTGTTTTGTCCTGGGAGCTCTCGCGTCCTCGTCCCCAAAGGCACGGGTCTGTGTGTGTGGACTTTTCTTCAGCCCTGGGCTTGCGTTTGTGCTGTGCGAGAGAGCTGCCATGAGAGATGGAGAACTGAGAGGAGGAAGATTAGAGATATGTGCCAGGTGCCCAGGGGCTAAGGAGGAAATTGCAAGTGGCCAGGGGAAGAGAGACGCAGGTGAGAGAGTTCCTGTGATCGGCCTCCAAAGACACCCACCGAAGATGCTCAAAGAGAAAATGAGTGGTATTAACCACGTAAGATCATTTCGTCTCCGTATTTCTCCTGCAGGCCACGTGCCTCTGAAGGCACGCACTCGATTATCAGTCTGTCTGAAGACAGGGCAAGGCCAAGAGTGTCCCCTTCCCTTTCCTGGACAGTCCAAACACAGGGAGAGTTGAAGCTTGACCTTCAGGGTTTGAAGTTTTTGACTATTTCACTGAACCGGACATATCAGTTACTAAACCGAGTCTGTATTTTTACCCAAGTGACTGGAAACATTTTATTACCTATAAATGACCATCAAAGTCATGAAACTTGCCGTAGTTTACTTCGAGCTCAGAGAAGTACCTAGTCCCACTGAGACGCAGTGGCAAAGTGAAGGTGGCTTCTGAATAGGCGCCGTGAGTTCTGCTTCTTCCATTTTAGGGACACGGGTCTGTTATACTGAGGAGAGTTGCTGATATCAAAAGATGGATCCCACAACAGGAAACTGTTAGGTAGTGGGGATTATCTGCTGGAAACTCGCCCAGGGAAGTATAGCAGCATTTGTATGCACCTCTCTGTCCATTTTCCACTGGTCCCAGAGGAAAGTAAAGCAGATGTCTGTGGCCTGTTTATCTCCAGGATGTGTTCCGCGACCTCTGAGGACCACTTGACTTGAACAAGCTTACTATGTTATTAAAAAGCTGGCTTTAGGTAACACTTCCTGTTCTAGAAGAGGTGGTATTCATTTCTCTTTTTATTAACATACACGTCAGAATGTCCATTTAAAGAATATTGTTTTTGTATTTAAAAGTGACAATGATCAAATATAGAAAACAATCAGACAAGAGGAGATGGGATTTGGCTGTGTGACATTAATGAATATGGTGTCTATTTGCCGGGGCGGCACCGATGACTGCAATTTGGGGAATTTCAGGCAGGTAGGGCTGGGCAGTCGTCCTATGACAGAGCAGTGGGAAAAATTTTTCTTTCTGCCTCTGTCCTATTTCATACCCTCCACTGCTAAATAAATACAGCTCCGGAGGTGGAGATGGCTAGCTCTTTCAAGAGAAGAGACTTGAATGTAAATTTTGGAAACTGAACCTTAGTATTGCTGGTACTGCTACTATTTTGTTTTAATTTAAGAGATTTGATTATACTCTGGATTTGTTTAAATCTCATCTCTCTGATCCATAGATTAGCTTTGCTTCTCAATACTCTTTCTTTCTATAGATTCATCTCTCGGAACATGTTTTGTATTTGTTGAAGGCTCTGCTGATGTTCTCAGTAAGATTTTCTTTATAAATTATTTTC
>NW_012149408.1:296191-297668 GCF_000956105.1 Propithecus coquereli | reverse complement strand
AACAGAGTGCAATAAATTTGCCCTGACTATAGTCTATGTTAATACAAAAAATCTTTGCCCAGAAAAATGTCTTGGAGGGTTTCCCCAATTTTTTTAGTAGTTTCATAGTTTTGGGTCTTAGATTTAAATTCTAATTCGTTCTAATTTGATTATTATAACTTCTTCTAGAATACCTCTCTTTAAAAATTATATTAAACTTTTTTTGGGATAGTCTGTGTTAATCTTTGACATATGCAGAGTGTTAACTAGCACCATGATAAACTATGACCAGTTATATTTGAACCTTGACCCACATAATAACTCTGATATCAAACAGAGTGCAATAAATTTCCCCTGACTATAGTCTATGTTAATACAAAAAATCTTTGCCCAGAACAATGTCTTGGAGGGTTTCTGCAATTTTTTTTTTCTAGTAGTTTCATAGTTTTGGGTCTTAGATTTAAATTTCTAATTCATTTTAATTTGATTTTTGTATATTCTGCTCCATTGGTCTATGTGTCTGTTTTTACACCAGTACCATGCTTATTTGGTTATTACAGCTTTGTAGTATATTTTAAAGTCAAGTAGTGTGATGCCTCCAGCTTTGGTCTTTTTGCTCAGGATTGCTTTGGCTATTTAGGGTCTTTTGTGGTTCCATATAAATTTTAGGATAGTTTTTTCCTATTTCTGTGAAGATATGTCATTGGTATTTTGACAGGGATTGCATTGAATCTATAAATTACTCTGGGTAGTGTGGTCATTTTAACAACGTTAATTGTTCTAATCTGTGAGCATTCTTTTTATGACCTCTTCCGTTTCTTTCATCAGAGTTTTATAGTTTTCCTTGTATAGGTATTTCACATTTTTGGTTACATTGATTCCTAAGTAATTTATATTCTTTGTAGCTGTTATAAGTGAGATGTTTTCTTGATTTCTTTTTCAGACCATTTGCTGTTGGCATATATAAATGCTACTGGTTTTTGTTTGCTGGTTTTACATCCTTCAACTTTACTAAATTTGTTTATCAGCTCTAACAGTTTTTCGGTGGAGTCTTTAGGTTTTTCTAAATATAAGATCATGTTGTCTGCGTGTAAATCTAATTTGACTTCTTGCTTTCCAATTTGCAAGAAGCAGAAAATTGTATATAAAATTATACTTGTGTCTAGGTCTGGGGGGAAGAGAGAGTGAGACAGAGACCCCTGTATGTGGAAACCCTGTGGATGTATACACGTTGGTTGGTGTTACATAAGGGCAGGGAAACTGCAGGTTGGGTCGCTGGATTGATCGATAGGTCCACTGCAGTGGTCCACACTAAGTTGCGAGTACGGGTGTCCTGGTGGAGAATGGAGGAGCTGCTGCAAGGCGTGCAGGGAGAGGGCTAACAGGAAAATTCAAGCCTAAACAAAACAGAAAGGAAAAATACACTGGCTTTGAGAAAATCTATGAAATGATCATATTTTATATTTACATAAAATTATATGTGTGTGGGTAACTGTTT
>NW_012149408.1:291225-293771 GCF_000956105.1 Propithecus coquereli | reverse complement strand
AAAGCAACAGAAGACGTTTTTATTGTATTCATTAGCAAATGCACAGAGCTTCCAGCAAGTTTCAGCCTTTAAAAGTTTGTTTTTTTATGGATATTACTTAGAAACAAGAATACCAAATTGTTTAAATAGAAAACATATTTCCTTCAATGTATAACACTGTGTAAAAGAATATATTTTTATCCAAAACATTTGTTTGTGTTTTTCTGTGTTCTGGGATAATTGGGAAGTAAACTCCTCCTGAAGCATTTCATTGAATTTCTCCAGGGCTTCATTGCAAGTTTAATTCATTGTTGTTTTAAACATTCTGAATTGCAATTTCCTCATTCTTTTTATTACTGAACAAACAATACATAACAGGTTTACATTTTCATCTTTACCACAGTCGGAGTTAAAATATTAGCATAAGCATTGGACTAGTTCATTGGAAAATACTTTACAAATCGAGTTCAACCATTGTTTTCTTTGCCACTAGCTACCATTTTCTTTCTTTATTTAAAAGGGTACTTTGAACTTAAATAGCCTCATAGTATAATTTGTGTTGTGCATAAAATCTGATCTCTAAAAAATGTTTTGAAAATGTCTAGGACGGTGCAGGAACTTCTTCGGCTCTAAGACTTTAACCGTGTTACAGGTGTCAACAGGTGGCCGTGTCATGCACGAAGAATCTACGAGGTGGGGCGATATCCGCCAGTGAGAATAAAAGGGTTTGAAGAAAGCTTGCCTAGGAAGGTGGGTGCCAAATTAATCTAAAGTTTGTTCGATCTTCCAAAGCATACGTTTTTGTTGAGGACAACTTCTGTCGAGGACTCAGAGCTGTGTGATCGTCCTCTGAGCCCACCTGCTTGCAGGCTACAGAGAGCCTGCTCCCGCACCTGGGCTGGCAGCCGAGGGATAGTTTGTCCTCAGCCTCCCAGCTTACCTGAGGGTCTGTGCCAGTTTTTCTCCATTGGGGGTAATTTTGTTCCCTTGAGGACGCCTGGCAATGTCTGGAGACATTTTTGATTGTCACGACTAGGGGAAGGGCTTCTACTGGCACCGAGACGGTAAAAGCCAAGGATGCTGCCAAGCACCTTACAGGCCAGGGGACAGGCCCAGAGACAAAGGAGTAGCTCGTCGGAAATTTCAACAGAGCTGAGGCTGAGAAACCTAAGTCTGTACACATGCAAACACACCGGGAGAACCATTTTTGGTTTTGACTGACAAATGAGCATACAAATATTTTCCACAAAACTTTCCAATTTTCCAATGGGCGATTGCAAGGAAATACAGCTATGGAGAAAGAACAAATGGTTTCAACTACGTACGTGTACTCCTCAAAGTTTTATTTTCTTTCATGCCATCACCACACACATACAGAAGACATCATCAAAAACAGCAGCCAATGTTCATGGAGACTGTCCTCCGTGCGGTGGGATTTTTGCAGCGGTCCTACGAGAGGCAGTGCCGCTTCCCCTCTGCAGACGGCGGAACAGCACCGGGAGGCCCCTCCGACCACCCGCAGGTTCCTCGGCTGGCAAAGCCGGGCACGGCTTCAACCCACTGCCCAGCACCTAAAACCTGTACGTCTGCAGTCGATGTTACTAACCGTAATAAGAACACTTCAAAAAATTTGACATTTTGATTTATCTAAAATTGTTTTTTCTTATTGCAGTGTATGTTTGATAAGAGGACTGACCATGCGTCGTGCTGTTGGCTGACATTGTCTGCTGGCGTGGATGTTCTTTTCGTTCCCCCGACTCTAATGATTTTTCTCTAGGTTTGCAAATTTGAAAATTTTTGTTGTTGTTGTTATTGCTTTGGCTCTAAGTTGAGATAACATAAAAAATAGTGATTCACAGCATGACAGCTTCCTAGTCTCTCTGCCGCGGTGTTCGGTATGTTTCTTTCTGTATCTCAACCGGCTTCCTTCCTTGTTCGGTGCACGAGTCCTGCCTTGGAGCCCTAGTTTTCAAGTCCTTACACTGCTCACCTTACTCAACTCTTTCCAAAGTAACCTGTCGTGGGTGCGTCTATCTCATCATCTGCTGTAAAAGCCAGATGACCAGGGAGCAGCTCTCCCCTCCTTATGCATGTCCCTCCTTCCCAAGCTTAGGACTCAGAATGCAGCACCTGGGTGAAGGACACGGCAGGTAGGAGGTGGCTCCTTGGTTCTCCATGAAGCTAAAAGTGAGTCCTTAGGATACTTCCATTGGAGAAGATTGGTCCCAACAGACCACCCCCATTAATGCCCCCCCCCACTGCCCTAATTAAAAAGTAATGTGGAATTTCTTATTGAAATGAATGTCACCATTTTGGGGCCAAGCACGATGAAACTCAGGCATCAGGCAATCTTTTGCCACCCCAATAAACAAAATAAATCCTTCTCCCTCAAAATGCAAAGCAGCATTTTTGATTTGATCTTTGGCTTGACTGTTGTTGGCATATACGAATGCCTCAGATTTGTGTGTATTGATTTTGTATCCTGAGACTTTGCTGAATTCATTTGTCAGTTCTAGGAGTCTCTTAGATGAGTCCTTGGGGTTTTCTAGATATAATATCATATCATC
>NW_012149408.1:282557-290249 GCF_000956105.1 Propithecus coquereli | reverse complement strand
GGGAGCACTAAAGGGAGGGAAGGGCATGCCTTTAACCTGCATTTGGGTGAGGCAAAGACGTGAAGTGTAATTATAATGTTTGTACCCTCACAAAACCCTGGAATAATAAATAAATGGGAAAAAAAATGCAAAGCAGCAGATCTTCTGAGAAACAGATAGATACTGAGCACGCAGTGGGTCTTGTCTTCTTCCAAGGGAGACAGTAGCACGAGGATGCCTCGGGGAAGGTCGCCACCTTGCTCTGCCCCAAGAAAATCTGTGCGAGACAGGTACATTTCTGCAAGTGGCAAAGAATTAGTCCCCACTTCCCCCTCTCTTCTTGTGTTAAATATTCTAGGAAGGATTTCTAACTTGAAACCCATCCATCCTTCTGATTTCCCCAGCCCTGAAGTTCCTGAAGTGGTAGCCTCTTTACTGGAAGATTTTTCCTGGATAGACAAGTGCAGGGGGAAGAAAAAAGAAAGCAAGCAACACTGCGATGATTGGAAAGAGGTTGGGGGTTCTTTAAAAACAGTGGTGCGCTGGGGTGAAGGCCGCAGGTTGGCGGTAAATCTCCGCGGGTCTGGGATGCAGCCTGCTCTGGTCACATTGAGACGGGCTCGCAAATCCGGGGGCTCGTGATCTGATCATCTTCCTTCTCGTTTCCATGCTGTGCTTTCTTCAGAGCCCCTTCTCCTGCTTCCAGCCTGCGACAGTGCGATAAGACACAAGAAATGTAGTCATCACGGCCGTGGCAGAGGAGCTCGGGGAAGGGATTACGCTGTCCCATAACCTCACATTAGCCACGCCGGGCAGCGCTGCGGCTGCAGGACTGCACACCGCCGTGCTCGCCTGCCCTGCTCCCGCCCGGTGATACTGCTGTCCTTTCTTATCTATATGTTTACTTCACGAAAAGAAAGCTTTGAAGATTAACCCAGACACGGTCGCCATCACAATCGGCTCCCGGAACCTGGACGCGCGGCGCTCAGAAGTGGCGTCCCCAGCGCGGGCTCCGTGACTGTCCAGGCTCTTGTCACGAGCGCTCATCTGCCTTTCTGTCTTCATTAGGGAACCCAGACGGTGTGAGCCAAGCAAGTCAGCACGGGACACAGGGCGCCGACGGGATCGCGGTTCGGGAGAAACAGGGTGAGCTGCAGAGGCAGAGCAGACGGGGCTGCTTCCTGTCGCTGGCCGATGCCACAGTGTTACTTATTTGTTCATTTTTGCCAACAGGCTTTTGCTAACAAAGGGCGATGCTTTCTGGCCAGGGCTAATTGTGAAGTGCAAGCTCGACAAAGTGCAGAGATGCCTCGGAAAATGCCTCTCGGTGGGAAGTCTGTTCTGCAAATCTTTCTTCGCAGAGCTCCTATTTGTGGTGAGAGCAGTAAAAAACAAGTTAAACAAGAAAGAAAGGCCGTTAACCATAATTCTAAAGCAACTATATTTCTTTGGGACAATCTGAAAATATGTGGAAAGGATGACAGCTTTTCTCTATAGCGAGGAAAGGTGATGTAATTTTTATCTAATGCGTGGGGAGGGTAGATAAAATACACACGCACGCCTTTACATAATGCCACAGGGATGCTGTAACTTTCAAGTTCTTGCAAACAGAACCACAAATCTAAAATAAATAAGCAAATGATGGTCTGAAAAATCGATTTTAATCCAACAGAAAACAGTACGACTGAAGAGCTCGGTTCGGGGTCTTGTACGAGAAGAGTCCAGATGCCAGATGTGCGCTCGGTGATGTCTGGCCTTGGGCTCCCTGTCTTGTCTGTGGTGGCTGTAGTAACGTTTCCTCCGAATGTTCTGGGAGGTTTCATTAAGTGAGAATGCACAGGTGCAACCCTGGTAACGTAGCCTGTGCTTGCCAACGCCAGGGAAACCAAATGCCACTGTGGTTGTAGCAAGGTGAGGTGAACGTGAGCAGAGCAGCGGGGTCAGGCAGGGTGGGCAGCAGGGTGGTCCCTGGACCTGCCGGACCAGTCCTGAAGTGGGCTTGAGACAGGGCTTTCTTGGGCCTTCTGTGTGTGTGTGCTCCTGCCCTCTCTCTCTCTCTCATACAAATCAGATGGTACCTGGCTGGCTGCCCACGTCTCTCACTCCTAGGAATGCTCTGGTCTGGTCTATTAGCATCTTTCCGCACTCACCCAGGTCAGGGCACTCTGCTTGCCACCAGGCCTCTCTGTCTGCTGCGGTAACAACGCCCATCTCATCACCGCCGGTTAAGCTCTGCCACTGTGGGATGCCATCATCCCCAGCTGTACTTGGGACTCCGCGTCAGCACATCTCACCTGCAGCCCGGTCCTGCGGCGAGAGCACCGCTCGCTCCCTCGATAAACGAGAGCCCTCTGGATCTTTTCTCGGAGTCATGATCCAGTGGCCTGTTCGGTCTCATATAATCAGCCCGTTGCCCAACCCCCTCCCTGAGCCTCCGACCTCTCCTTGGAACCCTGGCCGTGCATATCGACTTCTCCATTCATGGCTCCCATGGTGTGTGAGTCCAAGCTTCCAGGAGCTGGGCAGGCCACACAGTCAGGTCCTCTTCGTGTCCTAGCAGAGAATTTACACTCCAAGCAACAGGACTGCTCCCACGCTCTCTCCTATCCAGATCTAAATTCGGTCTCCCCAGTCTAACACCTTCAGAATCCATTCCCAACATCTCTCCCAGGTGCTGCCCAGGCGTATTAGAAGAAATCTGCAATTCTTTTGGTCAGTGAGCGGTACCTCTCTAGAGCAGAAGACAGAATGCATCCCTCTGCTGTGACGTGAATGTCACTGGTCTGCAAGTAATGAGAGAGAATGTCAGAGGTCACATCCCAAGGGAACCGACTTCTGAGGCTGAGATCTGAATCCAGGCCTCTCACTGGGGCGTGCTCTCGGGGACACACCTGCATGTGCGGAGAGGGGAGGACCGAGCGAGAGGAGGGTTGGAGGGATGGGGAAGCCTCTGCCACCGTGGCTGTCCTCAGGGCTGCAAGTGGCCACGTCACTCTCCTGCACCGTCTACTCACAATGCCCCCCACCCTGACAACACCCTTGCTGGTCACCAGGTCTTGTGGGCTGTCACTGCTAAATCATCCCTTTTGAGCTCATGCAGTGGGAGAGCACTGTTGGACATGCCAGTGGGTCACCTCTGTGCCAAACATATCTTCCCAGCTGCTCTTATTCAAGAATAGCCTCATCCCTTCCCGGTGCGGAGCCCCCTGCCTGCTGGCCCGTGGGCACAGGAGTCTGCAGTGTTGAAGAGGAACCCGGACACACCGTGCCGTGGAACTCCCTCTGGGCGCCCTGCTGGAAAGTGTCACCCTTCGAAACCGCCACCTCCAGGCCCACAGAGAGAAGCACAGCCTGGCCAGGTGAGTTCCTGAGTGGGACAGCAAGCGGACACTCTGGCGTCCTGTCTTGGTCCCCCGCCCGTGTGCTCTGCCTTTTGTCTTTCCTCCTGGGGATCTGGCCTTTCCTTCAGCTGGTAGACTAGGGCCGGAAACGAGGCCAGGGGACCTTACGACTTCCTGGTGGGGTGGCTGCCCTCAGCTCCCTCCTCCTTCACTCTCCATTTCTTCTGGTTATGAGGATTGAGCCTTTTCCTCGTGACAGTCCGTTTTCTTGGCTGCGGGGAACACCATGGCCGAGCTCCTCTGAGTCAGGCTCCAGGTCCAGGGTCTTCACGACAGTTGCACCCGCCTTGCCCCCGTGGATCAGTGTTGGCGGACAGGTCTGGCCTTCGTGGTTTTAAGATCCTCTCTCCACACCCCTGGTGGGAAGCCCAGGGGCAGGACAGCGTCCTCCACTGTCAGGTCAGACGGACGCCACCAAGCATGCTAACGCCACTGTGCCTTTCTTACCAGTCTGTCTTTTGACATTTCAGTGAACAGAATGTCCTGCAAACACGCCCACAACACACAGCCCTGGCCGGTCTCACTCCTGAGCGCTGTGGTTTCTTCCTCTGCCGCTCTACCATTGTGCAGGGCGGGTCTAGCATTTCTACTTTGCTGGCTTGGGCCACCGGTTTCTCCCAGGAGCCAACTGAGCACTGTCCTAGCGCCATCTCCCAGGGTCCTTGCCAGAGTTTTAGTTTCTGTGTGATGAGTAATCCCATGTGAATAATCTGCAGCCAACTCTAATCCAACTTTCCACTCCTTCCTCTTTTATCATGAACCCTGAGGACATAGTACCCCACCGAGTCTCCGGGTCCTGCTGGCGCATTCCCTCTGGGTGCTTAGCTCCTTGGCAGGCTGAGCAGTCCTGCGGCAGGTGCACTGACCTAAGGCTAGGCGTTGGTCTGGCACGTGGGGGGGAGGACAGTGCGGATCTTAAAGGGAGCGTATGCTGTTTTATGTGGCAATAGCCTCTGCATTATTCTTAAGTAGTCAGAGTGTATAAACATTTAATATTTGCATATCTAGCAATAGATATTGTAAGCTGGACTTTTAATGGGGAGGACCCAGATACTTGTTCCGCCAGCTGAAGCCAAACCACAGCTCCACCCAGCTCAGAGGCCAGGAGGGGTGTCTGATGTGTGCACTTCCATGAGTCTCCACACTTAGATTAACTTACTGCAAACATTTTGAAATTCCAAATATTTGGGGTCAAGGCTCCCTAAATTTTCATATGCAGCTCTGCAAGTTATAACTGGTCCTATGGACAGGGATGGGTGCAGAACACTGGTGATACACAACCAACAGAATCAACGTCTGCACACTGTAGAAAGATATCTGTGTCTACAGCTCATAAGCGCAGAAAGTGGGTGGGGCTAGATGTACATTCTGGTAAATCCTGAGCCTGTGTGTGATGGAAGGAGCTGTGGATGTGAGTTGGGCTCGTCGTAGTGAGTGTGCTCCGGAGGAAGGCAGAGGCCAAGGGTGGATGCTGAAAAGCCTGGAAGCCCCCGAGGGACCAGGAACGTGGTGTGTGGGACGTCTATGGGGGATTGTGGAAGCGGGGAAAGTGGCGGGTGCACATCCCTTGGGAGGTGAGCATTTCGCAACGGAAAGGATAAAGAAAAGACATGAATGGGGGGTGGTTATTAAGATAAGGACTAAAACGTGACCCTTAAATTTAAGAAAAAATATGTGATACCCCCAGCTGGGGCCCTTCCCGTTGAGCGGTGGGCTCAGAGGAGCAGGAACTGAAGGTGCAGGGTGCCAACCCCGGATGCACCCTTTGCAGGGCTGGAGTGGGAGGAGGTAGCAGGGGGAACGTGGTCACCAGGCAGGATCTGGGACAAAGGGGGTGTGTTACGAATGGAGGGTACTTAGTGAGCGCCCAGGCTGGGCGAAGGAAGCCAGTTGTGTGTGTGTATGTGTGTGTGTGTGTGTGTGTAAGATTCGGTCTCACAGGTAGTTACGAGTTTTTACATAACGTGGACAGTGCTCTAAATTGACCATCCTTTTCTGACCTGGACATTTTAATTTTGACAAAACTCCTGACATGTCTAAGACATTTTCTCCTGCAGAGTTCTTACTTTTATAAACACTGGCAGTAATTTTTTCTTCTTCCTTAAGGCAAAAACTCAAATGACAGAGTAAAACATAAGCCTTCCAAACCCAGGGAATGGCTAAATTTATCAATGTTCTCTCAGTTTATGTGAAGTATTAAGTTGAACCTTAATTGGTGTGTTTTGTTTATTTTCTTTGGTTTATTTGCCCCTTTCTAAGGGAAATTTATCACAGAACAGAGAACTATATCTCAAAAGTTTTATGCGGTTGACTGTATTTCTTGGTGAAAACTCCAGGATGATCTAATTGAGAATCCACTGTTTAGGTCCAGGCTGGAGGTCACTGCATGGTTTTGTGTTTTGTTTTGTTTTTAAGTGATTAGATCATAAAAAATAGAAAAAGCCCCCAAACTTTCAAGCTGTCACACTGGGGTTGTTAGGAAGAAGCGTAGCAGGCCATGGAAGAACACGCTTTTCCTCTTGGTATCAGGGAGGACGGTGAAGTTATCACCACACTGATCTGTGGATTCAAGGTCACAGGCGTGCTGGTAAGAATAATTTCAAAGATTCTGATGCAACTCCCTATTAATAAATTGCAGGCAAGGAGCAGTGCACAGCCTAAATGCTTTACAAATTATAATAAACCATAAAAATATTTCTGTTATCCAAGGACACTAAATTTAAACCTGTAAATTTTAATTTCATGCAATGCAGATATATACAAACGGTGGATTCTGAGGTCTAATTTGAATTGTTGGCATGTAACAGTGTTGTGATGAACTTTTCTAACCTAGTGTTAAGGTTTCAGGCAAAACAACTTTCTGTTTCAGGAGGAGTAAGATGTTTAGTCTTAGTCTAGTGAAATATTGATAAGGTTCTGATTTGCAATGATTTTCTGTCTTTGCTGATTTTCTCAGTCTATAGTCAGTTCACATTGCCCTGTGATTTGCACACATCCAAAGTCAGATGAAATTAGGCCAGGGCTATTTCACTGCTGGCCACGGTGACAGTGATGTCCCCAGATATAGGAATTTGCCATTACGTTGCTTCTGTATTTGGTCCACCATAAATATTTCATGCAGTCCCTAAACGAGGCAGCTATTCAGTTCACAGTGATGATGTATACATGGTAAGGTTGTTTGTAGTTCATTTAGAACATGCTAATTTTTAAATTGTCTGTAAAATATACACTTTGGATATTTAGATTATCAAATTTTAAAAAGATATATCTATGCTAACTTTCACAAAGTAAATTTTAGGTTAAGTCATATGAAATTACCAGTATTTGAGCATTTTTGACACTCAAGAAGGCAATTTCGTATGGCTCAACCTAAATACTATTTCCCATGATACACGTACTCATATGATTCATCATACTTATGAGTGACCAGAAATAATTTGTAACATAGCTTATAAGTTTTTTGGGTGAAAAATTCCAGGTTATTTTTTTATTTGTATAAATTTATGGGATAGAGAGGTAATTTTGTTCCATTTACAGATTGTGGGGAAGTCAGGGATTTTAGTGCATCTATCATCCAAATAATAGACATTAAGTAATTTCTCACCAAAATATAACAGATGTTGTTGAGGATGTGGAAAAAGGGGGACTCTTAAACACTGTTGGTGGGAATGTAAATTAGCACAACCTCTGTGGAAAACAGTATGGAGGTTCCTCAAAGAAATAAAAATCCAACTACCATTTGATCCAGCAATCTCACTACTAAGTCTCCGCCAAGGGAAAAAAAAATCATTATATCAAAAAGATACCTGCCCTCCTGCCACCCTCCTGCCACCTCCCCCACCCTTCCGAGTCTCCAGTGTCTGTTATTCCACAGTCTACGTCCATGCGTGCACATTATTTAGCCCCCACTCATAAGTGAGAACATCCGGTATTTGACTTTCTGTGTCTGACTCGTTTCACAGAAATGGCCTCCAGTTCCATCCATGTTGCTAACAAGGACACGATTTTGGTCTCTTCTATGGCTGAGTGGTATCCCACTGTGTATATATACCACATTTTCTTTATCCAGTATCTGGTGATGAACACTCAGGTTGATTAGTTACCTTTTCCATTGTGAATAGTGCTCAATAAATGTATGAGTGCAGGTCCCTTTTTGATGTAATCGTTTTTTTGGGTTTTTTTTTACCTTTGGGTAGAGACTTAGTAGTGAGATTGCTGGATCAAATGGCAGTTGTATTTTTAGTTCTTTGAAGAATCTCCATAATGTTTTCCACAGAAGTTGTACTAACTTACATTCCCACCAACAGTGTAT
>NW_012149408.1:269873-279574 GCF_000956105.1 Propithecus coquereli | reverse complement strand
GGAGACTACATTCAGTCTATAGAAAACTGCATGCTTAAAAAGAGATAGAACAAAGACATTCAGTGCAGGGTCTGTTTGAATTCTTCTTGTGTTTCCCAAGTCATAGAATAGGGTCGGACACAGACCAGCATTGTTGAGAACATTCCTGGTCTTCGAGTTCCAGATGTTATTACTCAAATCCTGTTGCTGACACTTGCTGTCTGGAAGACTAGACCATATTTTGAAATGAGTGCCTCATTTAAGTGTAACAATGTATCGAGATGACCACACTCTGTTGCAATACACAGCAGATGAGGCTTGGTTCAGCAAAGACAAACAAGGAACATGACTTATGGTGAGAAGGAAAAACCCAGTAGAGCCAGGGACTGATTGGCCCCTGGCACTGGAGGAAGGAGTGAGTGAATGGGAGACTACTCCAGCTGGTCAGCACCCCAACGGGCCCCCGTCATATCTTCCCATCAGGAAAGAAAGCATCTTGATTTTTTAACAAGCACTTGCCAATTCTCTTTTTTCTTTCTGACAATTTGACCATAGTCTTGAGCGAAAGCTGTTAGTTGCTGCATTTGCATGTTACTGTAACTCCGCATAACATAACAGGGGAAATGGCCCTGTGCTGTCCTGCCAGGTGCACAAGTGGCCCCACAGAACACAGCAAGGATGGCGATCCTGACTACCTGATCACACTTTTACTGTTTTCCTTCACCCTGACAAGAGTCTCAAGAGGCGCCTAGGAGGCTTCAAGAAGCCACCCCAGTGCCAGTGTCAGAACCTGGAAACAATCCTCCTCCATGCAAGGAACTTGAAGGTGGAGTCCACCCTCTTCCTTCTGGTTCAACTGTTCTGTTTGTGTCACTGCTGTTGCTTGGTTGTCTATATTTCTCATGGGGAGAATCCACTCCCTGGAGCCACAGCCAGCATTACCATTGGTTTCTTTCCTCTCCTCTTTCCTGTTTTGCATTTCATCCTGAAATGCTGCTCCCAGCAGGGAATCACTCTGTAGCCCCTCTGTGCCAGGCGTCACCTGCACAGGTGAGAGGAGGGAGGCCACTGCTGGAGTGTGAGACCGTGACTGCTTCCCTCCAGCACCGGTGAGGACGGAGCCTCGGTCCAGGCCATGCCAGGCTGGAGGAGTTTCTCCCAGAGTTTTGGCCAATTCAACTCAATCAGAGAAACATAGGAAACTGTGTCAGCCAAGAGTGGACCAGGGCGACACCATACCTTCCAGAACAATCTTGGAAACAGAATACAGACCACAAATGCACTCACCCCAGCAAGGATGGCTGTAGGATTGCTCTCCATGCATGGGGAGAAACTCCCCTAGAAAATAGGAGCTGGGGTTTTTAAAACATTCAGGAACTCCTAAGTTACTACTCTACCAAGTTCAATGCCACGATCCTTTAATTGTTCCTATTTGTCAGTTTGTATCATTATGTAGCTTTATTTTGTCTCATGTATTTTGCTTTTTGATTTCTTTTAATGTTTACATTCGTATTATGATTTCATCTTTTTATTTATTATTTTAGTTGTATTGTTTTATTTCCAAAACTGTCATATGCGTTGCACCATGACATATTCAAGTTCACACAAATCCACATTCCTCCCTGGATTGCAGGCCCCTGAAGAAAGGATTCCGCTGGATTGGAATCTCTTAGGCGTTAACAGGGTCTCACCCTAATGTTTGTTAGGCAAATTGACTTGAATTTCAGCTTCAGTAAAGTATAGCATTGTAATAATCTTGACAAACAAAGCTATTGAAGATGTTAGGGACCAATGCTTTTCTTTGTTTTTCCTTCCCCCCCCCCTTTTTTTTTGGAATTAAACTCACATAGTGTGTAAAAGCAAACAAACTGCAAACACACTCAGGGCTGCACACACCCGCACAAAAGCTGCCCTCGGTCTCCAGCCACCGGTGCAGGTAAGGGGATCCGGTTTTTACATAGGGTCCCTGCATTTCCATAATGGCTGCTGTGTGCCCGGCCCTCGCTCGCCCTGTTTTCTGCTGCCGATTTATAACAGCATGCCTAAGCCCCATCAGTATTCAAGTTAGCACTCTAAAATGAAACCATAAATTTCAATTTGGAGAAAATAAGCCCTCATTTGGGTTCATAAGTTTTAAATAACACATTACCATTGGCTACATCGAGTTTGCATTTCTAATGTTATTTTATGCATTTGACAATAGACGTTCCACTCTGCTCGGAGAGGAGAGCAAGTGCATGTGAAATGTAACTCTGCTTAAAATGTAGGAATTTATTAGAGCTGTCAGTCAGCACTGACAAGAGAGTGAAATTATTTCTGAAGATATTTGAGACAGTCGCGTCTGTGCCATTGTCTGCAGGCTCTGAAGTTTCAGAATCCTGTCTCTAAAAGCTCTTCGACATACTGTCTCCATATTTTTAGGGCCTGAAAAGCAAAGCAGGGCCCAGTTTTAAAATATATCATGAAACGAGTTCCACGCCAGTCTCAAAGCTGAGGGCCTGATATCCAGAGATGCCCAGGGCGGAGCCCAGGTGAGGAGGACCATCGTGTCCTGGCGCCAGCGGCTCCGTCTGCTCGGTGGTTTCCGCCTCGCCCACGGAAGTTAAATCCCCATCACCGCAACGCGTGAGAGGTTGTCCTCTGCCACCTTCTGCCTTATTTTTCTTATTCTTAAGTGATCTAATAAATAATTCGTTCAAAATAACACACACACGCCCAAGTATAAGTGGCGTGAATGATGGCGGTGACATCAGGGATGGGTGTGAGGAATTAGAACATTTTTATTATAAAGTATTTCACTCTCTGTGATCAATTATAGTGTATGTGAAAGTGGACTTGGATTAATAGTAAATGTGTGTATTGTGTATTGCAAACACTACAGAAACCACTTTCAAAAGTAAAAAAAAAGAAAGTAAAATTTATGTAGTGAGAAAGGGGAAAAAATTGAATCATGTAAATGCTAAACTAAAAACACAAAAGGAAGAAAAAATATGGAACATAAAATTAGGAACAAAGACCAAAGGCACCAAATAGAAAGTAGTAACAAATATAACAGATTAATTCAACCATGTGAAGAATCACTTTGAATTTTAATGATCTAAATATATCAATTAAAAGAGATTTTCAGAGTGGGTCCAAAACAAGAGCCAACCACATGTTACTGAGAAGAAACCCACTTACAATGCACAGACACGCGTGCATTAAAAGTGCATGGAAGGAGAACATACACCATGCTAACATCAATGAAAAGAGAATGGGAGTAGCTACAGTAACTTCAAACAGAGCAGACTTCAGAGCCAGGAAGTTTATCAGAGATAAAGAGAGGCATTGTATAACGATTCGAGGATCAGTACGCCAACAGCAATTCTCAATGTGTGTGAACCTAATAATAGAGAGTCAAAATATGTGAGACAAAGCCTGATAGAACTGCAAGGGGAAATAAATTAATCCATTATTGGAGTTGAAGTGTTGAACACTCCAGATCCAACAGGTAGGAAATCGGTAAAGGCATATCGAATCAACAGCACCATCAGCTGACATCTGTAGATTATTTTCTATAACAACAACAGATTACACATTCTTCTTATACTTATATGGAACATTCATCAAGGTAAATTACACTCTGGGTCATGAAACACACCTTAAAAAATTAAAGTAATAGATATCATACTACGTCTGCCCTCAGACCACAATGGAATTAAACTAGAAACCAATGACAGAAAGATAGCCGGAAAATCTCAAAACACTTGGAGATTAAAAATGAATACTTTTTTTATTTCAAAGTATTAAGGGGGTACAAATGTTTTGGTTACATGGATTGCTTTTGTAATGTTTGAGTCACAACTATAATTGTGCCCATCACCCAAATAGTGTTCATTATAGCCATTGGGTAGGTTTTTGCCTCCCTCCTCCTCTCCCATACCTCCTGCTGATTTCCACTGAGTTTTACTTCCCTCTGTGCACATGTGTGCTCACCGGTTACTTCCAATTTAATAGCAAGTGCATGTGGTATTTGTTTTTCCATTCTTGAGATACTTCACTTAGGATAATGGTCTCCAGTTCTATCCAAATTGTTGCAGCAAAAATGAACACTTTTAAATAACATATGGGTCAAAGAAAAAAAAAAACAACCTCAAGAAAAATTTAAAATTATTTTTAATTAAATCAAAAATAAAAATATAATTTATCAAACTTTGTGAGATGTAGCAAAAGTACATAGAGTGAAACTGATAGCATTATATGCCAATATTAGAAAATTTAAAAAAAATCTAAAACCAATAACATAAGTTTCCACTTTAAGAAACTAGGAAAAGATGAGCAAATGAATTCCCAAGTAAATAGTAAATATTAGAGCAGAAATTAATGAAATTAAAAGCAAGAAAGCAATAGAAAAAAATCAACAAATCTAAAAGCTAGTTCTTTTAAAAGCTCAATAAAATCAATTAGCCTTTAACCAGGTTAAGAAAAAAATTGGAGAATACAGAAATTACCAATACCAGAAATAAAAGGCAGGACATCACTACAGATCACATGGACATTGAAAGGATAATAAAAGAGTGTTATGAGAAATTCTATGCTCATAAACTTGATAACTTTGATGGAATGGATCAATTCTTTCAAAGACACAATCTTCTAAAATTCACACAAGAAAAAAATATCTCAATAGGCTATAACTATTAAATAAATTGAATTGACAGTTTATAGCCTTTCAAAACAAACAGCATAAGGCTCAGACGTGTTTACTGCTAAATTCTACCAAATATTTAAGGAAGAAATTACAATTCCCTACAATCTCTTCTAGAAAAATAGAAACCAAGACAACACTTCCTAACTCATTCTCTGAGGCTGGTGTTATCCCAATACCAAAACCAGTCAATCACATCCTAAGGAAATAAAGCTGCAAACCAATATTTCTCATGAATATCATGTAAGAATTCTCAACAAAATATTAACAAATCAAATTCAATAATTTATTAAAAGGATTATGGGACATGATTAAGTTGGACTGATCACAGAAATGCAAGGTTGGTTCAACATTTGAAAACCAATCAATTCATCAAATCAATAGGCTAAAGAAGAAGAAAAATCACATGTTGCAAAATTAGTAGTTGCAAAAATTTAACAAAATTCAACACCTATTCATGATTTAAAAAAAAAAAGTCCTCAGCGAACTGGAAATACAAGAGAACTTCTTCAACTTGATAACATTTACAAAGAACCTACAGTGAATATTATGCTTAATGGTGAGAAATGTGAAGCTTTCCTGCTAAGATCGAGAACAAAGCAAGGGTGTTCCCTCTCACTACTGCTTTTTAACATTATAGTGGAAGTCCGAGCTAATGCAATAAGACAAGAAAAGGAAATAAAAGTATACAGATTGGGAAAGAAGAAATAAAACTGTCTTAGTTTTCAGATGACTTGATCATCTATGTATAAAATCTGAAAAAAATTGACAGAAAATCTCCTGGAACTAGTAAGCAATTTTAGAAAGTTTGTAGGATACACACTTAATATACACAAGTCAATTGCTTTCCTATACGCTTGCAATAAACAAGTGGAATTTTAAATTAAAAACACATTGCCATTTATATTACCACCCCAAAACATATTTAGGTATAAATCTAACAAAATAGGTACAAGATCTACATTAGGAAAACTATAAAACTCTGACAAAATATATCAAAGAAGAACCAAATAAATGAAGAGATATTCCATGTCCCTGGATAAGAAAGACACAATATTGTCAGGGTGCTATTTCTTCTCAACTTAATGTATAACTTCATTGCAATTCTAATCAAAATACCTGCAAGTTATGTTTTAGTTTTTTGGAAAATTATTCTAACGTTCATCTGAAATGAAAGAGCCAGAATACACAATTCAATATTGAAGGAGAAAAACAAAGTTGGGAGACAGATACTACATGACGTCTGACTTACTATATAGCTACAGTAATCAAGCTAGTGTGTTATTAATGAAATAATAAACAAATAAATCAATGAAACAGAAAAGAGAGTACAGAAATAGACCCAATAGTTATAGACAATTAATGTCTGACAGAGGAGTAAAGGCAATACAATGAAACAAAGATTTTTTTTAAACAAATGATGCTGTAATAACTGAATATCTATGTGCAAAAAATAAAAATGAAACTTGACACAGATATTATACCCTTTAAAAAATTAACTCAAAATGTATTATGGACCTAGATGTAGAATGAAAAACTATAAAACTCCTAGAACATAGCATAAGAGAAAACCTAGATGGCCTAGGGTATAGTGACGACTTCTTAGATAAAACACCAAAAGTACCATCTAGGAAAGAAAGAAAGAATAAGTTGGAGTTTATTAAAATTAAAAACTTCTGCTCCACAAAAGAATATATCAAAAGATTTAAAAGACCAGTCACAGGCCAGGAGAAAATTTTTGCAAAATACATATCTGTTAAATGACTGTTATTTAAAATGTGAAAAGAATTCTTAAAAGTCAACAATGAGAAAGGAAACAACCCAGTTGAAAACCAAGCCAGGTACCTTAATAAACACTTGACCAAGGAAGATACACAGAAGGCAGCTAAGCCTGTGAACAGGTATTCACCATCGTATGTCACTCAGGAACTGAAAAGCGAAACAGTAATGATAGACCCCGACACACCTATTAGCATGGCCAGTATCCAGAACGCCAGGACCACCTGCTCGCAGGGATGTAGAGCAGCAGGGACTCCCATTCACTGCTGGTAGGAATGCACCAGGGTGACGCCACCGTGGTAGAAAGTTTGGTGGTTTCTTACAAAACCAAGTATATTCTTACCATCTGATCCACCCATCGCGTGCCTTGGTAATCATCCAAATAAGGTGAAAACTTGTATTCACACAAAACCTACCTATGAATGTTTACAGTAGCATTATTAATAGTTGCCAAAAATTTAAAGCAGCCAAGATGTTCTTCAATAGGTGAATGGATGTATACACTGCGGTACATCCAGTGATAAAATATTACCTGGTGCCAAAGGGAAGTGAGCTGTCGTGCCGTGAAACGATGTGAAGGGAACTGAAATGCTTATTACTAAGTAAAAGGAGCCCATCTGAAAAGGCTCCATAGCGTAGGACTCAACTCCATGACGCTCTGGAGAGACAGTAAAAAGATTGGTGGTTGCCAGGGACAAGCGGAGGGAAAGATGCCGGGTGGCGCACAGAGGATTTGGGTGTAGCCAGACCACCCCGAATGACCCTGCGGTGGTGGGTGCGTGCTGTTCATAGGGTGTACGACCCCAAGAGCGAACCCTCGCGTGAACCATGGACGCTGGGTGAGGATGACAGGTCAACGTGGGTTTGTCAATTGTGGCAAAGGTGCCGCTCTGAGGGGGGTGTCGACAGTGGGGGGAGATAAGCACGTACGGGGGGAGGGGGCTCGTGCGAATTCTGTATTTTCTGCTCGTTTTGCTGTGAACCTAAAACTGCTCTTAAAAGGAATGTTTATTAATTTTGAAAAAAATCTACAAGTTGAGATAATCATTTGATTCTCTTATTTTCAGTTTGCCCTCAGTGTGCCATGGTTTTTCTTACCAGGGAAGGAAAGACACGCATAAAGAAGCTCTTGTTTTATCACTTCTGGAAAAAAAAAAAAAACTTGCACAAAAAGCATGAACATGAATCACAAGGCACCAGAATGAAAATAAAGGAGTGTTTTCCACAATTCATGTCTTGATGTTATAGTGGGAGAGAATTTTTTTCCACTGAGAAGAACCTCCATTATCATATTCTCCCAAGAGCAGCTCTAATGATCTGAATCCAAAATTTATTTTTAAGTGAGAAGAACAAATTGGCGTAATAGGCAACCATTTGTTGCCAAACAAATTAACAAAATATTTAGGCATGCAAGGATCACGCATTTGTTGAGAAAAGGAATGATTTATTTTACACTTGCAGAATTGTACCTGTTGGATTAGAAAACTACAATCTTCGGCAGAGGGTAGCGTAGGGCCCCCTTGTACAACAGTGCAGCAGGTGCATCGGACCAGACTGGCGTCTCCACCGTCCTCATCCCAGCCCTCTCCACCCTCCTTCCTCAGGAGACGGAGCCTTTCCGCCCACGTTCCCCCTCACCTTCGAGCTGGTCTGCACTAAACTTAATAGATTGCTCATTTTTGCTAAGATGCCACAAACTTACCCCAGGGATATCTGCATTTTGAGAGCTGTCAGAATTTTAAGCAAAGACGTGATGTTCAGCTGACAGGCCAAACCCGAGTGGTGGGGGAGGTGATCTGATCCCCGCCAGCCCTGGTGGGAGGGAGGGCGGCCTGCCAAGAGTGATGCTCACTTTGCCCTGTGCAGCTTTTCCATCAGCATCCAGCACATTTCTCAAATAAGAACCCTGCCTGTATTCCTCTTGCCAACATTAAGAGTTCTGGTTTTCCTTTTCTCTCTTAGCCTTTGCTCCAATGTCCTTGCGTTACGCATTATGTCTATGTTGGGAGGAGTAGTGGGGAAGGTTTACCCTTCACCCCTCACTTTATGCTTGAGGCCACAAGGAGGGCACGAGGTTAGGGGATGTGCCCAAGTTTGCTGGGGTGCTGGTGAGCACAGAGCATCGTGAGGATTAGGATTCAGGCCTCACTGAGCAGTGCAGACCCCTCTCGTGGGCATGGCCACAAGGGACCACCCACCTCCAGATGTTCAGATACGATGTTGAGAATGCTCTGAACCCCACAGACTTTATCAGTGCCTTTGTTCTGCAAAAACGGGGTGTAACATTACTGGGTTACTTAGAAGGAGGCTAATGAAGAGCTTTGAAAATTTGACCAGAATATAAGAGAAACATACAAAATACATTTATGTTAAACAAAGGTGGGGGAGGGTGGTAGTGGAAGGGGTCCTCAGTGTTTGAACTCTTTGTTAAGGAATTAAGGATCTTCTATGCCCTGATATCTTTGTATACGTGAAATTATAAGCTGTAAGGCATTGGCTCATGTGATTATTGGCTAAGAAGCTCTATAATTCTCCATGCGTGAGCTGGAGCCAGAGGAAAGCTGGCGTTGTAGTCTCAAGACCTGAGAGCCAGAAGGCTGGAGATGTAGATTCCAGTCTGTGACCAGATGCACCAGGGGTGGGAGGAGATCGATGCCCCAGCCTAGCAGTGAGGCAGGCAGAGAACTCAGCCTGCCTTCCCCATTTCATCCTGGTCAGGCCCTCGGCAGGTCGTGCAAATTCAAACACTAATCCACTCAGGAAACATACTCACAGATACCCCTCAAAAAATGCTTAGCCAGGTATCCGAGCAGCCTGTGGCCCAGTCAAGCTCACACATAAAACTAACCATCACCCTGAGCAGGTGCGCCCAGGTAGGCAGAGAGTGAGCACAGAGAACCTCGGCTCTGATGCATGCCCTTGCCGAAACAGCTGAACGTTTAAACA
Organism: Propithecus coquereli; assembly: GCF_000956105.1. Taxonomy (NCBI): domain Eukaryota; kingdom Metazoa; phylum Chordata; class Mammalia; order Primates; family Indriidae; genus Propithecus; species Propithecus coquereli. The sequence goes on along the minus strand of NW_012149408.1, from coordinate 270,186 downwards.
GGAACACAAGTCTCAGGCAGGTGTAGATGACAATATTTGAGGGTTTTTATGATTACCATCCTACCTCCTTTGAAGATGTGAAGGTATTTATAAAAAAAAAAGAAATGCAAACTAAGATCATAAGTGGAAATTTTTTAATGACTTTAAAATACAGAAAGGGAGAGAAAATTACTATAAAAATATCTAAGGGAATATATCCATTGTCTCTGATGCATGCCCCTGCCGAAACAGCTGAACGTTTAAACAGGAACACAAGTCTCAGGCAGGTGTAGATGACAATATTTGAGGGTTTTTATGATTACCATCCTTCCTC
>NW_012149408.1:255010-269823 GCF_000956105.1 Propithecus coquereli | reverse complement strand
GGCCACAAGGGACCACCCACCTCCAGATGTTCAGATACGATGTTGAGAATGCTCTGAACCCCACAGACTTTATCAGTGCCTTTGTTCTGCAAAAATGGGGCGTAACATTACTGGGTTACTTAGAAGGAGGCTAATGAAGAGCTTTGAAAATTTGACCAGAATATACGAGAAACATACAAAATACATTTATGTTAAACAAAGGTGGGGGAGGGTGGTAGTGGAAGGGGTCCTCGGTGTTTGAACTCTTTGTTAAGAAATTAAGGATCTTCTATGCCCTGATATCTTTGTATACGTGAAATTATAAGCTGTAAGGCATTGGCTCGTGTGATTATTGGCTAAGAAGCTCTATAATTCTCCATGCGTGAGCTGGAGCCAGAGGAAAGCTGGCGTTGTAGCCTCAAGGCCCGAGAGCCGGAAGGCTGGAGATGTAGATTCCAGTCTGTGACCAGATGCACCAGGGGTGGGAGGAGATCAATGCCCCAGCCTAGCAGTGAGGCAGGCAGAGAACTCAGCCTGCCTTCCCCATTTCATCCTGTTCAGGCCCTTGGCAGATCGTGCAAATTCAAACGCTAATCCACTCAGGAAACATACTCACAGACACCCCTCAAAAAATGCTTAGCCAGATATCTGGGCAGCCTGTGGCCCAGTCAAGCTGACACATAAAACTAACCATCACCCTGAGCAGGTGCGCCCAGGTAAGCAGAGAGCGAGCACAGAGAACCTCGGCTCTGACGCATGACCTTGCACGTCCTTTCCTGCCGAAACAGCTGAACGTTTAAACAGGAACACAAGTCTCAGGCAGGTGTAGATGACAATATTTGAGGGTTTTTATGATTACCATCCTTCCTCCTTTGAAGATGTGAAGGTATTTATAAAAAAAAAAAAAAGAAATGCAAACTAAGATCATAAGTGGAAACTTTTTAATGACTTTAAAATACAGAAAGGGAGAGAAAATTACTATAAAAATATCTAAGGGAATATATCCATTGTCATTTAGCTACAGCACATTTAATTCTACATTTCCTGACAGCCAGAGCAGAGAAGGAAGTATGATCTGCTAGACTTCCCACTATCTCATAGGAAGGGAGTATGCCTGTCTGTCGAGAGACTTTTTACAATTCAATTTGGACAAAAAAATCGTCACTGGATTGCTTAAATTAAGGACGCTGAACAACATGATGGTAATTGTCTGCAATCACAGGTTTCCAGAAGATAGGACTATCCTTCCCTCTACTGGCTCCTGTTCAGCTGCAGGGACAGGTCCTCCCTTCTCTTCCTCTGTGGAGACTCTGCTTTGCAGTGGTCCTGCAGGTGGATTGCAGACATCGGCCTGGCCGGGCTACGTGTACAGTCATGGGCGGGGACACCACTCTGGCAGCAAGATGGCCCGGCGTGTCCTCTTTCACACCTCACTTTGCCTCCTATGATGGTTAATTTCGTGTGTCCACTCGACTGGGCTTCAGGGTGCCCAGATATGTGGTCAAAATATCTGAGTGTTTCTGGATGAAATCGACATTCCATCCACAGACTGAGTCCAGTAGATTGCCTTTTTTAATGTGGGTGAGTCTTAGCCGATTAGTTAAAGATTTGAGTAGAACTGAGAGGCTAATCTTTCCCTGAATAGAGAGAATTATCCCTGCCTATCTGCCTTTTTCCTGAGTTTGGTTGCGAACAGAGACAACCTCTCTTCCAGGGTCCCGAGCTTGCCGGCTCTAAACTAGAACTACACCATGGCACTCCTGGGACTCCGGCTTTCCAACTCTGCCCCCACACTTTTGGGGCTTGCCAGCCTCCATAATCACGTGAGCCCATTCCTCCCAATAAATCTCTTTACTTGTGTGTATACAGCCGGACCACTGTATCCATGGGTCCCGAATCCATGTATTCAAACAACTGCAGATCATAAACATTCAGAAAATAATTTTGTCCATACTAAATATGTTCAGGCTTTTTTCTTGTCATTATATCCTAAGCACTGTGGTATAAAACTATTTACACAAAGCTCTCATCAAGTATCGTAAGTAATAAGTGAGGTAAAGTATAAGAGAGGAGGAACACAGGTTATGTGCACATGGCAAATCATTTTGTACGAGGGGCTTGAGCACCCATGGGCTTGGGTGTCTGCAGGGGGACCTGGAGCCGATCCCCCACGGAGCCAGTGGGACGACTGTGTCTCCTATTGGTGATGTCCTCTGGAGAGCCCCGAGTCACGCACCACCCATCCACCCAGGCTTTCCTGGGGGTGCAGCGAGGAGCGGTGGCTCACTGACCAGCCACCTCCTTCCCTCCCGTGGACAGAGGGAAGCAGAGGAATGCCCCTGCAGCAACAGGAAAAGCGTGACAGCCAACACCAGACCGCATGGCAGAATCAACTGAGCCTCCCTTCAGAGCTCTCCCCTTCTCTGCTGCCTGTTGGGCCCATCTCCTGTCTCTTCATCTTTTCTTTGCTTCCTGGTGTCTTCTCCCCACATTTTACATAAGAATTTAATAAAGTTTCTGCTTTCATTGCAGGGCGTGTGTTATGCCTTTTCTGAGCACTGGTATGTCCTGCTCGTAGACATCACAGATCTTCCAGCAATTCTGGGTGTGGATAAAAATTTAAATTCTGGCCCTTCGAGCAACATTTTGTGAAGAACTACTTCTCCACCATGCTTTCTGGAATTACCGTGGGCAGGGCCCTGGGGGTATCCACTCTTCCAGGGACCCTGGTACGCTAAGGGCTGCCTAGGTGCCTCCAGGCACAGGCAGAAAGGAAGCGAAACAACAAAAAATAGGTCAATTGGATTGTCCCGAGGCAACAGAACCCTTTATGTTTTCTGGGTCTGAATGTGTGGTTCAGTGTGTCTGAATTGGACCTGACACATCTTTTCAACCCATTATGATTTGGTCGTGATTCAACAGAAAAGGTCAGTGCACTGTTAGAAATTTCTAAGGGCCCAGGCTGGCCAGGTCTCCCCCAGTCAAGCAGCCTTGGACAAAAGGCTGCAGGTATTGGATTGCTGTTGAGGTTGTTCAGGGCTGTGATTTTCACCCTGTTCTTTTGAACTCTCTCCAGCTTGGCATTTTGTCTCCGCTTCAAGTAGGTGTTTTGCTGTGGCCATGGACGCAGCGCTGTGCCGGAGTCTTTCACGTGTGCTGGTTGTGCAGATGAGTGTCGCCTACTAACTTTCCCCGGGCGATGAGCTGACTACCCAGCCCGCCCCCAGCTACGCTAATCTAGCTGGGGGACATGGAGGCACATGAAAGCCTTTTTTATATTTCCAAACTTGCACTTGTTAATTGAAATACTCTGCCCACTGTAGACTTCTTCTGTGTTTGATATGGCACCTCGATTACGAGGAGAGACTAAGCCACAGCGATGGATGAAGTGCGCAGAGTCAGGGCGGGGGGCAGCGAGGGCCCAGATGAACACAACAGTGATGGGTGAGAAGCCAGGATTCACCTTTGATTCGAAAGGTTGGATAGATGGGAAATGATCGTCTTCAACCTGGAAACAGGAAAGACGATGATGCATTAATAATGTGACTAGCATGGCAATAACTTCTGTGTGTGTGATCTCGATGCATAATTCACAGATTATTAAATTCTGGCTGGAGACATTTATATTTTGAATCACCAGTTCTTTTCCCTAGAAGTTTGATTTGGAATTAAATGCTAATGACATAATTGAGCACTTTGATTTCATCTTCTTGGGCATTTTTATGACATGCGTAAGTGGATATAATAGCAGAACAAAGGAAGTTCCACGCTTGGGGTTAGGAGCTGTGCTCCTTAGTATTCACATGTTTATTGCAGGTAGTTTACTGTGCGAACATCCATCTTAAGAGAAAGAATGGGACGTTCATTTTTCAGTCCCCTGGCTCTGTTTGTCTATGTATGGAAGGACTGGCTACTTCAACACAGAGTTCGGAGGCTTGAAGTCCAAATCACGTTAGGAGACATAACTGATGAAGGAGCCCAGCCGGCACAGACGTGGCCAGGTCTCCTGGCTGAAGGCAGAGGGTGTCGGAACCTCGTTTGCTAGCAGGTGCCCTGACCAAGTTTGCTCACTGGAGCACGTTGGCAATTATTATAGTCCCTGAGAGATAGTGATTACAAGATCACCTCCCCGTGTCCCAGATTTGTTTATTTATACTCGAAAAAAATGAGACAAACAGCCTAAAGCTCCAAACGAAATACATGAAATGAATCTTAAAATGAACAATATGAAAACTAATTTTATTTTAAAAACTTGTGTTTTTTCTGGTATTGAATTATTTTCTTTAAAAGAAAGATGACATCTTTTACATATCTGAGACTGGCTTACATCCCTCTACTAAGAAACATTTAGAATGACGTGTAAGAGTCCTAATTCCCCGTTCAGTACTGGGCCATTGTACTCTAGGAAAGTTTGAACTTTGCCTGATTTCATGCACATTTTATTACTTAGCATCATGTTTTGTGTCTATCATATTGAGATTGTGTAGAACCTCATCTGCCCCGAGTTAATGAGATGAGAAATTATACTCAGCAAAATAAATGTTCGAGCATCAAATTTGCTAAAACTTTTAAAATGTCTTTGAATGTTATTTTGCAAACTGTCCCAGTGACACAGGAAAAACCTCATCCCTAGAACAATGTGCACATGGCTGATACTGTAAGCTCATAGTAGCACCTGCTTCATACGAGTGCTGAGATTCCTTACGGGGTGTCATACAACTGGACGACCATGTCCTGTATGCCTATCTTTTTGCAAATTTCTATCCAGGTTTATCCAGATTCTGGGATCATTGTTATTAACAGTGATTAGAATAGAACTGTTCAGGATAGTGGGCTAAAAAACTCAACCAAATAAGTCAAAAATCAGGGGGAAAAAAAGTATATGAAAATAATCAAGATTTGTTTTTGTTGTTGTTATTGTTTTGTTTTGTTTTTTCCCATGTCTTCAAGTTTTTCCCTCCGTGGAGCTATGTGCTGAAACTCGATTTCCAGAGAGAAGGCAGTGGCTCACTTATGCGCGTGTCTCTGGTTTGGGGGGCTGGGTGTCCCATAGGAAGAGAAGGCCAGTTCCAGGTCCCACACAAGAGGTGACCAGCCATATCGAGCCACACCCACCGCCCGTGGAGCCCAGGCTGTGTGCTCAGCAGTAGGCACGCTGACCGACAGTCTTCCACACGGGCCACCAGCCCTGCCAGTGCAGGTTCTCTGCACCTGCTGTGATCCTCTTACCCTCAGCGAAGGTGTGAAGAGCAGGAAGTTAGCAAGGAAAAGAATCTTCTTTCACCTCATGGAGAAACGATACCATCATTCTGCAAACTGTTTAAATGGATGTTCTTAGCGATAGAAGTAATTGACCCAGGCCATTCTCCTACTTGGGTTAGTCCTACAATTACATAATTTGTATTGCAGGAACTTGGACATTGTCCTTCTCAACTGCCACAGTTTGAGACCAGAGCCCTTAGCTCAGCCCCAGGGAGCCCCGTGCCCCCCAGCACTGCCCTGCTCGGGCTCACCCTCCGCATCCAGTCAGGGGGACTCTGAAAGCCGCAGGTTGGGCTTCCCATTTCCTGAATAAACGCCTTCATTCCAAAGGATAAAACAGCAAGGGTACGAGGATGAAAGCTTTTAGGATAAAGACCAAACCTTAATCAGATGGACAAGGTCCCTGCGGAACACGCCCAGGGTGGTCTCCATCCTCCTCGCGGGGGTCTCCCCTGGACTCTCCCCTGGCCTTCGCCCCTGAGCCCATTCCAGGCTCTTCCAGGAGCCCGGCCCCTCCCCTCAGGCCTGGCTCAGGCAGCCCTTCCTGCGCCGGCTTCCCGCCCCCTCCCTCGGCTGCCACAGTCTCACCTTTGAGACCTGGACACCAAAGCCATTTCTTAGGATGACTGTCCCAACCACCTTGCCCCTTGAAAGGACACCCTGGTGCTCTGGGTGCTTGTACAACACCCCCTGCCACTCTGTCCCATACTCAGCACCTACTGTGGCTATGTTGTCATTCGTGAATATTCTACTTCCGTGCCTGTCTCCCCAGCCAGAGCGCAGTCCCCGTGAGGGCAGCGCCTGCTTCTGTCCTGATCTTCCGTGCCCAGCAAGGGCGCTGGCCCGCAGCACAAACTGGTCCAGTGGATAGATGGAGCTAGACAGGAGAGGACGAGCTACCACGGGAAGGGAAAGGTAGACACTGCTCCCGTCTGGCGCTGCCGTGCCACCTATCGGGGGGCGGGACAGAGGTGTTGGTGCATGAAGGCGAAAATGCATGAACTGGATATGACACAGGTGGGACAACCATTAAGGCAGCTATTGCCACATTTTAGGCTAAAGACGGTTTTATTGGAAAGGAGAGAACAAGAGCAGGAGAGAAGTCGTGGCAACGGCATCAGCCTTGCACGGGGACTCTGGGCCTGTGAGGAAACACGGGACAAGAATCGAAGGTGATGTGGAGGTTTCGCTTCCAGCTGATGAGGAGTACAGAGATCCCCAGTGGGAACGGCCCGGGCAAGAGGAAGGTCAGAGTCTGGGAGGAAGGGCTGAAGGGAGAGTTCTAGACACTCCTCTTTGTGTTGTGAGATACTGAGAGGATCCCGCCTAGGCGTCCACTGTTGGAGCTGAGAGGAGGAGGAATCAGTTGCGTGGAAGTCCCTCCCAGAGGTGGCGGCAGGCGTGGGAGTAGCAGTCACTAGGGACACGGTGTGAAGACAGGAGAAGAGAGACCAAGATGGCACCAAGGCCGCAGGGGCCAGAGAGGTTCTGAGGGGCCACAGAGGGCCGGGCCAGGCAGGGGACAACACTGTCAACCACGGCGCTAAAATCAAAGAAAACCACCCTCTGGCGAGCTTCCACGGCGGACCCTCGTTTAGCTTGAAAACACAGCAGGAGTGTCCGGTCCATTTCAGATACTCCGCGGGAAGTTGAGGGGACGACCTCTGTGCAGAGGGTCCTGGATTTGCACCCCGGGGAGTTTCTGAGCAAAGAGCCGCCAGGGACGACGTGGGCAGAAAACAGTGTCTGGAAGCCCTCCCGCATGAATCGGAAGAGAAAGGACTTCGGGAGTCTCTGGGCTGCGGGAGCAGGGCCCACGTGAAGGCACTGCGCCCACGGAACTGGAAGGAAGGGGGGCAGGCGAGGAGGTGGGCAGGCGGCCAGCGAGGCAGGGCTGTAGGCCGTCTGAGCAACATGCCCAAGACCAGCCCCGACCTTGGCCCTGGGTTCTTTCCAAGGATTTACTCTAAACTCATTTTTTGTTTTTTTTTTACAAATCAAATATTTAAAAATATTCCATTTATTATTGATATAAAATTACATGTTAGAAAACACTGAATCCTTAACTTTGGACAACATTATGGGCAGGCGGAGCTCCGGGCCCTGCTTGGGCTGGCAGAGGCTGCCTGCACGTGAGCTCAGTTCCAGTGCGACCCCATGGACTCCGCGTACATGGCGACAATGAAGCGCACACAATGGCGCGACCATGTTCGCCACGGCGCAGGCAGGTTGGCTGCCTCCCAGAGCAGCCTCCCGGGCCGAGGGGAACAAAGGGCCCGGCCCTGTGAGCTGGGCTCGAAGCCTTCAGTTCCAGCGTCACTCTGCTCCTTTGGGCCCAGGCGGCCTTTGCACAGACAGCACTTGGGGTCCAGGGCGCCCCCCCGACATGAGCATGGCAGTGAGTTCCCCCTGCCTCTGGCGGACACAAAGGCAGGGCCAGGGCTCAGAGCCGCGTGGACTCCACGTGTACGCAGAGGACGCACCTGGCTTCTCCTAGTGGTTCCCTGTGCGGGAACTTCCCCTTCCAGCGACTCTCGGCCCGTGTTCTCGCAGCCACTCGCTCCTCCGGCTCCTCCGAGGGGTCTCCCGGTTCTCTGCGGGCAGCCCGATGCTCCCAGCACAGGCCTCGGGGGCAGGAACGTGTTCACAGTAGGTTTTTGTGAGGATAACTTCCCCAGAATCCAGAATCCTAAAGCTAACATAGTTTCCTTCTTGGCTAATAACCACAAAATGCATTTCTGATTACGACTGCGGGGGTTGTGGACTCCCCCGGAAGAGGAGGCCTGCAGATCTCAGAAGGGCGTGGCTTTGTTCCGGCACAGAGCTGGAGGCCCCTCCAGAGCGTGGCCTGGGGGAGTGTGCGGCCAGCGACAGGCCCCTGCCTTGGCGTGACGTGTCTGGCCTTCCGTGGGCATCCCTTTGCATGTCAGACCTGAGACACGCTTCAGAGAAATCACAGAGGTTAAAGTGTTGGCAGCACTAATAGCAAAACAAATAAATAAATAAACCAGCAACAACAAATAAGTCTTTGACGCAAGGGGAGGGAAGGAGGTTGAGCCCGCAGGACGGCACCAGGTCCCCGCACGGAGTGGCACCAGCCAGCGGCAGTTAACACCGTTATATAAACATGGTGGAATGCGTCTGTGCTCCGACGGATGGTCATTAGCCACCGGGGGCTGCCCGATGCCCCCCAGCTCTCCAGCTGCGATCCAAGTGTGTTTAAATAAAACTTAGCACTCTTAACAAGGAGTTTGATAGAGTGTTAACAATCTTCGGCTTCGGGTCGAGCTGTTAACCAACAAAGTCGTCATTAACTGCTGGTAATGACTGCGTTTCTTGGGATTATTGCTTAATTATGAACTGGACAGCCAGAGTCCTGCCTCCTGACTCGGGGAAATATTTTTTCATCCCGGTTGTGTAACTACAACCTTCTTTTTCTCCACCGACAGACTCTGCCTTTTGGAACCAGGGAACATGCTGTAGGGGCGATGGCGCCGGCCCGGGCCTGGATTCTCGGGGACCACTGATTTGTCATAAACCAAGGTGGCTGCTCCAGTGGGGAGGTTCCGCATCCCAACTGGCTGAAACGGCTTAGGAGTCAGAAAGCCAAGCCCCGGCACGCGCGCACGCACACTCTCACGTCTCGGCAATGTGCGGGGTAGGGCGTTTCAGAGGATGGAAGACTCTCGTGCTCACTGTCACGGTGTGGGCAGGTGGATACTGACTTCCAAGTTCAAGTCGCCAAAAACCACGAGCTCTGGACCCACGTGGATGCTCCCACAGGGAACCCACAGCAACGATTCCCCCCAAAATGACTGCCTTAGCTTGCACTTCCTATTTTGAATTAAGTAAAAAATGTCCATGGAAAAGGGCCGTGTTCCTCTATCCCGGACGGATCCTCTTAACTGACTCTACACACTCACCTGCAGCTTCCTCCCAGGACAACGTTTGTGAATGTCATCAACAAACGTTTACGACACTGTCCGGTCATGGTGTGCGACAACCGTGTGTCTGTGTGCGATAAAGGGGGTTTGTACCGTATGTTCATCACGTGGGACTGGGGCGGGGGAGGTTTGTGTGCGCCTGCAGCATTGCGATTTGATGCAGGGTAGCTCTCCTGCCCCTGCCGACCTCATGGTGCACAGTGCACCCGACAGGCTCGTTCCATAGTAGTGACTCAAGAAATGCTTGCTGAAATGTGTGTGTGTTTCTGCACGTGTGCAAATCATATTTTAAATTACGGACGTGCTTTTCTTTCTGGCTGTTGCGAACACAAGACCTTCCCCTCACTCCTCTAGACATTCTTGTGCCTGGGGGCGTTAGTGTTTGTCACAGAAGTATAGAGAAGAGGTTCCTGGAAGTAGATAACTGTTGTTGTGCCAAAGCGGTTCTTGCAGAGAAAAATTAGCTTAGTGAGCCAAGCAGTTGTCTTGAAAAGGATCCTCTGGCAGTCACGCTCCCCTTCCCCAAGTGGGACCATCCCTCGGGCCCACGGAAATTGTGGGAGGCACGAACTCCCAAAGTGAAGGGCCTTCCAGTCTCCTCCCTCAAGACTCCCCTCAGAGAGAGGACTGTGCCCTAAGTGAAGGGGACCCCGGGGCAGAAGGAAACACTGTCCCCTCCCCATCTCCTCCTGGGACTCTGTGGGGGGCTGCCCCAGGCCTGCCTTGCACCTCTGGCCCTGCACCTCCAAGGCTACTTGGGGAGGCCCCCGCTGAGTGTGCCATCCCCTGAGCCTCCTGGGGTTCCCGGGGTGTGCCCTCCCTGGGGACAGGTAGAGTGGGCTGCCGTGTGGGTGGGGCCTCCAGGAGAAGGCAGGTCCCGTGGGGTCACAGGCAGCTCTCAGAGGGTCCATCCCGGGGGAGCAAACAAGGGTGCCTGGGCTCTGCCCACGCGGGTCAGGACGCCTCACCCAGGCTGGAAGCGCAGTGGGCAGCTGGTGTGGTGGGCAAGAGCTGAGCCTTGGCCAGAGAGCCAGGGCATTGCCAGGTTGCCCGGCTGCCCTGGGGACCACAGCCCACCTGCCGCCCAGCGTCAGCGGGAGGGTGGGGGAGGACCGGCCCTGGATGCAGCGAGGGTTGACTGGGAGAGTCAGATCACCCTGAGAGCACTTCTGGTTGTCCAGGTAATTCTGGCTCCGGTCAGGTAGCAGGTGGGGCCAGGGAGAGCAGAAGGACAGAATCGATTGTCCTGCCACCTTCAGTGGAACTGTGCCCTCTGCCTCTGACGTGCGCTGCGTGAGTCTGGGGGTGTCAGCTCTTCAGCATCGCTTTCTAGATCTATGTTTGGTCCCTTGTATTATAGAATGTGAAAGGCATCGCTGAGGTCTTTTTCTGTCTCCACCCCTTGTTTGTAAGAAGCTGCTAGCATGGACTGAGGGAAACGGTGGTGCAGACACATTTCTCTGCGCCAGAATTAAATTAAAGCAATATTAAAAATGCCTTTGAACGTGTTACACAAATTTGGAAGAATATTCATAAAGCGTGCTTGGGAGCACACTGCCCTGCCCTGCCTGTGAGCAGCAAGCCGGATTCATCATGGAAGACGGAGCTGTGAGTGCCCAGCACCTCCTGGGCGGCTGGGCCCCCGCCCCGCCACTGCCACCAACAGCCGGTCCCCAGCCTCAGGGGACGGACTCCACGCGAGCAGAGTTTAGATAATTAGTGTTAACAATATGTACTGTGTTACTTATATTCTTACGCTTAATGAAATTAAAGATTTAGGTTGAATAAATATGCTATGAACTGGCTAAAGGTAAAATTAACTCTCTCCCTCTCTTTCTTCCTGAAAACACTAAGCTGGGCGTATCTTCGCAGTAATGCACGGGGCACTTGGAGAACACACAACCATTCAGACAATCAGTGCAGTTACTCTCTGCGAATGTGCTGTTTGTTATTTCAGACCACGGAGACACTAGTTCTGGAAAGAACGACATATTGTGTACCAGGCTTCCATAGCAAACACGCTTGTTAAAGCATGGTGGACATAATGCCATCATACATATATATAATATACATAGCTGCAACCCCAACACACACACACACTCAGGCAGGGCCAGATTGTATGAAAGTTCCATGTACATGGGAATCTCACCTCTGTTCATTGGGCCTGGCACTCAGTTCTCTGCCAATCTGCCTACGCGGGACATGTGGGTACCGTATCCTACATGTTGTCTTGGTCTCATTCTTTCCTCGTCTTCTGCAGCCACAGGGCTCTGGTGAGCCTCTTGCTTCCCCATAGATGAGCAGAAGACGACATCCCTAGCATGCGCCCCAGCGGGCTTTGGGCCCCCAAGTCCCTCTGCCAGTGGAGCAGTAAGTATTGGAGCAGGGCACTGAAGTCCAAATTAGGTAAACGGATTGGAACAGGGGACCTTACAATCCGTGAGTGAGTTCTCACCTCTGGGCCTCGAAAGATTTCATTCCGGGATACTGAAAACACGTGAAGCGCATTGTGGATATGTTGCGAGAGATCTTGAGTAGCCACAGGGCGTCACAGAGACAGGAGGACACTCAGGAGCAAGTGCAGTCACGATTCTCAGGAGAGGAAGCCGGACATCAGCCCTGGGTCGAGGTGGACGACGCACCGAGGACAGCGAGTGAAGTAGCAGATATCCCTGGTGTCCACCAGGCTCCTCAGGAACATGAGCTGCGTGAACTTCCTCTTCTTTGGGGACAAGATTGCTGGGCTTCTACATAAGGAGAGTTACATAGACATAGTGGATATTAGCAGAGCAATTGCAAACATCACGCTCTTTCCTGCTAGACGTGAGGCGGGCACACAGACGGCATGCTGATGCAATTCAGATTCCTTACTGGCTCAGGAGCTGTTCAGTGACAGTTCCCCAGGGGTGTGTGCTAATGGCTCAAGGCCAAGCTGGATGTGCCACCACTTGGATGTGGGCATGTGGGCACTGAGGGAAGCCGTCCAGATTTTTTCCTGGCATAAAGCTTGATGTAATAGTGATTTCTGTGGATAAGGAAACTTGCATCTTTCTAGTTTAGACAATGAGCTGACTATGACATGATGCCATTTGCCGGGAGCAGGCAGAGCCCCGCACAGCCCCGTGGTTCATCGGTGGCTGTGCTCAGGGTAAACCTCGACTCCGGGATGAAGGTGTCCCCGGGGACATTGCTCTGACGAGTGCTGGGCCACTCCTGACTGCAGCGATAGAGCAGCAGCTGAGGCAAGCACATGCACTGCTCAGATCAGAGCTTCAAGGTGGTGCTTGGTCCTACATCCTGCACTTAGAAGGGAAAAAGGAAACCATGTTCAAATAAAAAAGAATCAGGCATAAGAACTCAAAAATAGATCAAAATAAAGAAATTAGGACTATGTAGCTTAAAAGAAGGAAAAATCTGGAAGAGTTATGAAAAGAAGGCAAAAATCTATGCTCGATATGTGGGGATATTTTGTGTAAAAATAGATTAGCTTATCTCTATGCACCTGTAAGAGTTAGAATTAAAAGCAAAGAATGGAAGTTGCAAAGGAATTTTGACCTAAACAGGGGAAAAACATTAAGAAAGCTGATTGAAGATAAATTGACAACTTTAGAAGACGATAGATTTCTTGTTATTTGGAAATGTTTCACAAGTGCCTGAACGTCCCTTACTGAAACATCATTGAGAACTATTTAGGTATTGGATAGGAAACTGATCTAGATTTGCAGTTTCCAATATGGTAGGAAAAATGGCCACTGAACATTTCAAACATAGCTATCCAAATTGAGATGCGCCTTAAGTATAACTCAGCAGACAGACTTCAATGACAGCATAAGCAAAAGGAAAGTAAAATATCTCACTACTATACATTTAGATTGATTACATGTTTAATTGTTAACATGTTAGATGTACTGGGTTGCAAAATTCTAATATATTTTCAATTCTTTCATGTTTTCTAATTGGAATACTAAAATATTTTAACTCGCTTATGTGGCTTGCTTGTATTCTATTTCTATCCAACAGCATTAGCTAGATCCTAGCTATTCCAACTGTGCTTCTTGAATCAGCAGCATCAACAACACCAGGAACTTGTGCGAAATTGGAATTTCCACCCCAGCTGAGACCCACTGCATGAGAACCTACATTTAACAACAACCTCACCTGGAAGACCAGGGGCAAGGTGGAATTTACACCCCAGCTGAGACCCAGTGCAACAGAATCTGCATTTTATTGTGGTTTGAAAAACACTGGTGTAGATCATTATTGCTCACAAATATTTTTTAAAGGAGAGGAACCTTTTATTTAAAGGAAATCCAGAAATAGAAGAATATTATAAAAATGAGCCATCGTGGGAGAGAGCTCCTTTTTGTGAATCGTGATGGGGGCCACAGTCCTTTCCCGTTGGGTTGCCCACCTTACACACCTTTACCCTGCTTCCTGCTCTCTGCAGTATAGCATAGTTTTAAACCAGGGGTACTCATTGTGTTGAGAGTCTCCAAGATACATGAAATCTATAAGTGTCCAATATTTCATAGTTCAGACTTGCATTCAAGTGTATTGAAAGCAGCATCACCATGGCCTAAGCCACAGCTGCGGGCATGGTTTCCTGGTGCAGCCACATGCTCGTTGGGTTCAGTGGCTGTCAGACAAGTCCCATCATCACAATGACTGGGGAATCTCACTGTTAGAATGCAGATCCCACTGGTCAGAATTTCCAAGGGTAGCGAGTTAGCAATCTGTTTACTTAAGAGATCCCTGCTGCATTTAAAAGCATTACAGGAAATCCAGCTACAATCTTCAAAAGCCCAATATCATCTTTCTCAAGAGATGTTTTTTGATTTGAGCTATTCAAATAAGTGCTTCAACTCTATATCTTTCAGTATAAGCCCAAGTTTTTGCTTTATATTTCTAATTCTATATTTTCTAAATTTACACAAAATGTAAGGAGTGCTAATCACTACCTGATATTACCAATTTAAGATTATCCCCACCGAAGCTAAAAGGGTCCCACGCTGTTACGAATTGTTTTCTCATAGAAATTGGAGCAAAAATGTTGTTACTCCAGTATTTATAAGAGGGTTTCGCTTGTTTGTATTGTGTGGCCATTAAGCCGACTTCACTATCTCTGCCCTCTTTTCTGTAGTTTAACTTTTCTGATTTTGTTCATATTCTAAATAAATGTTAGAATCATGCTTTTCATTTTCTACTTTCTAAATAAAATCTCAAAGTTGTTTAAAAAAAAAAAGAGTGTGAGGTGTTTGTGCTTCGTGCTGTGTCTGCTGATGTACATGTCAGGGCAGCCTTGAGTAGGAGGAATATTTTGTGTTGTGCTAACATATTGTTAAAAATTATTGTTTCGTAAAATACAAAGATGCAAAAGCAAAATAAATTTATGTATTAAATTAGCCTGGCATCCTGTTGTAACTGAAAATGGGTCCTCAACGTAGGAGGGGAAGAAGTAATATTCTGCAGGTAACTTTCCCAGGACACTGAATCATCCGCACGCCCTGTCGTGGGGACACTTATTTTTCCCCTATGTAGACGGAGATAACTTGTCATGCTATTTGTCACCCCACTCTCTGGTTTAGGAAAAAGGACCAGAGAGATACTATGAACATTTTATCTCCATTT
>NW_012149408.1:237990-252625 GCF_000956105.1 Propithecus coquereli | reverse complement strand
AGTGAAGTAGCAGATATCCCTGGTGTCCACCAGGCTCCTCAGGAACATGAGCTGCGTGAACTTCCTCTTCTTTGGGGACAAGATTGCTGGGCTTCTACATAAGGAGAGTTACATAGACATAGTGGATATTAGCAGAGCAATTGCAAACATCACGCTCTTTCCTGCTAGACGTGAGGCGGGCACACAGACGGTATGCTGATGCAATTCAGATTCCTTACTGGCTCAGGAGCTGTTCAGTGACAGTTCCCCAGGGGTGTGTGCTAATGGCTCAAGGCCAAGCTGGATGTGCCACCACTTGGATGTGGGCATGTGGGCACTGAGGGAAGCCGTCCAGATTTTTTCCTGGCATAAAGCTTGATGTAATAGTGATTTCTGTGGATAAGGAAACTTGCATCTTTCTAGTTTAGACAATGCGCTGACTATGACATGATGCCATTTGCCGGGAGCAGGCAGAGCCCTGCACAGCCCCGTGGTTCATCGGTGGCTGTGCTCAGGGTAAACCTCGACTCCGGGATGAAGGTGTCCCCGGGGACATTGCTCTGACGAGTGCTGGGCCACTCCTGACTGCAGCGATAGAGCAGCAGCTGAGGCAAGCACATGCACTGCTCAGATCAGAGCTTCAAGGTGGTGCTTGGTCCTACATCCTGCACTTAGAAGGGAAAAAGGAAACCATGTTCAAATAAAAAAGAATCAGGCATAAGAACTCAAAAATAGATCAAAATAAAGAAATTAGGACTATGTAGCTTAAAAGAAGGAAAAATCTGGAAGAGTTATGAAAAGAAGGCAAAAATCTATGCTCGATATGTGGGGATATTTTGTGTAAAAATAGATTAGCTTATCTCTATGCACCTGTAAGAGTTAGAATTAAAAGCAAAGAATGGAAGCTGCAAAGGAATTTTGACCTAAACAGGGGAAAAACATTAAGAAAGCTGATTGAAGATAAATTGACAACTTTAGAAGACGATAGATTTCTTGTTATTTGGAAATGTTTCACAAGTGCCTGAACGTCCCTTACTGAAACATCATTGAGAACTATTTAGGTATTGGATAGGAAACTGATCTAGATTTGCAGTTTCCAATATGGTAGGAAAAATGGCCACTGAACACTTCAAACATAGCTATCCAAATTGAGATGCGCCTTAAGTATAACTCAGCAGACAGACTTCAATGACAGCATAAGCAAAAGGAAAGTAAAATATCTCACTACTATACATTTAGATTGATTACATGTTTAATTGTTAACATGTTAGATGTACTGGGTTGCAAAATTCTATTAATATATTTTCAATTCTTTCATGTTTTCTAATTGGAATACTAAAATATTTTAACTCGCTTATGTGGTTTGCTTGTATTCTATTTCTATCCAACAGCATTAGCTAGATCCTAGCTATTCCAACTGTGCTTCTTGAATCAGCAGCATCAACAACACCAGGAACTTGTGCGAAATTGGAATTTCCACCCCAGCTGAGACCCACTGCATGAGAACCTACATTTAACAACAACCTCACCTGGAAGACCAGGGGCAAGGTGGAATTTACACCCCAGCTGAGACCCAGTGCAACAGAATCTGCATTTTATTGTGGTTTGAAAAACACTGGTGTAGATCATTATTGCTCACAAATATTTTTTAAAGGAGAGGAACCTTTTATTTAAAGGAAATCCAGAAATAGAAGAATATTATAAAAATGAGCCATCGTGGGAGAGAGCTCCTTTTTGTGAATCGTGATGGGGGCCACAGTCCTTTCCCGTTGGGTTGCCCACCTTACACACCTTTACCCTGCTTCCTGCTCTCTGCAGTATAGCATAGTTTTAAACCAGGGGTACTCATTGTGTTGAGAGTCTCCAAGATACATGAAATCTATAAGTGTCCAATATTTCATAGTTCAGACTTGCATTCAAGTGTATTGAAAGCAGCATCACCATGGCCTAAGCCACAGCTGCGGGCATGGTTTCCTGGTGCAGCCACATGCTCGTTGGGTTCAGTGGCTGTCAGACAAGTCCCATCATCACAATGACTGGGGAATCTCACTGTTAGAATGCAGATCCCACTGGTCAGAATTTCCAAGGGTAGCGAGTTAGCAATCTGTTTACTTAAGAGATCCCTGCTGCATTTAAAAGCATTACAGGAAATCCAGCTACAATCTTCAAAAGCCCAATATCATCTTTCTCAAGAGATGTTTTTTGATTTGAGCTATTCAAATAAGTTCTTCAACTCTATATCTTTCAGTATAAGCCCAAGTTTTTGCTTTATATTTCTAATTCTCTATTTTCTAAATTTACACAAAATGTAAGGAGTGCTAATCACTACCTGATATTACCAATTTAAGATTATCCCCACCGAAGCTAAAAGGGTCCCACGCTGTTACGAATTGTTTTCTCATAGAAATTGGAGCAAAAATGTTGTTACTCCAGTATTTATAAGAGGGTTTTGCTTATTTGTATTGTGTGGCCATTAAGCCGACTTCACTATCTCTGCCCTCTTTTCTGTAGTTTAACTTTTCTGATTTTGTTCATATTCTACATAAATGTTAGAATCATGCTTTTCATTTTCTACTTTCTAAATAAAATCTCAAAGTTGTTTAAAAAATAAAAGAGTGTGAGGTGTTTGTGCTTCGTGCTGTGTGTGCTGATGTACACGTCAGGGCAGCCTTGAGTAGGAGGAATATTTTGTGTTGTCTTAACATATTGTTAAAAATTATTGTTTTGTAAAATACAAAGATACAAAAGAAAAATAAATTTATGTATTAAATTAGCCTGGCATCCTGTTGTAACTGAAAATGGGTCCTCAACGTAGGAGGGGAAGAAGTAACACTCTGCAGGTAACTTTCCCAGGACACTGAATCATCCGCACGCCCTGTCGTGGGGACACTTATTTTTCCCCTGTGTAGACGGAGATAACTTGTCATGCTATTTGTCACCCCACTCTCTGGTTTAGGAAAAAGGACCAGAGAGATACTATGAACATTTTATCTCCATTTACGTTTTATGCTTAAAATTGTACCCAGGAGCTGAAACAA
Organism: Propithecus coquereli; assembly: GCF_000956105.1. Lineage (NCBI taxonomy): Eukaryota > Metazoa > Chordata > Mammalia > Primates > Indriidae > Propithecus > Propithecus coquereli. The sequence goes on along the minus strand of NW_012149408.1, from coordinate 249,608 downwards.
TGACATAGATAAGCATGACAATGGGAAGAAAAATGACTTTAAAAAGTCTCCGTCCTTGAGGTCAGATGTGTTTGGTCCCCAAGGTCTTGGTGACCAGGTTGCACTGATGGCAGAAAACTCTCCTAACAGCCGCAAAACTTACAGGACCCATCTGCGAGGAAGGCAGAAAACCTGTTTTGTCTGTGTATTATTTCTTTTAAGTATCCTGACACACGTTCAAAGAGTAAGAAAGACTTTATTCAGGACTTTTGGGACAGGCGTCCAGACTCTGTTGACAGGGCGATGGAGCTTGGCTACAGGAGGAGCAAAGGCAGGTGTGGGCAGGTAGGGCAGGGCCCATGGGTGGGGTCACCAGGAGTGGGTGCGAAGAACCAACTTGGGAGGGTTCTCACCGCAGGCAGGCCGGGGGATCAAGCATCCGCGGTGGTCTAATGTCCAGAGTGGTCAGATACCAAAGCTAAGATGTTCTTGCTAAACTGAATAGAATTCCGGCTGGAACCGAGCTCTGCAGGCCCAGCAAGGGCAGAGGCCAGGGTCAAGGCTAGGGGACAGGAGAGCTGGGTGGAGCCTGGCTCAGGTATGGCCCGGGGAGAGTCTTTGCCACGTCCGCTGTGAAACCCAGCCTGACTAGACAAAGAGGCCCCGACGATATATTTTAAGGATGGGGAAAAAATATCTGTGCTTGTTTTAATGACTCAGCAGTTATGTTGAGCGACTCCAAAGTGCCTCCAAGGGTCGGAGGAAGGTGCAACGAACTGTGAGTCGTGAATAAATACTGACCGGAGGGGAAGACTGGGAATAACACGTGCGCCCCTCTGCAAGACCCGGCCTCTCGTCAAGCTTCTCGTAGCTTTTGTGCTTCCACCACACAGATGGAGAAGGCAGCATCCTCCAGCACCCTCCAGCCGCACACAAAGCGCAGCGAACAAAGGCAGCGGGGCCCCTCCCAGCCGCACACCTGCCCAGCAGCTCGGCTGCGGCTCTGAGGCCCGCATGCGCCGTCGCTGCTGTCTCCGGAGGCCCACAAACTGCATTAGTCTGAATTACCAAATCAAAACTTTATGTGCAGTCATCTCCCCACGGTCTTTAGCATTTTTATGTCATAATCCCACCATGGCCCCTCCTCACACGCCATTACATTATTGAAGAATTCTCAGCGGATGTCATCGGAAGATGGATGTGGCTGGTCCCTGGTGTCTGGGCTGGAATCTGAATACTGTTGGGCTCCACTGAACACAGTGAGGGAGGAAGAGTCAGCTAGGAGAGGAGGACAGGGCCTAGCCAGGGTCGTCTCCTCCTCAGCTTCCGGGGACTCACGGGTGCACGGTCTTCCCTGCTGGAAGTCACACCTTTCCCTCCCGAGCGTTGGCCGGGAAGCCTGGGCAGGTAAGCCGGTGGAAAGGATGTCAAGTCCAGAGGGTGTTTGATCTCAGAGTGGCAGCGCAGCACGGGCAACACCACAGCCCTGGCGTGTGTGTATCTGTTCATGCAGGACGCATCGGTGTGTCCCTGCAGTGGGAGGAGCCCCGTGCCGTGCTGGGAGGGACGCGGGTGCTCTCTCTGCAGCCCGGGCTCCTGGTGACAGGTGTACAAGGGGCACGTACCAGCAGGAAGAGAGAACAAGCCAGCCCAACAGGGCCTGGCCAGGACCCCAGTGCAGGTGCCTTTCAAAAAGGAGAGAAGAATCTGTCCACAGCGCAGAGCCAGGTGCTAGCAGAGGAAGCTGCTACGCGGCCTGGACCCAGGAACCAAGTCAGCCATTGCCGGGTGGAGCGAGAGGGGCAGGTCCAGACAGTGGGGCTGAGGAAACGAGTCACCATCTCGTGCCCCACGGGGGGGACCAGGAGCCCCTCTAAGGCCCGTCTCTGTGCTTTAGGAAGACCTATCCTGACCTGGGGCAGAGGCGCAGCCTGGGCGGAAGGAAAGCAGAGCCAGGCAAGCTGCGGAAGGGCTTGTCGCACGGACAACCGACAGAGAGCTGAGACGGGAGACGGAACCGGCGCTGAGGGCGACGGGCATGTGGGAGGGAAACTCCTCGGGGCACCCGGAGAACCTCAGCGCCTGGCGATGACGGGACTGGAGGAGAGAGAGGAAGGCTAACTGCAAGCGCTTTGAGCACCGTCAGCGGTCAGACACGCAGCATCCGACAGGCTTGGGGGACCTGGGGTGGGATAATTTCGGACACAGCGAGTGTCAGGTCTGGGGACGTGCAAAGCAAGGACATAGGAGCTGGAGATCTAGAACCGGGTAACCCTCAGACCCTACGTGATCTGTGATGACAGGCGAGCCTGGGAGAGCTCAGAGCATCCCAGCTCAGGCCTGGGGATGCGCAAGGGCAGCGGGAGGCGGGGAGGGAAAGTGGCTTACGCAGGCAGCCTTCGGGGGTAGCGGCAGGGTGGTGTCCCGGTGACAGGGGGGCCAGGCAGAGGGTGGGAAATGAACCTGGGAGCGCAGGTGCCCTGTGGGAGGCTGGCAGCAAAGGGAGCCGGGAGAGAGGCGCGGTTGGAAGAGAAGCCCAAACAAGGAATGGAATAGTGTCTGCGCTTTTAGGATGGTCACACTGGAGCACAATTCGAGGCTGAGAAGGATCCGTGGAGAAAGAGAAACGGAAGGTATCGAAGAGGGATAGTCACGGCTTATAAACGTGAAAGAAAATAATCCTTTCCTCTCACCTGGTTTGGTTCAAGGTTGAAAGTTTGAGATAGTTCGAATTTTGCTTTGTCCTCTAGGACCTCCTCAATATTTAAAAAGAACGCTCAGGATTGGGTCGGGAGGTGGCCCACGTGCTGTAGTTCGAGGAGGGCGGGAGCCAAGCCCAGGCTGGGTGAGGAGCATCGCACGTCTGCTTGCGGGAAAGTGCACGTCCTCGGGGAGCTCCGCCGTGAGGACAGCGACCCCGCACAGCGGCCAAGAGCGTGGGCATCTGAGCCCTGCGTGTGACGCCTGTCCCCTCGTTGTCTTTGCGACATTGCACAAAGCCTGCCCATGCCTCAGTTTCCTTAGCTGCAAAGTAGACTTTGGGGGCAAAATATTCCTGATAGTAGATTTGTGCCCCAAGGCATTTTTGTATGGGTTTAGGGACAAACTTAGGCATTCGACATTAGGATGGTTCTATCTGACCCCACGTGAAAACTTGGTGTTGCTGTTAAGCATGTCTTGCATTCATTAATTCTGAGTTTTTACTATACCGGGGCCCATTTATTTACTATCTGTTTACTTGACAGATGGTTTTCTTTTACATTTCCTTCTCTCCCTAAAAAAGCCTGGGGATGTCTTGTCAGTTATCAGATGTTATTGTGGCATATATTGCCACCAAGTGTTACAACAGAAAGGTGTCGTTAATTAGTTTACAGGAATCCTACTCTGTACGTATAGGTGGAGGTCATGCTTCACCTCAAGGTAAATGGTCCAGGGTGAAACCTTTAAATTATAGCAGAAGAACGTAGTGGATGATTATACACGACATTAAAGGACTTTTCACCGTGCAAACCATCCGTGCTCCTTGGGGCTGCCAGAGTTAGAGATCATGGCCCAGGTGACATAAGACTGTTCCTTGAAGGTGGGTCAGAGGGTAAGAAAGAGCACTGCTCAAACGACACCAGACGTCTGAGAAAATGCGGCTTGACGCACAAGAATTCATGCATATTCAATGCCAAATTGAGTTTTACTGTATTTGAATCTTTTTTTTTTTTTTTTTTTTTTTATCTTTCTGAGTTTGCTTTGGCCACAACCTCAAAGCTGTTTGTAGGAGAAATAATGTCGGGAGGACCAAACTGGGGAGGCTGTGCGTGGGGGAGAGTTGCCGCTCAGGGACGTGTCTGTTAGGGAAATGTGTTTCACACAACAATCTCAAACCCAGTGACATTTTATTCTGGGCAGGGATGAGAGTCAGACCCTCAGCATCCAAGTTGGACTTGAACACACTTTAAGGCCAAAAGACACCCTCTGCTGTCTTTTCACAGTGAGCATGTTGGCGCCTTAAGAAGTCACATCGTTTTCCCAGGGTTGAACCGACTTGAGCATCGGTCCTTGCGTGACGTTTCGTGAGAACACTCCTTTGTTCCCACTGAGAGCACCTGTGCTTGGCCTCACCCTGTCAGTCCTCAAATCGACTTGTGCCAGCGTCCCAGGCGTCCTCAGGAAAACCATCCCAGCCTCAGTGGGACTGGCGGTGGGGGGCTCCTCCTTGCTTCCCTTAGCCCTGGGGGGCTCATGTCAGGTTCCCCCTGCACCCACAGAACTCAGTGCTCTCTCCAGCCGCGGACTTTCCAGGGCCACATGGGAACCTCTGTGCCAGCCGCAGACTCTACCTGCCCCGCACCTGCCCAGATGTTCTGCCTCCCTTGAGAGTATCTGCACGGCCCTCCCCAGTCCGCCTCCTCACCAGACTGTTCGCTTATCGATTGGGAAGCATTCCGCTCCCTGGGCACCCTGCTCTTCCCGCCACGTTTGGGCATGCCGACCTCCTGCACCCTTCCTGTTCAGCACACCTGGGACGGATTTCGGCCAGGCTGGGCCCCCTCTTCTTCCCGACTTCCCACCACGTCACAACACAGTGAAGTAGGGGCGACTCGTCCCACTGCAACCGATCTTTTCTTTTCTGTTCTTCTCTTTTCTCTTTTATGTTGACTTTTGTTTGTTTTCTCCAATTATAATTATATTTGCAATGTTCTGGAATCTTCTAAGGTATTTTTTGATGTTGTTGTTGGCTTTTTCTTTTTGCAGAAATTGCTGATATCCATTTTAAATTACCTCAAGAAAAGTGTGTCCTTCTGAAATTTACTGTTTTTTTGCCTAATCAATGGACATAATTTAAAAGCCACATGAACAAGGCTTTGGTCTTGTTAAAGCTTTTCATTCTAAAAGAAGCAAAAAAAAAACATTAATGTACATTTTCTAAGCGTTTCTAAATATCATCACACTATCCTTGTGCCCTGACTTTCTAGTCAAACTATCCTGCTGGATCAGCCAAAATATTGTCAATGGCCTTCTCATGCCACCCAACTTCATCTTCCACTAATAAACCTTTATCTCATCTTAGGGAAGTTCTGATTCTTCTTTGCTCAAACTCTGCGTATGTTAAACTCTAGTTTGCAAAATTAATTTTAACTCAGTCCTTCGGTTATTCGTGAGTATAGATTAACAATCGGTAATGTTCCTATAAACGTGACTACTGACCTCTTCTTATGGTTATGATTTTATCACCATTTAAATATGGCTGTGTGCACAGAAATTAATTAAAGTGATAATATGTTGGCACAATGTCTAATGCCTCAAACAAATTTTGCAGAGACCATGAATGCATCGATCAGAGGCAGGAGTATTGTATATAAAGTTTGAGAAGTGAATGTTTAAATATGCTCATTCCACACATTTGCTCACTGAACAAAGCTTTGTCTGTGTGCCTGGACCTGCCCTGAGAGGCAAAAGACACAGTAACTTACAACCCTACACCTGGGGCCTTAGGCCCTGCTGGGGAAAGTTAGCATTTGAAAATGTAATTATTACATAATGTCAAAAGGTATTGGTAGGAAAGACCAACAGAGGGCTTGGGGAATCCAAGGAAGAAAAAGCTAATGACTCAATTTGCACTCATGACAAACAGCTGCATGAAAAGACAAAGTTTTCCCCTAAAAAATACGGAAACCTGAGAAAACCATGCCCAGGGCCGATGCTCTCACCAGCGAAAACTGCTTTGCAGTGAGACTTTCACTGTTTGGTCTCCACTTGCTACTCAAAGCCCTTAAACATGCAGCTTGGTTTCAGCGCCAGGGTTTGAGCGGAGTTAAATTTGATGTGTGGGTCTGTGACAGGGGTAACGGGCATCGAACAGAGCAGGTGAGCAGTCCTTGTCAGGGTCGCCGGCCCCTCGATGTGCCTCTGGCCGCAGCCCAGAGCCAAGCCCTGCCCACCCTCTGTGGACCTAGGCCGCCCGGCCTGCCTCCCTCACTCCCAGGTTGCAGGGGGACTGGAGTCCAACAGGGCAAAGAAGGACGGCCACGTGCCCGACTTTCTGGACAAGGCTTTGCTGTTGCCACTGGAGAGAGACGCACGTGGTCTAGCTGGGCTGTGGAGTGCGTCCTATCTTCTCCATGTCCAAGGACCACCACCATCTGTCACAACCTCACCCCTGGCCCTCCTCGTGCCCCTTCACGAGCTCTGGGAGTAACTCACATCCAGCCCTGCTCCTCCCAACCCTGTTGCATCTCTTCACAATCTTCTCCGCCCTAAGGATGCTCTTTCTCTGTCCCTCCTTATCCCTCGGGATTCAAACATTTCTATTTCAGACACAGAGAGAGGATGGCCTACCACTGCACCACGACCTGCTGGAATCTGCCTCCTGGGAAGCGGTGATGACGTTTCCGATGCCCCTGATGAAAAAGGAGTCGACATGTCAGCAGGACGGGACCTTGAAAGCCGGGACCAGCTGCATCCTTGGGGCGGGGGAAGTGCGGTGAGTGCAGGGTGGGGGCGGTCCTGTGACCCAAGTCTTAACAGAAATCACAGAAGGACCAAGGCATCACAAAAGTGCAGGGAATGGAAGCTAGACTGCAGGAGCTTAATGAAGAGTGTGTGGTTACTAAATAGTAGAAATGGAAACAAACCAACAAACAAAAAACCCTGAAGTTCCAGAAGACCAGTATCTACGTAACAGGTTGAGATTTTTATTTAAGTCACTGGCCCAATCTCTTCTTAGAGGATAAAGCCTCTTTGGGAAAATATTTTCAATGACCTCTTGAGGAAGAAGCTGTTGTTCTCAGGCCATGTGAGTCCACGAAGCCCAGGCCACGGCAGAGCTGGGGATTGGGGGTCGTGGGGAAAAGAGGATAACAGGAGGATGGGGCTGGGGAGAGGAGCCAGGGTTGGAATGAGCCAGACACAGGGGCCAAACCAGGAGGACTTCGTCACCGAGGGTCAGTTCATGGGTTCGTGTCCTTAACGCAATTTTGAAGCTTTGCTAATAGACAGACCTTTTGCTTTTTTCTATAACCTTCCACGTGCCAGGAACAGGCACTGCATGGACACATTCTCAGAGCGTGAGCAGCAGAGAGTCCCTGGTGAGGGAAGGGGCCGAGTCTCACCTTGGAGGAGAGATGCAAAAGAAAGACACTGCATTGAAGTGCAAGTCCAGGTGCAGACGTGAACCTGACAAAGCCCCAGAATGCCACAGAGTAGAACAGAATTTGCAACAAGACAATCCCCTGGGCCACTGCGGGAAAGATGCTGGCGGGGCAAACAGGGGCCCAACGTGGGCACATGTGGTTGCGACTAATACCAACATGGCATTTTCACAAACTAGTGTGGTCTCACTGAATTCCCACTGTAGCACCGTAAATTAGGAGCTGTTACCGCTGTCACACGACAGAAGAAGAAATTGAGGTAGAGAGAATACACCTACCTAGAGAATCTAGAGAATTAGTGATCGCGGGTTGACTGAATAGAGCCGCTGGTCTTCAAAGTGCCTAAAACTTTTTCAGGGAAAATAAATAGGAGAGGAGGTGAGATACTGGAGAGGGTGCTGTGGTTTGAATATTTCCCCTTCGAAACTCATGTTGAAACTTAATCGCCAACGTCGGGAACGGCCTTGGAGGTGCAGCCTTTAAGACATCACTAGGGCATGAGGGTGTGTCCCCGCGGGTGGTTTAAAGCCTTGAAAAGGCCTTTAGGGGATGAGTTTTCTCTCTTTCTCTTCTGCCTTCCTCCCAGGAATGACTCAGTAAGAAGGCCCTTGCCAAGTGCCATCCCCTCAGCCTGGGACTTCCCAGCCTCCAGGACCGTGAGGATTCAGTTTCTGTCCATTGTAAGTTACCCAGTCTGCGGCATCCTGTTACAGCAGCACAAAAAGACCAAGACAGAGGGCGACAAGGATGAGGGAGAGGCCTGACTCTTTCTACAATATGGTACCTTCAGATTGACAGAACTTGAAGAAGGCCTCATGGAAAGGGCCGCTGACCTAGTGGGCCACACTTGGTCATCCTTGGGCCTTTCCAAAGATCACACTTTTTAAACAATATAGTACTGTTTGAGAGACAAGAAGGTCATGAGGGACCATCCCTGGGAGGGTGAGCCATTGGGTACCGGGAGCCAGGTCTTCCCAAGTTGCCCGTGGGTCCTGGTGCAGCAAGGTCACCGCGCCACTCGGAGGGCTGATGAGCAGTTAGTTCCAAAGGCAGCCTGAAGACAAAAGTTAGGTTCTGAACATTTAATTAGAGAAGCTGCCGCTTCCTCACCGTAGGCTGCAGTGGTCCTACAGCGAGCGGCCCCATGTAGCTACATCTACAGACGCTTGTATCTGGACCCTATTCAGTGCTTGTTTCTAATCACCGTGTCCCCACAAGGATATGACAATCTCAGCTTCTGGCAAAGATCCAGATTTAGTTCTCAAAGTCCCAAGTGACTCAAAGTAATTTAGCCTCACAGCAACCCACCAACGTTGTAGCAGCAAGTGGCGCCACTCCCTTCGGGGGAAGAAACTTCCTCAGGCTTGGAAGTCTAATCCAAGTCCAATGCCACTTTTCCATGAAAAGTTCCTTAATCCCCTTCCCCAGTTTAAAATAATATCTCCTTCTGTTTTCACAGGATTTTGTTCCTCTCTTCTGCACACTGCGTTTCCGGGTGCTGTCGTATTTCCTGTACTATGGTGTAAGTTCTGAGGGTGAGTGCTTCTGTTTCTGTAGCTTCCCGTTTGCAGCACGTGGTAGGGTTTGGTAAATGCTTGCTTGATTGAAAGTCTAAGCCTTTGCAGGAGACAGATGAACAGTGCTAGGAAAGAAGTATGCTGGATTCGTAGCAGTGGAAATATTTTAAAAAGGAGACTTGAGAATGTAAATAAATAGACTCTGAATCTAATAATTTCTTAATTTTCTTGCTTCTGTATTTTTTAGAAAAGTTAAAGGTTGCTGCAAGAAATTAATAAATAAATTGTTTCTTGATCTCTGACCGTGGCTATTTGAACATCTGAAACTTTAGTTGAGTCGTGGGTGCTGTGCGTGTGTGTGTGTGTGTGTGTGTGTGTGTGTGTGTTTCCCATCAACAGTTGTAGCATCTTAAGATCCGTAAGGAAGTTTCTAGCCCACCACCCAATTTTAACTTCCAGAATATCATGAGCGAAGCCTGAGGTCACGTGAGTGATCTACCCAATCTAAAAAGCTTCGACATCTGGCCACAATCACATGCTGGGTTAATCCAATTATATGGAAATGGTAGTTTTTAAAGAAAACAAAACTCATGCTGAGTTTTGGCAGACAATTTAGTAGGGTAGATGAGAGGCTCCTTTTCAGAAATCACTGGTTCTGGTCACATAAGTAATTGAGTTTAAATAAACTGGTGCTTCGAGGTGAACAGGTCAGTTGGCACAAGCCGCTGTTTTACACAGGTCCTCCATGTAACTGGGGAGGGTGCGGCCACCGTGGGAACACACATGCCTAGCCCACAGGACTCGATGCTCCGGCTGGGGTTGACTGTCCTTCAGTTATCTTTTCTGTCTGACTCTCCTTCAAATGCCTGCATCTTATTATTTTGAGGCCAAGTTCTGACGTATTCTTATTTGATTGAGCTACATAGAGACAGCATTATGTGTATCAGAAATTTACCTTACGGCAGGAGGGATTTTATCAGCATTGAGTAAAATTAACTCTTGCAAATTTCATCTACTAATCCTATAAGCAAATAAGAATGACCATCAAATTCCAGCTTCTGGGAGAAAGTTCTTTAGTTCTATCCATCATCATCATCATAGCGTGTTTTCGTAAGGGAAGATGTTCTTACTAAACTTTATGTAAACATCGAACCAACAATTAGTTTTTAATACACATTTTGAGACTTGTTTATAGACTTAGAGAAAAATTGGGAAGATAATACAGATATTTCCCATATGTCCAAACCTACATTCCTGTGTAATTAACATCCCATTTTAATATGCCACAATTAAATGGCCACCGCCGATACACTGTCATTACCTGGAGTCCACGGTTTACAGGCATGTCATTAGTGTATCCCAAACACCCTTCTCCTGTTCCAGAGCCTTCCAGGGTCCCACAGAACCTTCAGTCCTCATATCTTCTTAGCCTCCTCTTGGCTGTGACAATTTTTCAGGTTTTCCTTGTTTTTGATGGCTTTGACAATTTTGAGGAGTAAGTTAAGTATTTTAAAGATTGTCCCTCAGCTGAGATTCCTCTAATGTTCTCCTCGTGATTAGGCTGGTGGTGTGGGTTTGTCCCAAGAACACAGAGGTCAAGCCCACTCTCTTCCCCTCACGTCAAGGGGACCACTGTGGGCCTTGACCCTGCTCACCAGGCTGAGGTTGTGTTTGTCAGTTTTCTCCACTGTAAAGTTACTCCCCCATGCCCTTTGCTTGCAATATTCACTGGGAGAAAATGGGTATACACGCCCATCCTTGAGGAGCAGGGAGTTATGCTCCAATTCCTTGAAAGTGAAGTATCTGCACAAATGGTTTGGAATTATTCAATGCTGTTAATTTCTCTCTAAGTGCTGCTTTTGCTTCACCCCAAACACTTTGATTATTCATGTTTTCATATTCCTTGAGTTCAAAGCATATTTTAAACTTCCGTAAAGACTTCTTATTTGACCCACAGGTTATCTGTTTATTCATTTATCTATATATTATTCTTTTACTTGCCAGTTTTCAGGATAATGAATTTCTTCTTTAACATGCTCCAAAGACAACACATTAGTATTTTTAGAAAATATCATTTTTAACTTATAAATTTAAACATATTAATATTTGAGGAGCCAAGTTGGAGAACCAGGAAAGTAATGCAGTGTCAGTCCGAAGGCCTGAGAGCCTGGAGCTCTGATGTCCAAGGGCAGGAGAGCATGGGTGGTGGATGTCCCAGCTCTAGGAGAGAGAAAACTTAACTCTTCCTTTGCCTTTTTATTCTATCTCAGACCTGAAATGGATTGGATGATGTAGATTTGTGAGAACAGATCTTCTTCACTCATTCTGACTCAAGTTCTAATCTCTTCCAGAGATATCCTTACAGACACACCCATAGGTTATTTAGACAATATGTTCCTTCATTTCTAAATAATTGGGATTTCCACCTTCTTTCTATTATTGGTTTCTATTTTGATCCTGTTGTGATCTGAGAATACACTTTGTATGGTATGTAGTATTTTAAATTTGATTATATGTGCTTTATGGCGCATAATCTAGTTGGTCACAGTGAGTGGCCCGTGGTAGCTTGAGAAGCAATTGTATTCTGCTGTTGTTGGAGAGACCATTCCATAAAAGTCAATTAGATTGAGTGGATTAACAGTGATGTTTAGGTCATTTATATTCTTATTAGTTTTCTGTCTACTTGATCTATCAATTTCTGGCAGAGGGGTATTAAGATTTCAAGAATAGAAGTTGTTACATCTTTTTCTCCTTTCTGTTCTATCTGCTTTAGCTTCACATATTTTGATGTCCTGCTGTTAGCTGCATACAGATTTAGAAACATATGTCTTCTTGGAGAATTGAATACTTTATCATTATGTAGCAACACACCCCTTTATCCTCATTAAATTCCCTTGTTACGAAGTCTTCTTTACCTGAAATTAATATAACCTCTCCAACTTTCTTCTTGATTAGTGTTAGCCTGATAAATCTCTCTCCA
>NW_012149408.1:237237-237940 GCF_000956105.1 Propithecus coquereli | reverse complement strand
TCCAGAGCCTTCCAGGGTCCCACAGAACCTTCAGTCCTCATATCTTCTTAGCCTCCTCTTGGCTGTGACAATTTTTCAGGTTTTCCTTGTTTTTGGTGGCCTTGACAATTTTGAGGAGTAAGTTAAGTATTTTAAAGATTGTCCCTCAGTTGAGATTCGTCTAATGTTCTCCTCGTGATTAGGCTGGTGGTGTGGGTTTGTCACAAGAACACAGAGGTCAAGCCCACTCTCTTCCCCTCACGTCAAGGGAACCACTGTTGGCCTTGACCCTGCTCACCAGGCTGAGGTTGTGTTTGTCAGTTTTCTCCATTGTAAAGTTACTCTACCCACACCCTTTGCTTGCAATATTCACTGGGAGAAAATGGGTATACACGCCCATCCTTGAGGAGCAGGGAGTTATGCTCCAATTCCTTGAAGGTGAAGTATCTGCACGGATGGTTTGGAATTATTCAATGCTGTTAATTTCTCTCTAAGTGCTGCTTTTGCTTCACTCCAAACACTTTGATTATTCATGTGTTCGTATTCCTTGAGTTCAAAGCATATTTTAAACTTCTGTGAAGACGTCTTATTTGACCCACAGGTTATCTATTTATTCATTTATCTCTATATTATTCTTTTACTTACCAGTTTTCAGGATAATGAATTTCTTCTTTAACATGCTCCAAAGACAACACATTAGTATTTTTAGAAAATATCATTCTTA
>NW_012149408.1:207669-235730 GCF_000956105.1 Propithecus coquereli | reverse complement strand
CAGAAGATTAAAATGATAATAATAACAACTTGTAATATTCTAGAAAGAACCAAAATGGCCACTGATGTGGGGACTGGTTGAATCAATGATGGAACATCTGTACTGTGGTAAGTTGGTCAAATGGCCTCAATTTTTTAACGTTCTTATAGCCTTTCCCTTTGCCATGTAAATGTGCCACCCTCTCTCTGTCTCTGGGGTCAGCTGTGAGACTTGCTTTGGTGACTAATGACATAGAATGTCAGCATACATGACACACGGGAACCACTTGCGAAGCATTTGCAAGACTGTACTTGCTATTGGCTCTGGATGTTCTGCAGCCACTGTGAGAACATGCCCAGGCTAACCTACTGGAGGAGGGACACACAGCAGAGGAGACCACCCCACGGCCCCAGCCTGAGCCCTCTTAGGCCAGTTGGCAGCCAGATGGCCCCCTAGACGTGCAAGCAAGCCCACAGGCTGCCCAGGCGACTACTCCAGCTGCATGCTGAAGAAACTTTCATTCTTGTATGTCCCTTAATTTGTTTGGTTGTTTATCCCACAACATTATTGCAGCAATAGATAGCTAATATCCCATGCCTATTTTTAAAAAGTAATATATCTATGGACCTAGAAAGAGACATATTACATACTGTCAAAATTTTAAAAGACAAGTTGTACAGATATACATGTTTTCTAAATGTGTGCACACGGGATTGTGAGAATATGGCAGTAGGTGTGTGGGATATGACCCAGACGTGAGGGGAACGCCGGCCCTCCCAGCGATCCGGAAAAGGGAAGGATGAATAAGGAGAGATCATTAATTTCTCTTTGTGCTTCTTTAGACCGTCTCACTACCCCTGCAAATATCACCTTTCTTAAGTTTGTAAAATTCTAATAGAAAAAAATTAGATTGGTTTGTTTTTCAAAATTAAAAAAAAAGTACATCTTGAAAATACTTTAATTTTTTCCTCTCTTTTCTCTTGTAAAGTGTAGTAGTTAGTATTTTTCCTGTGGACTGCCTCTTAGTTTTTAACACCCAGCATCTTATCATGTACATGTTTTTCAATAAAATGGTTTTTGGCCAATGATGATATAGGAAAATTTTACAATGACATCCTCAAATTTCAACAAATGCTTTTTTAACAAAATGAAGTGCCAGAAACCTGTTGAGTAACTTTCCAAATACAATCAAGCCTTCCTCAAAATCACATTCAGCCTTTGGAGAAGCACGCCGAGGTCGCTGAAGCGGGCGCGTTCTCAGATGGGCTGTGCCCACAGCCCACACAGGGGCCTCCTGGGCGAGAGCCACCCTCTGCCCTGGTGTGTCGGTACTGGCTGCTTTCCTGTGCACTTTTTGTGGTTAAAGCTTCCTTTTGCCTAGTGCTTGTTGGAATAAATGGTGGTGCAGCTGTTGAATTAAGAGCGAAACAAGAGAATTGATCATAATAAAAAGGAAGATACTATTGCAAACAAGCAACTGTCTACAACCTCGGTGACTGGACACCAGGAAGCAGTGCTGTAAGCATTTTACATCCTGACGCGATAGTGTAATTGTGTGTCTGTTATGTTTCATATTATTAGCTATAAGTTTTGAACTGATGTGTCATATGCTATATTTTTTTCTATGTACAATATTTGGAAATAGGCACCCACTTAGCATCCAGCAGAGTGGTCGTTAGGAATGGCTTCTTGACAGTAAGCACATGAGCTGGGTGGGGGGACAGGGGGCCCTGAATACAGTTCCCTTAAAAGCTGCACTGGAAAGTTAAGGTGAACTCAGGGCCACGACTGGCCCATAGGTTCTTCCCTGTGGACGGGGAAGAGCCACAGTGCCCTGGCTCACAGCTTGGCGAGGGGGCTAGAGGTGGAACTGTCCCCCCCACCCCCTCAGACAGCGCCCCCATGAGGAGCCGCCTATGCAGCAGCTCTGAGGGGAAGACACTGACTGCATGGTTTGCACACAGGATGGCTGACTTTTTAAGCCATGAGCCAATGAGGCAGTCACCATGATCCAAATGTCACAGACCTGGACAATAAAGCTAGACAGGTGGAGTACCCTGCCCGCCCTGCCCAAACGTACACACTAATTAGTGTCAGGACCAGAACCCAAATTCAGACCTGTCTACCGGAGCAACTTTGCTAACAAGCGTTGGAAGTTACCGTGAAAGACCAGCACAGCAAGTCAAGTGTGCGTGTGAGCCGGCTGTCACTGGCCAATTCGGTAGGATTTTGTGTCTGGGGGTGGGGGGAGCAGGGTGGGGAGGGGAGACAGGGAGCAAGTTCCAGAGATGAAGGTGAATATTCTGTGCGTCTCTGGAGAATGGGACAGGACATGAAGAGCTCAGCAATTCTCGACGGCCGATTTGGCAGGAAGGACAGTGAGTGGCTACGGACAGAAAGTCAGCCCTGGACAGAAGGTCACCAGCTCCTTAATCCAAAGTGAATTGGTAAAGATAATAATAGTGTCGGGCTGGGGAAAAGAAAAGAAGTGATCTAACCGTGCAAACCTACGAGCGCAAGATGACAGCAGAAGCGTGAAGACATGTTCCCTGCCTCAGCCTGCCAGGGACGGACAGCCAGCCCTAGTCACTCGACACCTCTTTATCTGCTGGACCAGCGCGTCCACAGAATGGAGACAGCTAGGTGAGCGATTGGTCCTTAGGGGAGAATGCAGCCGGGGCCCGTGACGGTGGCATAGAGCACGCTGGCGACAGCCATCAGAAGGCGAATGTGGCCACACTTCCCAGGGCAGGGCCCCCTCCCTGGGCAAATCCAGGCTAACCAATCTGAAGAGACAAATGTATAAAGCCGGAATAAATTCATTATTATAAAACTGTCATTGCTAACAGGACCTGGCACCCCTGCTCTGGCCAGTCCATCCTGCTCCTGTGGGGAGACAGCCCAGGTGGCCGAATCGTAGTCCAGAGGCAGGGAGCATTCAGGGAGGGGCATGGACGGGCGGCCTGAAGGCCTCATGCACCAGCTGCACGTGGGGGGCTGCGCTGCTGCCCGAGTCCCCTCTGACCAGCCGTCCCCGAGAGCCCTGAGGCACGTCCCAACCACTCACTGGCTGGAGTCCTGGGCCACGGACTTGTGCACCTGGGCTCCGTGGAAGATGGTCCAGCAACTGGCCTGACACCTCCCTGAACCTGAGGGCCCCACAGAGCTCTGCGCACACAGCAGACACGGTATAGATTTGGGATAATTTAATCAGTTAAGTTGTGAGGCACTGATAGAACTTTCGTTATTAATGTGCACTCAAATATCAGTGAGAAATCACAGCTTGGGGGAGGGAAAGCAGCCCTAATTGCAGAGCAGGCCCCAGAGGTGTGGCCAGATGAGCTGCTTCTGCCGGTGCAGCTGGCCTGTGAATTTGCTCATCTTTCCTGAACAGTTCTCTCTGTCTCTTAGCCGGCATTATTCACGTACATTTTAGTGACTGACGCCCGCTGAATTCTGTGTTCCCTCCAACTCTGTGTATTGAAGCCCTCACCCTCAATGTGGTGGCATTTGGAGTTGGGGACTTTGGGAGGTGATTAGGGTTAGATGAGGTCATAAGGGTGGGGCCCCCGTGGTGGGATTAGTGCCCTTATAAGAAAATGCATCAAAGATCTCTCTCTCCGCCAACTGAGGACACGGGGAGAAAGCAACTGTCTGCAAGCCAGGATTGGCGTTCTTACCGGAACCCAGCCATGCTGTGACCTGGGTCTCAGACTTCCAGCCTCCAGAGCTGGGAGAGAATAGATTTCTGGTGTTTGAGCCCCCCAGGCTATGGTGTTCTTTGATGGCAGCCAGAGGTGAGCAAGACAACATTTACTTCCAATTTTATTATTATTCACAACTCATGAATATTTTTCCAAATTTCTGTAGATTATCCTAAAATATTTTATTAATGGTACCTACAGTTCTGGGGTATGAACAGTACCTGGTGAGGGAATTACCCCTCCTTAAGTGAGTTAGCCCATGACCTGGTTGGCCCAAAATTCAGTCAGTGCAGCATCTCCGCAAAAATAACAGCCACTCAAGCACTGAAATAATGGGCCAGCTCTCCTAGTGCACGTAATACGGTATACAATTTTTATTTCCTTTAACAGTCTATTAATATTGAGTTCAGTGGGTTCCATAAATTAAAAGTAAAGATGCAAGTTTCTCCCCTAAGGAGCACCCACAATCCGTGCCCCCGTGTTTGGCATCGTGCTGTGACGCTCATGGCCCCCACACACCTGCAAACCCAGTGATGTCCTCCCGGGCACTGGTTAGCTTGTTGCTTCCTCCCCCTGGGGGGCCTCTCGGGCTGCAATGGGGAGCTGAACTCAACACAAAACTTCCTGGGCAGCGATGAAAGAGGAAGCCCCACACTGAACCGTGCAGATCGCGGACGGGCAGCTTGAGCTTCATGGGAAAAAGATGCAATTTCGGTTTCACCTGGAAGGATTAGTATCAAGAGCACCACGCAACTGTGAGCAAGTTAACACGGTCTCGGGCCTTATGGCTGGAGGAACCATTCCTGACCTAGTGAGTCACAGGGCATGAAGGTCCCCGGTGCTAGGGTCACGCCAGCAGGGAAGGCGACATCCCAGGGTGGGGCAGGGGTGTGGTGTGCAGGGGAGCAGCCTGCTGTGGACATACTGCACCCTGCAGAGGGCGTGGAGCATTTGTCCCCTAAGACTGAGCCACCTGCCCTCCTGGGACCAGCCCCTGTCTTCTTGAAGGAAAAGAGCAGAGATTTTCTGCTGAATCACTCCGAAGGCGAGGGGGGGAAAGAGGCAGCTGCCAGTCTCAGTACAATGGTGGGCACTGAGCATGGAGCTGTCCGGGCATCTTCCAAGACACCTTTTCCAGATGGCACCTGGCTCTCACCATGGTGGCTGGTTTAGTCCAGGCATGCCTGCCATCTGCATGGACCAGCGACTATAGGGCCTGGGCACTGCACCCGGGGTGTGGCCCTGGAAGCGCAGGAGCCGGGGCGCGAGCTCAGGGGAGCTGCAGAAACGCTGGTGTCGTGCTGGGCACCCTGCACCCCCAGCGGAGCAGAGCAGCCAGCGGGCTTACTGCACACTGGCACGACCGCCACCTTCCGGGGCTGAGGAAACGAGCAGAGACCACCCAAAGGTGAGTGAGCAGAGGTATTTATTCAGAGTTCCCAGGGCCAGGGAGTCAGCCACCTGCCACTTGCATTTGTCAGGGACTCAAGGCAGGCAGGGCAGCGGGAAGCTTCATGGTGGGAGAAGGGGAGTCTTGGGGTGCCTGGCCGCTGGCCGTGTCCTGGGGAAGCTGGGGCTGCCCGCTGGAGGCCGGGCGCCCTGTGGGATTGGTTACGGGGCATATCCGCTTTCCCTGGCCCGCCCTGTGCTGGAAGTGGGTGGGAATGAGGGAAGCTGGGAGCCGTTGGTTAAGTCCTGACCCCTCCAGGGCGGCTACTGCAGATGCCATGAGTCGGCTTCAGGGCAGGCTGTGGCAGGGGTCATGGGTCAGAGTTCTGATGTCACCTGACCACAGTCTGAGGGCACAGTCAGTGTCTCAGAGTCTTCTCGTGCTGGCATGGCACCATCGGCTTCTCGCGGAGGGCACGGGTAGGAGGCAGGATGTCGCGATCCAGAGGGCCCCGCGGGAGCTGCAGAACTGTCCAGAGGTTCCGGCCGGGGCTGCCGGTGCCTTGGCCGGAGTGAGGTCCTCACCATGTGGGTGAAAACTGCTGCCTGGGCTGCTGCCCCTGCCACACTTCGACCACGCCGGGGATTCGTCTCAGTGCGAGAAAGGTGGGTTATTTAATCTATGACGAAGGTGACATTTCAGTTCCACTTAGTGCAGGGACAAGGAGAGCTCCCGGCCTCCCTGCACTGAAGCTGGTATTTCACACAGCCAGGACTGTGCCTTTTAAATACTCACTGGGGCAGAAAAGCCCCTCGTCACGGCAAAGTCCTCTGTCTCTGTTAATTGTTCTGTTGCTAGTACGCCCCAGAATGACACACGGTTAACCTAAGGGCCCCTGTAACGTTTTTATAAGCTATTTAATCTCCAAAGAAAAGACTACCACAGCCACTTCTACGTAAATCACACTCAGACACGGCTTCTGCCCTCTCATGTTAATCAAACTCCATAACCACTACACAGAAAGCACCCAAACCCCTCCCATCTCGGCAGCACGTATCGGGTCAAAACAGGTGGATTAAAAAAATAAGTCATTTTCATTTTTGTGTTTGACTCACTGTATTAAACAACTTTTAATACCTGCAGCACCAGCACGAGTGCAGGAAATCAGAGCCTGGGGACCAGGGTGGCCAGAGCTCCAGTTCCCCCGCCGCCAGGCACTGGGCCACAAAACCCTTGGCACCAGGTGGCCAGGCCGGCGGCTGTGTCCCACCTGTGCACAGTTTAGGCAGCCATTGTGGCTGCTGCAAACCGCCGGCGGAGGGCTGGCTCTGCCCGCGGGGATGGAGCGGGCTCTCGAGGTACGGGGCAAGCTGGGCCAGGTCTCCCCGCCTGGGTTCACGGAGGCCCTGGGTGCGGTGGGCCAGTGAGGCCCAGGACCCCAGTCTTCGCCATGCAGAGCTCACCCTCTCTGGTCCCCACAGCAGGGACCACATCCCAGGTCAACTGCCTGGAGCAGCTGGCCCCTGCCTGTCGTGGCTGCAGCCTCTGGGAGCTGTCCCCACACACAGTGGCACACTCAGGGCACGGTTACCTCCAGAGCAGTCGAGCAGAGGCTTGTTTCATCACAGGAGGATTTGTAGGGACGTGAGAGAGAGCAGGGAGGCTGCAGTCTGGAAAGAAGCCCCTGGACGCAGCGCTCGCCCCAGCCTCCACGGTGTGACAGGCTCTGCGAAATCTCTCCTGCCCTGGAGCTGGGCCCGGGGCCTCTCACCTGTCCAGTGGGGCCTTCGCTTTGGGTGGTAAGAATGGGCCCGAGCTCCGCCTCACGGAGGGCTGGGGAGTCGTTGCCTTGCTGCGCGATGATCTCAGCTCGCGGCTGCACCACGGTTCCTGGGACCCGGCTTTGTCCCAGGCCCTGCTCTAAGCAGACAGACGAGCGGCTTTGCAGGTGTGAGGGCTCCCAGGCACCTTAAGGAACCTTCTCCACGTGACCCCGAGGGAGGCAGCTTGAGCTCCTCCCCGAGAAAGTGGACAAAGGCTCAGAACTTCACCTGACATCAGCAGATCCAAACTCGGGATCAAAGACACGTCCAAGATTCATGAGTTCTGAAATAAATTATTATATTAAATATGAAATAAACAATATAACTGAGTAATAAATGCCCCTTTTTGCATTTGCCACATTTTCATTTTACCCACACGTCTAGACACCTTTGAACAATATAATTCCCAGAATGAAGCAATACATAATCAGAAACTAATCTGCTTTCTGCGGCAACACCGTGATATATAATGGTTGTTATAATTACGGGAATTACAGAGATTCTTTAATGCTTTCCAAATGAGATACCTATTTTGTCAACTCTAGAGGACCTAGTTTAATTTAAAATTCAAATTACCTGAAGAATTATTATAATTTATTAATTATAATAAATGTAAAATTATATTGTTAATAGTATTGTCAATAAAATATTCATAATATTTATTATATATTATGAATATTTTATTGTTAATAGTATTGTCAATAAAATATTCATAATATATAATAAATATAATAATCATGTATTACTATTTATAATAATTAAAAACGAATCAGATCAAGCGTCCAAGTATCCGCAGACATATGTTGTAAATATTGAAGATAGAAGCAAACTTATTCGTTATTTATTTTGGAGGCCTCTGGGTTCTTTGGCCAGGAAGCTGCTGAGCCCTGTTTGTGTCTGAGATCACAACACACCAAAACTCATTTTCCGACCTTCACATTTGACTTGGATTCTGTGTCATCCGTTTAAGCAGGAAATAGTGCACCGGTGAGAGTCAGAAAAAGCGTGCATCTGGGCGGGTCTACGTGTGGAACTCGACCTGTGTTAGCCTCAGTGTATAGGAGGGATAAAAGTGGGATAAAAGCCTTTTTTAAAGACAGAAAGTAATCAATATGAGGAAGAGAGGGGAAAAAAGAGAAAGGGTTTTTGTGTTTTTAAGTGCAAAGAAGAAATTCCTTCAAAAAAAATTTCTTTTCTTTTTCTTTTTTCTTTTTTTTTGTTCTTCCCTGAGACGGAACTGTCTGGCCTGGTACTTCCAGATTAATCAAGTGTCTAAGTCGAGGGGCTCCTTGACATTTGAAGTGAGTTGAGACTGAAGTGGTTCACCTCTGACCCCAAGTCCTCCGTGGTGAATTTTTATATTTAATGGGATGCAGGGGCATTTCCCATGAGCTAGTTAGGGGACCTTTGTAGCTTCTAAATGCGATTCTCCCCTCAGAAGTGCCTACAGCTGATTATTAAGTACGATTCATAAATTCTTCAGAAGGTGATCAAGTCAAGTTTATATACCCAGGTGCAGGCAGACGGCAGCCCTCTCTCCAGCCGTAAATACCCGAACCACCACTGCAGGGCATTTTATTTCTCTTTTCTTCTTCGCCTCCTTTTTATTTGCACAACATCCTATTTGAAAATAATGTGGAATCTGCTCACATGCGTTTGAGAACGGGAGGGCGACGGTGGAAGTAGGGATGCAAAATGAGAAATGGAAATTGGCTCCCTTACCCGGCTCCTACACAACAATTTCCAGCAATCGCCGATGAGGACAAACACATCTGAACAGCAGAAGGGACAAACACCAATAACGATCGGGCACAAGGACGGTGCGCCTTCAGCACTGACACATTCCCGCCTCCCAGTTTCATCCATGAGCTCGAGTTCAGCACGTGTGTTCGAGGGAGCAGATGCCTCTCCCGTGTCCCGCGTCCTGCAGGCTCCCCACTCACCACGCTCCCCAATCCCTGCCACTCCTGCAACCAGGACAGGGGCCGCTTCTGTCTCACCCAAGAGCAGCCTTTCCTCCCAGGCCAAATGAAAGAAGACCCAGGCCAAACATATCCACGTGAGAACGTGTGTGTCATTCGTACTCCTCATGTGGAGACAGTTATGAAAACCGAACGTGGAGCCCGGCTTCCTCTGCCACGGGTTGTGAGGGCGTGAGCAAGACGGCAGCCCTGCAGGGGGAGGCTGGGCCAGGCTGGCATCATGTGGGACGAGAGCACGCCACACTCCTGGGCCTGCAAAAGCACGTCCTTTTATTTTATCGCAAAACTTCCAGGTTTCCATTGTGGGGTATGGCCTGTGGCCTGGTTCTTGACCAAGAAGCCAGGAAATCCAAAGTCATAAATTTCAATTTGACCACCCATCTTTCTGAGGGTAGAAATTTCCCTTTTCTCTCTGGCCTCCTCTCTGTAGGGACTTAGAAAAGAGTTGAGAAACCTAAAATGAAAATCCTAACTAAGAAAGGGTGAAATTGATAAAGAAGAGCCCCCATGAAAGAGAGTGTCAGATGTCCACCCCATGGAGCCACCTTCGCTGTGACCTGCAACGTGGATGCCACGGGAAGTGGTCCATCTGGGTGTGCAAGTGTTTGGGACATATTTGCTACTTACTTCAGCTGACACTTTCACAGCACACTCTGAAAAAGTGAAATACTAAGTTAATATTTATAAAGTTCTTTAATTTTGAGAACTCCTTATCTTCCAGTATTTATTTTGATCCAAATTCCATTAGCGATATTACCCAGCTGACAACTAAAACATTGGAAGAAATTTCAGAATTTTTTTATTAAAAGGATAACATCTATTAAAAATATGGTCACAGCTGATGTTTCCCACTTATATTGGATGTTCTATGCCAAACAGATTAGCACATTTCTTTGTGGTGTTTGGTTAAGATCCTTAGACCAGCACTATTAGATAAGTTATACTCGGGGACTATCAAGTTGACATGACAATGTAATTTCATTCCTCTATGCCTGGGAATTGGCTTTTAATAGAAATAAAATCCTATCAGCGTTGGGATTACCCAGAAACATAATCCAGTGGCTGTCCTTCGGTGATCGGAACCTTTGTGTTTACTCTTTTAGGGTATCGTGGGCTGAACTTTGTCACTGAAATTTCTGTGTTGAAATCCCAACCCCCAGTAGCTCAGAATGTGACTGTATTTGGGGGTAGAGTCTTTAAAGATGTGATTAATTTAAAACAGGGTCCTATGGGTCGACTCTAATGGAATCTGACTGGTGTCCGTATAAGAAGAGAAATGAGGACACAGACACACACAGGGGGACGACCACATGGAGACATAGGGAGAAGACGCTGTCTACACTCCAAAGAGAGAGGTCTCAGGAACCCAACCTGGCTGACACCTTAATCTCAGACTTCCAGCCTCCCGAACTGTGAGACGACAAACATCAGTTCCGGCCCCGCTGACTGTGGTATTTTGTCATGGCAGCCGCAGCACAGCGTGAATGACAGAGTGCAGGATTTCACACTTGTTTTGAGTTACCAATGGATAATTTCAGCTACCGCTATGAATACTTTACCTTGCGGTACTTTGATAGAAACCTCAAATCAACACTCTCCTGTAACAGACACTTGTCCTCTGAAGTGGCCCTCAGCAAGGTCACAGACCTTGCCGCCGCAGGTATGGGAGGAAGGTCAACAAGCGTGGCCCGGCCATCCCAGGACAGGATGTTCTCACCGCGGAGGGGTGGGGCGGTGTTGCCGAGCAGAAAGAGTGTCCGGTCCCGGCCTGCACGGCACACGGAACTGAGTGGCACAAGTTATTTTCTAAGGCAGTTCCCAAGTCTAAACCTGAATATTAAATGCAGGGTGAAAAGCAAATAGTACAAAATTAATCTCCTTAAAACAGAACCATAAATCTCATACTTCCAGCCACTCATGTTCATGCCTGAGCAACAGATGTTAATATTTGGCTGTGAAATTGCTTCCACCAGATGTTTAGCAACCCCAGGCTCTCCCAAAACACAGTATCGGCTTCTAGGCCGCACTGGCGCTGTGTCCACAAGCAAGGTTTTCTGCGGTGCGGTTCTGCATCCTGCTGGGCTGGCGTTTTGCAGAACCATCCGGACCCAAATTAGGAATCCTAGTCGCCCATTTGCACGGGGCACAGCTGCTGTAGTGGTGGGTCGGGTAGGCATGCAGATGTGCCTAGTGGTGGCCATGCACTGGGCTGGTGTAAACCTATGCCCGGCCCCAGCCCACGGTCACCACCGACACAGCCCGCCTGGGCCTCCCACTGGGAGGCTGGCCCCCGGCAGCCTGCTGTGCCCAGTTCCCGGAACACAGCACTGGCCAGGAGAGAGAAGAAATAAAAAAGAACCCTGGGGAGGGGAAGGCAGCCTCCGATGTGATGGCAACCAGGCCTTCCCTGAGTAGCGCAGAGGAAAAATATCCCTGCCTTGGGCCCAACGGTGACCATGGCGATGTTTCCTGGGCTACACGGAAACAGGTGCTGAGCTCCAGGAAGGCAGACTCTGCTGTAGAGTGGAGCACGCCGGGGCCCTGAGTTGGAGGCCAGTCCCCCAAGTTCCACCCTATGGACGTTAGATGTAAGTCCCCAGCCAGCTGCACAAGTGCAGGCCCCGCGTGGTGTGTCTGAGCCAAAGCCCCAGGGAGAGAACACAGGGTGGGGGTGGGGCCCACACAGAATGAATGACCTTCCCCCAGACCTGGCTGGTGCCCTCCCCACTGTGTCCCCGGAGGTCCAGATGGCAGGCCACGCAGCAGGGCTGGCCCGGACCCACCACCCACTCGTGGCCCAGGCAAACACACCTGGCAGGCCTCTTTAGCAATTTTTATCTAAAAACACTGTTCCTTTTCAACTCTCCATCTGCTGGAACAGGGCCCCCCTTGGAAGCGCAGAGAGGGACTCAGGAGGCCCTTCCGGACACCCCGGGGCCAGAGCCTGTCCCCCGAGACTCAGGCCTCCCGGAATAGCTCAGCGCAGACTGGCACACTCGGTGTGGCTTTGCCTTGTGTCATCAATTCTGAAGAATGTCATGCTGCTATTTTGCAAAGTCAAGGGGCCAAGATGATCATCCATTTTTCAATAAAAAGAGACATTCCTAAAACTTTTTTAAATTTCACATTAGATTTCTCTCCTTTTAATAATATTTGTTGTCCTTTCTCAATAAAGTTTTAAAATTTACTGTATGTATATGTTAAGAAATAATGGGCATTTATTTAGTCATGTATTAGCCAATAAAAATTGCTATTGAATAAATATTTGATATTCAATTGTAATAATATCTAACAGTGAGCCAAAAATATCAAATACATACTTACTAGAAACATTTATTATATTCATTAATATAAAATTGTAATAACAGGTAATCTAAGGATTATTTTTCAATAATGCATGCCATATTCCTTATTTCATTTGCTTTGCTTCATAAAATTTGTTGTTTGGCTGGGGTAATAATGAAATGATGCACATGTACTAGCCTGATGGTTCTCATTGGCTTTCGGCCCCTTTATACTTTAAAGAATTATTGAAGAACCCCAAAGAGCTTTTGTTTATGTGATGTATGTATTTGTGGAATTCATCAATATTTATCATGTTAGAAATTAAAATTGAGAAAAATGTTAAATACATACGCAATATTTAAAAATGAAAGCATGACAGGTTAACATGTGTTAATATAATGTATTTTCATGAAAATAGGTACATTTTTCAAAACAAGAAAATAGTGAGAATGGTTGCATAGTTTTACATTTTCCGATATCTTTTTCACATCCAGCTTGCAGAAGACAGCAAGATGACCTGTATTCAATCCATTGGACTATCCCAGGTAGAGCAGCCTCCAGAAGACTCCACCGTGCACTTGTGAGAAGATGAATAGGAGAGTAAAGGCATGAACGTCCTCTTGCGATGGTGATTATGGAAATGGGGCGGTGCCTGTTGTGAAGAGGGGAGCCCAGGTGAGGGCAGTGCAGGGAGCCGGAATGTTCACCTTACATGCAGAGTGTTAAGTGTTGGAAATTGGCGGGCCCTGAGAAAAGTAAGCTCTTGAAAATACTGCTAGGAATTTTTAACACGATGCTCTCAGTTTTCAAATGGGAACGCTGATGTGTGGGTGTTACGGTGTGAATGTGTCTCCCCAAATTCCTATGCTGAAACTTAACTGCCAGTGTGATGGCATTAAAAGTGGGGCAGTCAGGAGGTGATTAAGGCATGAGGATGGAACCCTCACGAACGGGATTCGGGAGTTGGTAAGTGGGCTTGAGGGAGTGGGTCCACTCTCTTCCCTCCTCCGCTGTGTGAAGACACTCAGAGCCGCCACCTGTGAGCTGTGGGGACTTCACCAGGCACCAGACGCGGGTGCCTTGGCTTGAGGTTGAACTTCCCAGCCTCCAGGAATGTGAGAAAATGAACCTCTGTTCTTTATAAATCACCTAGTCTGTGGTATTCCACTATAACAGCGTGAACTAAGACAGTGGGCAAGTTTATGTAATAATCAAATTCACATAATTCGCTGAAGCACTGGGCCCAGGAGCCAAAGTTTAGATGGCTGGTTTAGTGCTGTGCACCAGCCACTGAGTTCTGTTTTTCATAAATGCCTTTAGTTCCCAAATTGTTCTCCCATTTAGTAGACTTTGAAAGTAATCAGCACAGTCCTGGTCCAGTGTGAGTTCCGGAATTTCATAGACTGACCTAGGGGTTGAACCCGGTTTTCTGTGCGATTGCTCCCTGAATTTCCACCAGGCAGATGGTGCTTAGTGAGCCGCCTGCCTGGCAGGCACGGGATTCCCGCAACAGGGTTCAAGGGCTCACGTTCTTGCATCCGCGTCTGTGAAAATTGTCTGCTGGCACGCAGGGCTCAGGAGCTGGCTGTGTCCTAACTCAGCCCCACGGTGAGCGGCCTCCCTGAGCACCAGCACGGCAGGTGTCAACAGAAGCTGTTGTTTAGGACGACCCCATTCCTCACAAAATGGGATCTAAGGAAGCCTCCTCCTCAAGACACACCATAAATGCCGGAGATGGAATGTCTCCCGCCAGGGAACTGTGAATATGTGATTTTGTAGGTGGCAGGAGATGTTAAAATTGTGCATTATGTCCAATTCTCTAGTAAGGAATAAAAAGAGAGAGACCAGATTGTCATTCTTCAGTTTCCAATGTACAATTATAAAACTTTGTAATCGTTTTTTGAATAATTTCTTTCAAATGATTGTCTTCTGACCATGCAGTTATCTCACCTTGATTGTATTTTCTGTGTTGAGTCTGCCATCTCTGTTTCTCCAAAGGACTGGTCTGTCTGGACTCGCCTGCGCCTGCGCCCGACCCCGCCGTGGGCGGCTCTCCCTGTCCTCCTACCTGGATGCAGGTGGAGGCTCAGACGAGAAACGTGGCCCCCTGTTTGGAACTGAGAAAGAGATGAACTCTGTGCTGTGGACCCCCGGTAATGAGCTAGGAATGCAGAATCTTCTTAGCGGGTGAGTGAACACATCATCATAGAAAAGAGTCATAAACCGTAACGATTTGCCAAATTTGGAGAGCAAACTTTCTGTCTACCCTCATCCTGCACGCGATGATCAGTCTGCAGCCAGCTCCTTTCCCAAGGCATCGCGCCGTCCACGTTCTCTGCAGTGTCCGTATGGCCACCTGCTGACTCCAGCACCGGGGTGGGAGCAAGGCACCGAGCTCCTTGAAGTGGTTTCCCCGGTAATAGGTCCAGCACGTGGAGACGCCGCCCCCGCCTCACTGGGGTCCGTGCACGTCACTTCTCCTATAACCCCAGGAAGGTAGGATGAAAATCTCTTAAGATATTAAAATAAGCTCCGAGACGTGGGATATTCTGGCCCCATCTGCTGATGCTCAGAAAAAAGAGAAACAGGCACAGACAGAAATGTAGAATTTTATATGAAGGAAAAGGGCGAGGCTGGCATAGTCAGATCAAAATGCTTTTTCTAAGTACTATGATAAAATATGTCCATGAGTACTGGGAAGAAAAAAATTCACTTCGGGGACCTTGCGCAGCCATTCTGTGCTACCCGGCGAGCTTCTCCTCTTTAGGGCTGAGCGCCGGTGTGTACACACGAAAGCCTTTTTCTACCCCCTTCCCTGGTTTCAATTGTCTTACTGGAGTCTTCTGTTTGAGGACTTTAAATTTCTTAATTTAATAAGTGCAAATGGAGTGGGTCACCTCTGTGTCGATCCTGAAATTAATAAACCTGGATCTACAGCCAGAAATCTGCGCAGTACTGTCTCCTCTGTCCCGTTAATGCTGGATGTGAATCGACCCTCTGCGCATTTCCACATCAAACTCAGGGCTCGATTTAGATTCAAAGTTCGCAAAGACCCAAGTTCTATTCAAATGTGAGGTTTTCGTTGCACACACAGCCTTAATCAAAAGTAGAGCTGCGTAGAATGGCTTAAATTTAATCCAAATCTGGGTGAATTTCATGAATCTGACTACTCAAGCTTCATGCAAGTGGGCTCGTAAATGCCTTTTCTGCTTTTATGCATGAGGAGCGCAGCGCCGCTGCTCCCGGGCTCCCCGACAGATGCCATAAACCAGAATTTCTCTTGGCCTTCATGCGGATTTTGTAGCATAAGCAAAATATAATTCATTTTATTGATCGATGATGGGTAATCAGGTATGGCTTTTCTTTGAACGGGCTTCACTAGTAATTGGCTTGCCCCATGGACAGGCAGAATTAAGAATCCGATGATCCAAAAAAGTAGTATATGTGCAATAACAAAGAATTTGTCACACACGTGTGTGTGTGTGTGTGTGTGTGTGTGTGTGTGTGTGTGTGTGTGCTGGGGTTGGTATGAGGAACAGAGATGGCTTCGTTGGGGGGGATTGGAAATAAAATCTATTAAATTAAGAACGTACGATGCTATTTCACACTGGAGTTGAATGGTTTATCTCACCAAAGAGGAAAGTATTGAAATTTATTGAGGTTTTATAATTTACAAAAATATAACAGGTAATATGTAGCAGCCTTAAAATTTTAGTAGTAAATTCAACAAATCTCTACAGTCCTTTATACACTATCTTAAAAAAAAAAAAAGTCAAACAAAAGTGAAGAGCCATTTGTCAAAAAGTATAAAAAGAAACTTGACTCAAAAATCAGTTAACCGGCTGGGCGCAGTGGCTCACGCCTGTAATCCTAGCACTCTGGGAGGCCGAGGCGGGCAGATTGTTTGAGCTCAGGAGTTCGAGACCAGCCTGAGCAAGAGCGAGACCCCGTCTCTACCAAAAATAGAAAGAAATTATCTGGACAACTAAAAAATATATAGAAAAAATTAGCCGGGCATGGTGGGCATGCCTGTAGTCCCAGCTACTCGGGAGGCTGAGGCAGTAGGATCGCTTGAGCCCAGGAGTTTGAGGTTGCTGTGAGCTAGGCTAATGCCACGGCACTCACTCTAGCCAGGGCAACAGAGTGAGACTCTGTCTCAAAAAAAAAAAAAAAAAAANTCAGTTAACCCTTATGTGTAAAAATAACTTTAAATAGTCCCAGCGCACTCAGAGAAAACTGATTTTCAAGAATAAATCAACTTAGAAAGGATGGCGTCCACGAAGACCGTGGGAAGAACTGAATCGGTAAAGGATGATTTCTGACTCGCACAAAATGAAATGTTCCATGTCACACATTGCGCTGGCCCCAAACAGTGCCGTGATGGAGAAAATGCCTGGAGTTGGGGACTCACTCCCAGGAGAGGCTGACACCCAGGCACCCAGTGCCCGGGGAGCCCTGAGCAGTGAGTCAGGGGTGCAGAGTGAGCGCCCCTGCAGTTCAGCTCTGAGAGACCCCCTGCTTTGCTCTGCGTCCTTCCCCTTCCTCACCCCTTGCTCACCTGCCACTGGGGTAACCTGGCAGCCCACCAGCAGACCTTCACCCCATCCGCTTCCTGGGGAACGGTACCCACTCCCTGCCTGCACTTGGAACAGCACAGAATTCTCTTCTCCCCTTGATTCTGCACAAGAAATGGTATTTTGTCTTGTGCCAGAGAGGTGGTAAAAATCAAACCTTGTTAAGAATTTTCTTTTAATTCAATATGTCTTTTTTTTAAATCAAATGTATTGAGGTATAATTTAATACATAGAGCAAAAATCTCCCCTTTTATGTTCCTGAGCTCTGGCGAATGTTTGCAGTTGTGTAAGCTCCACCATGCTGCAGGGGTAGAACAATTCCATCAAATCAAAAACGTCCCCGGCGCCCTCCGCACCCGGTGCCCACCCCCAACTCCTGGTACCCCCCGATCTGATCCTGGCCTTTCCCACCGTGCCACATCGGCAGAATTATACACCAGGCATCCTTTTGGGCCTGTCACTTGGCAAACGCTTGTGAGGTTTGCTCGTGC
Source organism: Propithecus coquereli (assembly GCF_000956105.1). NCBI lineage: Eukaryota > Metazoa > Chordata > Mammalia > Primates > Indriidae > Propithecus > Propithecus coquereli. The sequence goes on along the minus strand of NW_012149408.1, from coordinate 218,502 downwards.
TGTGGTGTCAGTGTGGATATCTACTGCGCCACTGTCCCGCTTTGCTGCTGAGCAGTATTGCGCAAAATGAATGTGCTAGAGTTTGTTTCTCCGCTCACCAGTTGACGGACGTTTGGGCTGTTTCCACTCTTTGGCTGTTGTGCATGATGCTGTTGTGAACATTTGTGCCCAGTGTTTGTGGGACGTACATTTTCACTTCTCCTGGGTGAGTGCCTGGGAGGGAAACGGCCGGATCGTGTGGTCAGTGAGTGCTTAACTGCTGAAGAACCTGCAACTCTTTTCCAAGCTGATCACAGCATGTTGCGCTGGCTGCAGCAGTGTACGAGATTTCCGGTTGATTCATTTATTTGCTAGTACTTGGTACTGTCAGTTTTTCTCCCTTTTAAAACGTATTCCACTGGGTGTGTGGTGTTGCCTCATTGTGGTTTGATTTGTGTTTTCCTAATGGTTAACGAGGTTGAGTACCTTTTTATGTGCTTATTGGGCATTATTTACCTATTTTGATAAAATGTCTAAATCTTCTATGAATTTTTAAGAGCAGTTATAGGTTCATAGTCAAATTGCACAGAAATAACAGAGGGTTCCCATACATGCCCAGCCCCCCCACTGTTGAAATCGCCCACCAGAGTGCGATGAGCCCACACTGACACAAACAACGCCACTGTTTGCATTAGGGGTCCCTCTTGGTGCTGTGTTTTCTATGGTTTTGGACAAATATATAATGACATCTAACCACCATTATATTAATAGTATTAAACAGAATAATTTTGCTGCCCTAATAATCCTCTGTGTCCCACCTGCATATATCTGCCTGCCCCCAATCGCAGCAACCACTCATCTTTTTAACATATCCGTGGTTGTGCTTTTCCGAGTGCCAGACAGTTGGAACCATATAGGATGCACCCTTTTCGGAATGGCTTCTTAGTAACGTGCATTTAGGTTTTCTCCATGTCTCCTCATGGTTTGATAGCTCCTTTCCTTTTAGTGCTGAATAATATCCCACCATCTGGACATCCCACTGTTTGTTTATCCACCTACCTGCTGAAGGACGTTTTGGTTGCTTCTGGGTTTGGACAGTTATGGATAAAGCTGCTGCTATAAACATCCATGTGCAGGTTTTTGCATGAACACAAGTTTCAACTCTTTTGGGCAAATACCAAGGAGTGCAATTGCTAGGTCTTATTGTAAAGATATACTTAATTTTGTAAGAAGCCACTAAACCACCAACCTGTCTTCTAAAGTGGCTGCACCCTCTGCATCCCACCAGCAAGGAGCGAGAGTTCCTGCGGCTCCACATCCTCGCCAGCGTTGGGTGCTGCCACTGTTCTGGATTTTCACCTTTCTAACAGTTACGTCGGTGTGGGTTTTCAATGTGAACAGATGCTAGGTTCTCTAAATTATTTGGAATTGGAATTAACTAGAGCAGGATCCAGAAATGACTGCAGTGCAGGCTCTGAAACTTGAGGCATCAAGAAGAGACCGTCTCTGGGAGCGGCCTTTGGGCCACGTTTCCTGCCGTAGCCCGTTTCCCAGGCTGGACTTGTTGTTAAAGGGAGCACTGTCTCCTCGAAGACCCCCTATACACTTCATTTTTGCTATCATTAAATACACTTGCAACTCCGTTTGCCGGAAAATGAAAAACAAAGAACAGGAGAATGTCAGATTCCGAACAGGGACCCAGACCCTGCTGTGGAGGGTGCGTCTCTGTTTTACATCAGTTCAGTCCAACCTGCGGGAAACTCGTTTGGAAAATTCAGACCGAGCAGCATACTGAGTTTAAATTGATCCAATCATCTTGTAATCTGCAAAGTAATCTTTTACCAGAAATACCAAACACGTGATGACCAAAAGTGTATCCCGGTGGGGTCTCACATTGTTTCCATGTTTAGGTGCAGAAACAGTGAAAGGAGAGGCTGAGTCTAAGTCCCTCTCCTCCACCTCTTTGTTTCCACCTTTCCTGCTAGAACTGTCATCAAAAAGGCTAAAAATGTTTCCTTCTTACTGAGTGTCCTTCCTCATCCCCTCACAGTCCGCTCAGCCTGGAGGGAGACCCTCCTGGTAGATCCACACGCTTCTCTTTCTCTCTTCACGGTCCACCTGTCTCCGCACACGCGTGCCCACGGTCTGTCCACGGGCGCGCAGAGCGGGCTACCTCCCCTTCCCAAGATCCCCTTGTCTCAGCTCCCAGGGGTCCCCACCTAGGAGTTTAAGACTTGCCTGAAATGCCCAGGTCACTGTTTCTGTGCAAAATCTACTCATGGGCTTGTTCTTTTATTTTTAATGTGAGGTCACAGAGCGGACAGTTCTGATAAGAAGCGGAAGATGTGCATTTCTAACAGGCGGAGACAGATCAGAGCCCGGCCCCAACAGGGAGGGAGGGTCTACAGCCCCCCGGGTCCTCAGCAGGATGTGCTGAAAGAATGCTGGTGTCGGGTCCCAGAATGACACAAGTGGGGTCCCCGCAAAGCAGGGTCATGTGTAGGATGAAAGGGTCACGGTACAGGTCAGACAGTTTTCCTCAAATCGTAAATACATGACCAGAGCAATGCTGAGGAAGTGGCCAGTGATGTCAAGGTTTGCCCTCTGAATTTTTGTACCACCTGTCAGAACGCAAGACCCCAAGAGATGCCACCTTGGCACACTAGTATTACATACACACAAGCCGAAGAGAACTGAGAAAACCGCAGAAGCAGGAAGGTCACTCTCTGACCTTCTCCCCTTTTACCCCTCAGGCCATGCAAACAATTCTCCCTCCTTTCTCCCCAGAAGACCCTCATGTGCCAGGAGTCCTGCCCTAGGGAAGGAGACATGAAGACAGAGAAGAATTGGAACTACAGACCTTGCTAATTTCCCCCAGTTTATTGCCACTAGGCCATGGCCTTTTTGCCCAAGCACACACCTGGATGCCCGTCCTCTCAATCTCATCTGACCCAAGCACAGGGACAGTTTTCCCTGGGCCTTGGGGTCTTCAGTTCCAGGGGCTCCCGTGTCACATACAACTTACGTGAGTCCCCTTTCCTCTCGCTCCTCTGTCTTCTGTTGTGGGAGTGTCAGCCACACACGTGCTGGATGAGGAAAAGACACTGATTTTTCTCCCTTACGTACTCAATAAACAAACAAAACACCCACCTAAGATTCCATAATAAATTACAGACATGCACACGCACACGGATGTGGATGCGCCACACACGTGTGAATGTCCTTCTAATGAATAACTGAATTTCGTGTCCAAACTCTTCTCAGAGGTCCGACGTGGGCCAGTGGGGATTCGCTCGTTCCCGCCCTTGCTTTGCTCCGTTTCTGCTGCTCCCGCCCCGTCCCGGCCCATTAACCAGCCATCTCCCTACAGTTCCGAAAACGCCACCTGGAGAACCACGCTTCCCGTTCACGCCGTGAGCAGGCAAACTGTCTTTCTTCCAAAGCCAATGGCACGTGTCCTTCTTTTTAGTTCAATCTCTATTTTCATGTTGACACATCACCAAGGATGCATTTCCGAAGAGCACTAATCCAAGCTACAGATGTGTTTACTTTTGTTAAAATATGGCTTGAGGGAGGTGTACACTTAAGGGAATAATTTCACTTAAAGTCTTGTGTGAATTCAGTGAATCGTAATACAACACACTCCAGCGACCATTTGTCTGTGAATATCACCTTTGATTCCATCTGGATAAAATGCAATGCAGGAAAAACATGGTGGGGGCCAATTGGGTCAGCCTGTCGACCATCGCGTTCTCCCCGTTGCTCTGTCTCTGTCTGGTAGAGCCCTCAGGTAGAGACGGATGTTTTCAGGTGAGCTGGAAGGGGCCTATTGCTGTCTCCTCATCATGAACTCGGGGTCCCGCAGGTCTGGTCCAGGGGAGGGAAGTTGTGCCTGCACCATCCTGGCCATGGGCTTGAACCCTGGTGGCATATTCCAGGAAGGAAGGAGTTCATCAAAGCTCGGAAAGTGACAAGGATAAAGAAAGACACGCAAAGTTGAAATAAAGCAACATTTCCCAGCAGAAAGAGAAGACGCAGGAGGCCCCCAGGAGAGCCAGCCCATTACGCGGTTACGACCGTGGAGACGGCACGAACTCCCTCCCGCGGGATCCGTTAGCGGCGCTGCCTTTCAAGTCTCTGCACCTCGCGTCGTTGGTATTTACTCACACCATCTGAGCTGTCGTTTAAATAGACAACTAAATAATTCACAGTTGTATTTCCCTACGTTGGTTTTGAGGAGATCTGTAAATCTGAAAGACATTTCTCATCATTTCACCTTATATTATGCTTTTTCTAATCTGCATTTTTTCCCAAACTTTGGCAGTAGTAATTTTTTATTGTGGCAAACTATACATAGCATATAATTTTCCATCGTAACCACCTGCAGTGTACACTTCAGTGGCGGTAAGTGCGTTCGCATCGCTGTGCAGCCCCGTCACCACCCACCTTCAAACTTTCCATCTTCCCCAGCTGAAACTGCGCACCCATTGACACTAACGCCTCACCTCCCTTCCTCCGGCTTTTACCAAACACTGTTCCACTTCCTGTCTTTGTGAATTTGGCTACCCTAGTTTTCTTAAGTAGCATAATGTCCACGTTGTAGCTTGTGTCAGGATTTCTTTCCAAGCCTGAATAATGTTCCCCTGTATGTGGATATCATGTTCTGTTTATACATTGGTCTGTCTGGGGATGGTTGGGTTACTTCCACCTGTTGGCTGTTGGGGTTAATGCGGGTATGAACACAGATGCACAAATATCTGCTCAGGTCTCTGCTTTCAACTCTCTTGAGCGTGTGTTCCACCATAAGTAGAATTGCTGGATCGTACAGTAATTCTATTTTTAATTTTTTGAGGACTTGCCACATCTATTTTCCATAGCAATCATATCATTTTGCACTCTGGACAGCAATGCATCCCTTATGCATTCCAATTTCTCCAGATTTTTGCCAACACTTGCTATTTTCTGTTTTGTTTTTTATTTCTTTTTTTGACAGTAGCCCTCCCAGTGGGTGTGAAGTGGTACCTCACTGTGATATTGATTTGCACTTCCCTAACAATTACTGCTGTTGAACATCTTTTCATGTACTTGTTAACCATTTACATACCTTCTTTGAAGAAATGTTAATTTAAGTCTTTTGCGCATTTTTTAATTGGGTTGTTTGTTTTTTGGTTGTTGAGCTGTTAAGTAGTAATTTTTTCCCATTAGTTTTTCAAATTCACAACTCTCCTCTACAATTCATGAAGGAGATATATTGTGTGTAGGACAACGTCCTTATTTGGGAGTTTGATAAATAATTGTGATTATTTATTTTTGATAACAAAACAGGGGTTTAATAAATAATTTCCTCATTAATGAGGTATATAGAAGCTAACAATGATGTGTCTGGTACATGGTAGGTGCTTGATTAATTTTAGTGGAATCTGAATATGGATTATCTTTGTTGGATATTCTATGAGTGTACTATATCTCTGAGAGGAGAAAAAAAGAAAAGAAATGCAATTATCTGACACAAGATATGTTAGTAGTGCTTTTTATTCTGTAATGTAATAACAAAGGGAAAGGGCAAGATAAGTGAATTTAATAAAATACTGTACAACATTGAGTGTTTGTATATATTAATGGTGTACTTAATGCATAAAATATTGTATATGTAGCAAATAGAGATAATTAATTTTATTTCTTTCGAGAACCTGCTTTGTTTCTCTTGGCCGCAGAGTGTTTTCTGAGGCAGCTGAAACTACCCTTCCGCAGAATGAGAAAGTACATCGCTGTTCTGCCTGAACAAATGGAGCCAATACGCTAGTTCAAATTTGAAATTTTTTTTCTCGGAAAGTTGAGAAGAAAAAACTTTCAACCAAACGCTATAATGCTTTATGAAGACTATCTCAGAATATCGTGTTCTGCAAAGACAACGGTTAAAAAGAAGTGCGGATGTTTACTTTTTTGACATCTAAGGTATTTTTCCCCTAATTAACATCCTTTGAGACTCATAATAAAACTGGATGTGCAGGCATGAAGAAGGGGAGCTTTGTTCTGTTTCTCCTCTGCTTGCCACCGCAGTGGACAGAAGGCTGGTGGGGGGTAGTCATATCAGTATTTGTATAAAATCCACTTAGAAGCCTTCTTTTTCCTCCCATGGGTGGTTGACATAATGAACTTTATACATTCCACGAAAGGGCGCAGAGGCACTGACGTAGTGGTGGGTGTCTTTGCAGCAAACACCTTGCAAACCAACACCCAGTTCGTTTTCAGCCTCCCAACAGCTCCTGTTGCCTGGCAGCTGCCCGGGCCCCACGGCCTCCCCAGCCCAAGGGTTTCTCAGCCTCCTCCTCTGTGTCACTCTGTCCTTTGTCCTCATCAGCAGCTTGACACCTGCGGACAGCCTGGTCGGATGGCCAACTCACATCCTGGAGGCTACTTGTGCGTATTTTCCAAAGTCTTCAGCCTACGGTGTCAAGGTTCCAATAAATGACTGAGCTCTTTTTGACGGCATACTTGGAAGAGCGGAACCTCTTGAATTAAACTTACCTGTCTAGTCTCAAACCCACCCCATCCCCCAAAACACACACACATAAATGCACGCACATGCCACCCCGTGTGAAGCACAGGCAGGGCCAAGTTTCAAAGATACAAGAGAGGAAACACCTTAATAAGATTTAGCCCGTTAATAGCCAATGACAAAGCAGAGTCTGCATTTCACTGTTTGGATCGCTAACTGCCTTTTTCAGTCTGCAGCTTAAGTCAGTTGTCTCCAAGTTAAAATAATTTGTGCAAATTAATTCTCATTTGCTTTCTCCGTACACATATAGGTGAATGTTGTCGACCGTGTGACCTTGGGCCAGGCACTTAGGGCTGGTGATCGGTTGCCTCACTGGTGACAGATGGCCCCTCCCTTTGCAGAGTGACAGTGACTGGTGGGCTGGGTGTGACCCGAAAGCTCTGAAGTGCAGGGAGCCCTGTATTAATCACCCCCTCCCCCGCGGCTCCAGGGAGGAGAGAGGCCGTTTGCGCACCTGCGTGGGAAGCCCTATGTGTCTGTGTCACCTTCCTGCTCCCCCACCCTGGCCTCAAGCCCGTGTCCTGTGGGGTCCGAATCTCCCTCCCTCCTGGGGTGGCTGTGGTCCTCAGAGAGGAGATGCCGCTGGTCATTGTTGGCCAGGACCGGACCGTGAGCCCTGTTCTCGGATGCTTTGCTTTTCATCAGGGACGATTGGGACCCAGTCCCAGAACAGCAGGACTCACCGTGTGTAGCTCCTGGGACTCTCCTCCTGCACGCCCAGCTCCTGTCCAGCCGAGCCGCAGCGGGGCTGCCTTTCTGTGGACCCCAGCCCTGCACAGTTGTTCAGAGGGAAAAGTTGTTCCTCAACAGCCCAATCGCAGTGTTGTATTTATGGGGTTAAGATTTGGCGGCATCAGGGCTCCGAATATTACCTGACCTGACCTCTGATCTTTTATACATTTTAAACCAAATCTCTTCAGTTATTTAACCCAGAATATTGTTATAGCACACATGTCTCTTTTTCAAGGGGGAGAAAGTAAATACTATTTCACACAGGATAAACCTCAGCATGTTGACTGACAAGTTGGATATTGCTTCCTTCCACCCACCAAGGCTCTGTGATCATAAATCAATTTTTGAGAAATATCTCCTATGGGTCAAAAAGATTTCAGTCACAATGTGGCAAACATGCTCGTCCATATAACACCATTGATGACAATAATTTAAAAAGTGAAATACTATATTTTTTACATTTTTCCTTAAAAGATGATCATTTTGTGTTTGTATGTTGAAAAACTTAAGTGCCAGAAATATATATTGAATGCCCACCGGAAACGAAATGCTACATTTTGTTCCAAACATCAGCTTATCTTTTAATTAGAATTCAAATGCCCAAGCTGAAGCCCCACCCTCTACTTTGGTGCAGCTTCTTGCGAGTCACTTGCTCTTGCTGCGGACTGGAGATGTGTCCCCAGACTCGTATGCTGAAGCCCTGACCCCACGTGCCCGCACAGGAAGGAAGTGACGAAGGCTAAATAGGATCACAGCGTGGGGCCCTGATCCAAGGGGACTCACGTCCTTGGAAGAAGGGACAGAGCTCGCTCTCCACCGCGTGAGGGCACAGCGAGAAGGTCCTCGTCTACGAAGCAGGAAGACCGCCCTTATCAGAAACCAGGCCCTGCTGGAACCTTGATGTTGGACTCCCCAGCCTCCAGAACTGTGGGAAAATAAATTTCTGTTGTTTAAGCCACAGCGTCAATGGTATTTTGTTATGGCAGGCTGAGCGGACTAAGACAGATTCCACTAAATTCTTAGAAAGTCCCTTTGCGTGTTGAGAGTAATTCAAGAGGAAAGACTGGCTGATTTGCTATGACACTGTAATTATGTTACTGAAAATTCTTTCTGCACCCCCAGGCTGCACCCTTTTGCATCTACAACGTGCTGATATGTACCCAAAGATAATAAAACTCTCCAAACGTTAAAGGAAGAAATGATTATGCATAAAATATTTTAAGGCAAAGCCAATCTTATATCAGAGGTTTGTGTCCCAGACACACACTTATGGTGAGGGTGATTTTTCTTTCCTTAAAAATAAACCTGCATTTTAATTTGAAGCAAAGTTTGGTTTAAATTGTTTTCTTTTCTTCATTTATCCTGACTGAACGTGCTCTCTTCTGCTGTGGAACACTCTTTATACTATTGCATTTTATTCAGCAGACTTTCTATTTTCACAAGAGCGAGGCTTGATTTAATATTTTCCATTTCTGCAGCAGACACCCAGAGTAAGCAGAACATTTGGTACCATGATTGCTTTGGAGACAAAATGTCTCTAGTAGGTAATTAGACAAATGCCCTTAAAAAAAGATTTTCCTCTAAGATTTGTTTTCATTAGCTTAAATATGTAAAAACCCGCTAACCTCAAAGCAATGCTGCAGTGTGAAACCCATCACGGGTGCATAAATGCACCATGGCAAGTTGGAGGAGAGTCCTTCCCGAGCAGGGGCGGCAGCGTCTTTAGGAGCACTCGTGTATCTGTGTCTTCAGCAGAAACACACAGCGGGGTGGTCATACAGCCCTCACTTATTTTGAATCCCTGTCCCACCACTCTTGGCTGTGTGACCTTGGGTAACTCACTTGACATCTCTGGGCCTCCATTTACACATGTGGAACATAAGTCCATACTTCCCCCATAGGGTATTATGAGGACCAAGTGAGTTAAATCATGGAGCAGCGTGTGGGGCAAAGCGATTGTTCTCCGCTGTTCACAATCACCACTCTTTGATCCTTGGGGTGAGAGGCTGATTTAAATCCATGGATTTTTTGAAGAAGGGGTGGAACTTCTGCTGATCATCATGAATTCAGTGGTGCCCCACCAATGTCATATGTGGTGCATCTAACCCGGAACTTCCTAAAGAACAGACCATATTTGAAAATAGGGTCACTGCAAACGTAATTAGTTAAGATGAAGTCATACGGCAGCAGGGTGGGCCCCTAGTCCGGTTTGAGCAGTGTCCTTACTGGACCACAGACGCGCACGGGGAGAAGGAGACAGAGACGGGCGATGCTTCTACCAGCCAGGGAGTGCCAAGGTCGCCAGCAGCACCAGAAACCGGAGAGAGGCCTGGAACAGACGCTCCCTCACAGCCTCAGAAGGAACCAGCCTGCGACGGCGCCTTGACCTTGAACTTGTAGCTTCCGGAACTGTGAGAGAAGAAATTCCTGTGGTTGAGGCTGGTTGGACTTTGTCACACAGCCAGGGGAACCTCATGGGCTGGCCACGCGCTGTGTCTCCAAAGGCAAAGGCTCTGCCCCTCTCCCAAAGTGAACCCCAAGTCTGAGATGGGAATTTGTGTGGTGATTAATAATCTTTCTGTTCCCACATCGGGGGACAAAGAGCTTCTCCCTGGGTCTCCCTGGGTTCAGGTGTGGTCCAAGCTCGACGGCACCGGGCGGAGGAGCAAGGAGGCTCCCCCTTCCCACCATCCTGGGTCCCGACTTCTCCAGGGGATGCTCGAGTCTGGTGCCTTGTCCCTGGCTGCCCTGCTCCCCATCTCCCTACCACGGTCTCCCCACGACCGGGCTGGCAGGTCTCTCTGAGCCGGTTCAGCCTGCACTTGCTCCCCTCACAGCTCTGCCCACGGGGCTTCATCTGTTCTCTGCTCCCAAATCCCTCCCTGCCAGGGTCCGGCCAGTCCCCCTCAGCCTGTGAGGCCTGCCGACCCCACGGGCTCTGGTGCCCCAAGAATCTGGTTTCCCCACTGGCCCTTCCCTCTCCCTGGTCACCTCGGTTATAGCTGCTGTGATTCTTACCAAGCCGCAGGTGTGCTGGGCACCTGAGAGCGCGTGAGCAGACTCAGCGCGTGGCCCTTGGACTACGAGTTCCCGCAGAAAGCAGAGGGGCAGCCGGGCTCCCCTATGTACAAAGAGCTTGGCCAAGCCTGATGAAACGCCGGGGCTCAACCAATGTCAGCCGTGACGGCTGCTGTTCTAGGCCAACACAGGCCAGCGTGATCTAGGACGGAGATTCTCAGCGCAGGGCGCAGGGCGGGCTGAGGTCTCGGTGCCCACCCGTCCTCACCCCTGAACCTGCAGCCATGGCAGCTCAGCTTCAGTGAGCTTAAACCTCGCTCCTGGCTGGGCGCGGTGGCCTGTAATCCCAGCACTCTGGGAGGCCGAGGCGGGTGGATCGTTTGAGCTCAGGGGTTCGAGACCAGCCTGAGCAAGAGCGAGACCCCGTCTCTACCAAAAATAGAAAGAAATTAATCGGACAGCTAAAAATATATAGAAAAAATTAGCCGGGCATGGTGGCGCATGCCTGTAGTCCCAGCTACTCCGGAGGCTGAGGCAGTAGGATC
>NW_012149408.1:189093-205989 GCF_000956105.1 Propithecus coquereli | reverse complement strand
ACTCCTGAGCTCAAACGATCCTCCCACCTTGGCCTCCCAGAGTGCTGAGATTATAGGCGTGAGCCACCGCGCCCGGCCTTTCTTTACTTTTCAGTTATGTTTACAGTCAATGGTGATTGTCTTCTGCTATGATGAAAGCCCCACAAGACTCAGAATCTCTGAATCTCCCTCTGTTCATTGATGTATCCCAAAGTACACAGTAAGCAACTGACGATTTTTCATTTATCAATTGATAGAGTTAATATCCCAAATATATATATAAACACCGGGAAGCTGAAGCCAAGCTCCGGACTCTGAGACCCCAAGGAGCACCTGAGGTGCTCCCTGAGGCCGTGCGGTCTCCTGCTGCCCTAGTGTGCGCTGGGGGAGACTCGGCTCCCGCCCTGCCTCTCTCCCTCCGGCCCAAGGAGCCGCGCTGAGCCGCCCTTCCTGCAAGTCTCTGGCTCTTTCAAATCAGAGTGACTTGTCTTGGGACGAAATGCACTACCCTCGCGCATGCAGGACCCGTCCTGGGGACCAGCTGGGCGCACTTGGACCCCGCACTTCACTTCATGGTTTGCTGCCTCCCGGCAGGGCAGAGCAGCCAGTCCTCCTCCCGCCACCCTGACCCTGCAGAGAGAGGGCGCAGATGCACTCACGGCCGTGGGCTGGGCACCATTCTCCAAGGAAACTTTACCAGGAACGGAGCAGATATTTAAGCCCCACCTGGCCCTTGTGAGTATCAGCTGGTGGAGAAGCACCCATTAAAAGGAAGACAGGGGGGTGGGATATGGTCCCCCCATTTCCTGACAAAATGCATGGAAATAAACTAAACGGTGCCTTTGATGGCAAGTCTTCAACTACTACTCTTCTCTCCTTCGAGAATCCAATCCGGTCCCCTGATTGCAATTGTCCCTTGATAAATGTTGCTGGACAGAAAAAAATAGACACTAAATGATATTTTAATCATAAACACAAAACATTATCCACTAGGAAGATCTTACATAACTTTGATTATAGTTTTATTAATTGACTAACAACTGGACATTTATAATACAGGACATTTTCACGGTACCTAGCAAAAGACGTTAGAAATATTCTGCATTTCTCACCTGGGCACGTGACACTGTGCGTTTCTCTCCCAGGGACAGTGTAATATCATATTCTAAGACTGAATTGCTAGATTAGGGACTCTGGGTGATGAAGATATTTTCTGAAATGATTTGATGAGGTTATCATAATGTAGAGTAAAAAAAAAATCAATATTTAATCAGATTCACCTCTCAAGCTGAGCACATTAAACTTGGCTGGAATAATACAACCTCAGTAAAATTATCAGTGATTGTACTAGATGTTGCCCTGATGGTCTAAGGATGTCATAATGTCTAGTTCAAGGTCAATGTCTTACGAATATTAAAAAGCACAGGTGCCCTCATGATGGGGAGATTAGGCAGGCCAGGTGGGATGCCACGGCATGTTCATAGCTGTGCAGTTGAGCCGTGTCCTGAGAACATGGAGATTCATTAAGAAATAGAATGCCCGTCCCTGGCTTCCTGGATGTTAAAGCTATCTCTGTGCAGGGAGCACGGTGGAACACTGTCCATCTGTCCATCCTCCACAGTGGAAAGAACCCAGCTCTCTTGGCACAGGTGGGAAGATACAGGTGGGCAGGCCAGGCCAGAAGACCCCCAGCCCAGCTGTCTCCCACCCCAGTCAGCTCTCCAGGTTCTGACGTCCCGACGGGCACCGACTGCCAGAGCTTGGCGAGGATACAGCCTCTTTCATTGAGATCAGAACGCCCGACCCCGTCTGCGGCAGAGGGTGGTGCCCTCGGCCTACCGGGATGCGATGTCAGGAAGACACCCTCGGCTTCAAAGGAGCAGCTTTATTCCCCCTCCCGGCTCAAATGTAAACAAAGGAAAATCCCCCGTCTGTGCTTTTCTGGCTGCGGCCAGCACTGTTTATCAAGCCAGGCCAAATCCAATTAGCCTGCGGCCTCCCTCCCAACCTTATTAACCTGCTCGGCTGCGAGGAACTCCACGGGCCGGCCAATATCCCATTTCTCCCGCGGCTGATAGGATCAGGGACCACATTCAATGGGTTTCTTTCACTTCGGCTCTGGCGCGTCCCGGCCGGGGGCATCTCCGCCCTCGTGGCCGGATCTCAGGGAACGGGCGGCAGCTCCCAGGCCCACGGCGCGGGCAGGACAGCGACGGGCTGGGTGGGGGGCGACAGCGGCCCGATGCCCCTTATCAGGGCCGGCCCACAAAGCCGCCGACCGCCGATTAGCATTCCTGGGCGAGCGCGGCAGGCCTATTTCTGTCACCCAGACAGATTGAGCCTTTCACTCAGCCTCGCGAGTGAGTGACACATGGCCCGACCGGGAGGACAACATTGTTACTCGAGTTAAGAAATCAATTTGTATCAAATGTACACTGTAATTTATTTGTTGGCTTTGAAGGGAACCGAGCTGAGATAAATGGGAACGGGCTTCTTTCTTTCCCCCCTATGCCGAGCTGATAAAGTTCTTGTGAGGCTCCAGATAGCTGCAGTCAGAGCCAAAGTGACAAACACGTTTAAAGTTGCACAGTGATCTTTAAATCTCAAAAAGAACACCTTGTCGGACATGATAGAACATTTTTTACCTTTTCCCTCTATCTGTCAGAAAGCTGCTGTGACACATTGCTTTAGTATTTTTGCTGACATTTTCTTTATCAAGCACATCTGTTTGTGGTCGAAAGATGCTTATTCCTATTTTCTTCAATCTACAGAGGAGGAGAAACTGCCAACAGGAAGGAGGAAAATGAGCCGCTCTGTCCCGGCGGCAGGCTCGGGGACTCGCAGGCTGCTGTCTGTCTGGTTTTTAGACGCTGATTATGTCTTATCCTGAATCCTCGGGCCTCTCCTCCTCCTCCTCCTCCTTTCTGTCTTTCACACTGGTCTTCATCTCCATCTCTGTCTTTATAAAGAATTTTTTTTTATTCAAATTCTTCTTGTCCTAGAGAAAACCACAGAGGGTGATATTCCCGCCTGCTGCTGTTGCAAACGCGTGTGTTTGTCCTCTGTGCGATGTTGCTGTCTCTGAGATCTTGTGAGCATCGGTGGTGCGGCTGCGAGTGTGTTGGTGCCATCGCCGGGCAGCACGGGAGGAGGTGCCCAGGCCCACAGCCGAGGGCGGACCCACTTCTGGACATTTCAGTGCAATAACTCCGTTGTTTATCTCTTTCCCCCTTCTTTTTTTAAAACAGCGTTATACAGGTAATGTGCCACGCTGGCCGATGGCATAGAACATCCATCACTTTTCAACCTGCCTTTCCTGTGGCTTGGGAATCGGCCTCCTCTCACGGCGAGAAGGGTCGTAGGTGTCCTGTGTCCCTGGCCTTCTGTTTGGCCTTGTCCATCCTCACTAAGTGTTAGGACAAAGCTCCTGGGGATTCCATTTATTTTGAGCTAAAGCTGGAATCTTCCTGAGACAAAATGTCACACAATTCTATCACAGCGCCTGCTCACGGCATAAGCCACCGGGCCCCAGGTGACTAGAGCATCCACCATGCACCTGGGAGTGGGTTCAGTAACTGGTAACGAGGGAAGTGTTCTCTGTTCAATGAAATGTCACTTCACTGCTTAGGCGGCATCACACTGGAAGGAGTAGCACGTGTAACTGGTTATTTGTGAGTTGTTAAACATCAAATGTGGATATTTTCTGGGGAGTGCAGTACGATTTCAGACTCCTTCATTCAGCATCCAAACATTTCCTGACTGCCGGCTTCTGCCCTGGGCCACGGGATGGAAGCGCGGCAGGGGCGGGGTGGGGGACGTGAGGCAATGGCGCCCCTTGCCCTGGTTGGGACGGTCACACTCTGCCCTGACAGTGAGATCTCCAGGACCTGCTGCAGGGAGCGACGTGAAAGCAGGACCGGCGTGGCGGCAGGGTTGGTCAGGGGACTGCTGGGCTAGCCTGTCCGGCTCCTCCTCCCCCCGGCCACCTGCCTCAGCCGGGGCCCCGCACGGCTCGCCCCCCCCCCCCCCCAAAACACGCTCACCCTCAACTGGCCATCGCAACTCCTCTTCATGCACTGGCCTCAAGATCGCCCATTTGCGATCTAAGATATGTGTCCCTGAGCCCTGGAGGCCCTCTTTGCATAAAAGGACACTTCAGAACTTACTACACAGGAGCCAGAAAATAAAGTTTGGAAGTAAGTGATGAGCCAGCCAGGCCACAGAGCTCTGAGCCAGGGCTCAGGCGCCATTGTTTTTTTTTGGTAATAGCTGTATTGAGATATGCTTCACCCATTTAAAATGTTCAAAACAATGGCGTTTAGTATATTTACAGAGTCGTGCAACCATCCCCGCAATCGGTTTTAGAACACTTCTATCACATCGAAAAGCAACTCTGCAACCCTTAGCTCTCAAGCCCACCACTCCGTTGACCCTGCCCCAGCGCCGGACAACTGCTAATCTACTTTTTGTCTCTATGGACTTGCCTATTCTGGGCATTTCGTATAAATGGCATCACATATGACATGGTCTTTTGCGACCGATGTCTCTCACTCCATATCATGTTTTCTGGGTTCACCATGTTGCAGCATCAGAGTTTCATTTCTTTCTGTAGTGAGATAAATCCAATATAAAGACATGCCCTATTCATGTCATCTGTCCCTTCATCCACTGATGGACATGTGGGTGTTTCAAGTTTGGCTGTTACACATACGCCGCTGGGAAGTACAGGTTTGTGTGGACGTTCCTTTCTCTTGAGCCTGTACACACCTGGCCGCGGCATTGCTGGGCCACATGGCAGCTCCACGTTTACCTTTCAAGGAACTGCTCAAGTGTTTCCCAAGTGGCTGTTTCTACTTCCTGGTTTTATATACAGTTCAAACAAACTGGATTAACTCTTTTTTGTTGAACAGAAGATCAGAAGCAGCAAATTAAAAATAGCCCTAGAAATGTTGTCATGCAAAAGGACAATAAAGCTGCAGAAATCACCACTTCATGCTGATGAAGAGGGCATCAAAAATAAGAGGGCGGGGAAACAACCTAGAAATGTATATAAGGACAGTGGAGTCATGGACGCGAGCTGAGCAGCCTCCGTCCGTGTCTGGAGCGCACGCAGGGCCACTGTATACTTGATGCTTGATTAGTTACCTGTATTATAAGGAAGATATAAAACCGAACCCTGTACGTTCAACTTAAGAAGTCATACTGAGGTGTATGACTCCATTTAAATATCGTACTAGCTACAAGCAAGGTAAAGCGTAAGTCTACGGGTGAGAAAAGCACACGCTGAGGTGAAATACTTTCTTCCCAGGTGCTGCCAGACAATCTTGGCCTCCTTAAGCCCACGTGGGTGCAGCACGACCCCCGAGGAGACTCGCACACCCATTCGGCGACTCAGGTATCGACGACCCTGCTCAGGGGGAAGTTGCACGGGCCACCGCCTCCCCAGAGGAAGGGACGCCTTCCCAAAAGTAAAGAGCCTCTTGAAAAAGAGTTGGCCTTGACAAAATATTGCCCCGATTAGCTGAGCGCTGAAGAGTAAGTGCATGAGGAAACGTCGTAATTCCAGAACATCTATTGCTGCTATTCAATTCCCTACACTTGTGTTTTCGTTTATGTGGTGTGAAGTTGCAGGTTGCATTTCTGTTTTATTTTTTCAGTTATTTCTAAGCATTAAAGCGATTCTATTTATTTTCAGCAGACACGTATCTGCATACGATGTTACTGGCTGACGGAGGCTAACACAGCACTTCACGTGTTCATATCGCAGGCGTCCTCAGCTGCCTGCGTTTGGACCGGTGATCGAATGTGGCGCGCGGGCGCCGTGACCTGAGCGGGACTGAAATCCACACCTCGGAGCGGTGGGCTCCTGCCTGGGTCCACCGGCGTCACTCTGCCAGATGCAGCGCTTTTAATTGGATGTGATAAGGCAAGTTTCATGATAATTCCACAATGTGATCAGCGTGAAAAACAGACGCATAGTTGTTATAAACTGTGAGAAACAAAAGTGTTCTGTCCCCACCCCCCAACCCCACGAGGACTCGGCTGGAAAGGAATGTTCGTGCTCATGCCATGGGACAGTTTTTGGAAAAACAAAAAATCAACCCACCTTTGTGCTCTGTGTCTGGCCAACGGTGCCGTTGCTAAACTCAGCGTCACCCCAGGTCCCTTCTCCTGTTCACCCCACGCCCGGGTCTCCTCCGGGAAGCACCGAGGCAGGCAAAATGCACACCGGAGCGCAGGGCGTCCACCTGCCCAAGGCGCAAAGCCCGCACCTCCTCCCGCGCCCACCCCAGCCCACGCCTTCTGTGACCCGCCACGTCCGGTGCACTACGTTCTGCTCAGAATGAATGAATAAATGAGCAAACAAAGGAACAAATTTTTCTGCGTCGCCTGAGGGGAACAGTGGTTATACTTCTTCAAATGTAACTGGGAAACTGGCCTGTGTCGTAGGCACTGGGATTATTCTTCATTAACAAAAAAAGTGATTCTTTCAACTCGGAAAATTTGTCCAGTGTTTATTGGGCCGATGTGTGGGTCCTTCGAAACTAGACTGAAGCAGCTAGCACACATTGTCAACCACAGGTACAACTCCATAATCTGGAATAATGGGGGGGAAATCCTGAATTATAAAATGTCTATTTAAATGCAGTTTTATTAGTTTCATGTCCGTTACACAGTACCAAGCAAAATATAAGTCTGCATTACTATTTGGAGGTGGGTTCATGAAAAAATACAGTATCATGTAATATATTACAATCATAAAACCTAGCAGTCCCTGGAAGTTAATTGCTAGGCCCAGAGCTGACATAGTGCAAAGATGTCTTAAACTTACTGATTCCTTGATTTGAAGCAAAATTGTTTTTAACATGAATTTTCTGTGTTCCTTTTGAGTATCCTGACCATTCCCACACGTTTTTTGAGATATGTAAATTTCAATAAAAAGTCACATATGCTGGGGAAATGTCGTAATATCAGAATGGGTAGAGTTCAAATTATTGTTCAAACAATATTTCAAGAACAGAGTGTGCCACCAAGGCAAGCACATGTGGATGGATAGATAGATAATGTGTAACACAGCAGCAACACATGCAGAATTAAAAGAGGAAGATACATTGAAAACGTACACTTATTAAGATCCCAGAAGTGTTTATACTATTTGTTATTTAAAACAAAAATTAATTAAAGGGTTTATATTTTATCACTAACCATAAAGAATTCCTGACAGGCATTGTTATAATATGAAATGCTTCCTTCTCCAACAGACTTTAATTTAGAGCAACAACAAAGATGAAAAAAGAGAAATGAAACCGTGGAGATGTTGGGAGGCCCCTGCTCGGGCCCCAGGGAGACCTTCAGGGAAGCGAGTGGAGAGAGCTGCGCCAGCCCAGGGGCTGCCCTGGGAACCGTATTTCTCCTGAAATTGTTCCAGGCTGAGGTGTTTATGGGAGACCGTCCGCAGGTTATATACATGTCTTCCACTACCTGGTGGAGATGGAAATCCCAATCAAGGCTGGCCGAGGTAGTTCAGAGCCCTGCGTTCACTCAGCGAGGAGGAAATGGCCCGGAGGGGCGTCTGCTGTCACCAGCTTGGCTGCGCAGACACCAGCCACACGCCTCACCGACAGCCTGTAGCCAAACCACAGAAATGCTTCTCCCCAAGGTCTGCCTGCCTTTATTTCCTTCCATGCATCTGCCCTGCAAGTTCAGAAGATGTTCCAGAAAAAGAATGCCCCTTCTTTATGATAACCGTTTATTACAAAGAATTTTACAGAAAATGAATAGAGCATGGCAGTGGCGGGAGGCAAACGTATCAGCAGTAACCGACAAGGCTCAATGTCCCGCCAAGGTGAGGCGCCTGGCCCGTAGGTCCTCAGGCCAGAAACCCTGCGGGTGAGGGTGGCCGGCGCAGCACTGAGATGCTACAACGTGTGTTAACCCAGTGTTACTCCTGCAGACAGGGTCACAGATACAGAGACCTCTGCTTCCAAGGACACACGTGTCCTCTGCCCCAGCCCGTGTTTTAATAGGATTCTACTGTATCAAGTCGTATGTTAACAATGTGTCAGTTCCCTTTACTTCAACAACGTTACCGTCCCCTCCAATTAGAGAGGACGCTCGTGGGGGAGGGAGACTCTGTCTCATTCACCCTTTTCCTCCTTTGCTAGAGTAGACATCAACAGGTTGGGAGAAAGGAAGGAAGGAAGGAAGGGAGGCAGGGAGGGAGGGAGGGAGGGAAGAAGAGAAATAAGGAGAGGAAGAGAGAGGAAGGCAGGGAGGGGAGAGGAACCCCAGCAAAAGACCAGGAATTAGATACTTTTGATAAATAAAACTGAGTGTGTGACATTTCCTGTCACAGTTCTTTTAAAAATTCTGAACTACAATAGATTCTGTTAATACTTATATGTCTTCAATTACCTTCTCTAAAGTTCAAATAGTGGAAGTTTAAAAATATCAGCTCCCATATCGTCTTTATTATTTTTTTCAAAACCTCAAATAGCCATATTTTGAAAGTCTCCAGCAAAAAGAAAAAAAATGCTGCATTCACAATGATGTGTTTATCCTAAGAAGACATATCTCAAATCTGAATCTATGTAGAAGTCAGTATTTTAATGTGTTGGTCTGTATGAGGTTTTTGACACAAAGTTTTCCCCCAGTGACCTATTTATGCCAAATTTATTTGGCTCATACTTTAGTAACAGTGGATTAGACGGCGTATGTGTGTACTGGGTGCGGTCAACACGGATGTTTGTCTGGTGGCCGATATAACCAATGTGTCCTGATTTTCAAGGTTTGGGGTGGGATGAGGTCACATGTCTTTTACTAGAAAGTCAAACAGTCCTGAGCTAGGGGCTCAGTTTCGTGGGGAAAGTTGTTTGTATCCTGAGCCTGGGGCCTGGCAGCCCCCGCCGCACTGGCGTTGCTGAGGGCGCTGCGGGCGCAGGGCGTGGCCTGCGGCAGACACTCGGCCTGGGCTCCGTGAGCAGAATTCACAGCTGCAGCTTATTGGGCCCCTCCAAACCTCACCTTGAAACTTAATCCCAGTGTCGGAGGTGGGGCCTGGTGGGTGGTGTCTGGGTCATGGAGGGGGATCCCTCCTGAATGGCTGGGTGCCCTCCCGGAGATGAGAGAGTTCTCACTTTGTTAGTTCAGGGAGCGCTGGTTGTTTAAAGGAGCCTGGCACCCCCACTTCCCCCTTTGCCTTCTGCCTTGGTGGGGTTGGAAGCTCCCCGAGGGCCTCCCCAGAAGCAGGTGCCAGCACTGTGCTTCTCATACAGCCTGCAGAACCGTGAGCCAAATAATCCTCTTTTCTTTATAAATTACTCATCTCAGGTATTCCTTTGTAGCAACACGAAAGGACTAAGACACCTCTCTTGGCTCCTGGCCACTTCTCACAACTTCCATGCCCTCCTCTTTCCTGCTTCCAAAGACAGGACCATCGTGTTCCTCTGAGGGACAAGGTTGTTCCACATTACTGCTGTTGATTGACCTAATCAACAGACAACAGAACTTCATTTGGCAAAAGACCGTGCCAAGTGTGACAAAAGCCTGTGCTCATTTAGCCTTACCCCCATGTTGTGGATTGAATGTTTGCATTCCCCCAAAATTCATAGGTTGAGGCCTAACCCCCAGTGTGGCTGTATTTGGAATAAGAAAGTAATGAAAATTCAATTAGCTCTAAGGTTGGGACCCTCAGCTGACAGGATTGAGTATCCCTAGAAGAAGAGACACCAGAGAGCTTGTGCTCTCCGGGAGTAGCACAGAGGAAAAGCCACATGAGGACAGAGGTCCTCTATAAGCCAGGAAGCAGGTCCTCACCAGAAACCTCATCAGCTGGAACACTGGTCTTGGACTTTGAGTCTCCAGAAATGTGAGACAATAAATTTTTGTGGTTTAAGCCACTCGGTCCATGGTATTTTGCAGCCCAAGCTGACCAGGGCACCAAGTAATAAACAAGAGAATATCAGCAGGACACAGTGGCCCACATAGCACTGCCAATGATGTCTCAGCTACACATTGTACCGCATGTGACAGATCACTTGCAAGTACCTTAAAGAACCTGGCCTCCTACTGGCAATAGATGAAGATACAGACATAGGCACATACATTCATCTGGGATTAATGATGACTGGGAGGAAGGTCCCACCTGTCTGTACAGCTTATCTGAGATTCACCAGCAATTCAAACTCCCCATGCTAGTTGACATCATGCAGGTGTCCCTGGAGGAGGTAGGGATGGCATGGAATCAGAGAACAAAAAGGTGAGCATGCTTCTCTGTGAGCTGGGTCTTCCTCTTGTCCCATCTAAGCCTCCCTGGTCACTGGAACCATTTTTCCCTCTCATGATACTCCCTGAACACCCCAGAAGCCCGAGTTCCTGCTCGAGGTATCACGGACTCACCCAGCCAGACATCGGGATGGGCACCAGGTCTCAGCGCCATGATCACTGAACCCCTCCCACTCAGTTAAGGTCTTTTGCTGTCACTTTGGAAATAGAAACAGGACGTGCGGCAGTGGTTGAATGATGGCAGCCATGAACGGGAGGCCGGGGTACAGTCCAGGCACTGATGTGATGTTTCAAACCACCTTCTTCCCTGAGGGTGATTTCCTCCTGCCACGTTCCTTCCCTGTGTTCTTCCGTGGGGCAAGGGCAGCAGGGAGTAGCACAGTGGCATCTGTCTAACTGTGCCTCTTGGTTCATGTTAAAGCTTCTGAGAGCATCTTCATTACTGCTAAGTAATTGCTACTTTCTCAATTGTCCACAATCAAAATTGTCAAGCATTCTAGAACTCCCAACCCAAATACCATCGATGACACCACGACTTTGAAGGCCTCCCTCACCCGCCTGCAATAGTCTGTGCTCTGGATGCCACAGCCTTTGGTTGTTGGGTTAAGGTACCATCTGGCCCAGCCAGAAGACGGGCAAGAGTGGAGTTGCTGGAACCACGGGTGAGTGGCCAACCCGACCCAACAAGAATGTGATGGACCTCCTGTGAAGATAACCTTGACTCTGAACTAAACACGGTCAGAAACAAGGTAGGGCAAGACGACTGGGCAGGAATACCTGGAAGCCCAGGTTGGGATCCGAGGACAAGTCCAGATAACCAAGCTGCTTTCCGGAAGGACAGACGTGGGGATAAGTGTCAGAGGATGAGTGGAGCACCTGCCGTCAGCATGTCACTGGTGAGGGGAGCCAGGACGCGCTTGAACTCTAATGAGCTGGACGGTACAGGCTCAGCGTGTCAGCGTGACCCTGCAGGAAAGAGGTGTATGAAGTGTTCATAAAGGGGAGAGTCCCATAAATGGAAGGAGCTGAAATGATATGACCCTAAGTCTGGAGCAAAATGTCTCTTAGGAGCTTGACCTACAAGTGCCGTGCCATGCGGCTCTCAGCACACCCTTGGAGGAGGTGTCTGGTGATGACAGTGACAGTGAGCATGGTGATCAGAAAGGCGTGAAGTGAGCTAAAGACACCATGCGTCACAGAGCCAGACCTGGGAAAGTGAGACCAGGGACCCAAGTTCTGTCTGCCCCTTGCTAGTCTTGGGTCCTCATGTGAGCCACTCTTGGAGGACTCCACCTGGCCTCTGCAAGCAAGAAAAGCAACGTCTGGCTTTGCCTACTTCACCAGACAGTGATCGAATGAAATAGTTCCAAAAAATAAAATAAAGCACGAGTCAGCAGTTCCAGCGTCTATTGCTACGGCTCAGCTCCTGCCTGGAACACCCCTTGCCCCACACAAGGTGCCTGGCCTAGCAGGCTTCACGTCCCTTGTGTTCACCCCTTGGAAACACCCTTCCTTCAGCACAGAGCCCATCCAGGCCACCCTTCTGGACGTTGTAATGCCCCTTACACATCTGCAAAATTGTCATTTGTTTTGAGGGTGAAAATCATTTCTTCTAAAGTCAAATCCTTAAGCACAGGCTACGCAGTCTCACCTAATCAAAATGGTTCAAGCGCTGCTTTGGGGGTTAGTCACCTTGGTCAAGGCCTGGCCAGAATCTTTTGAGCAACCACTTTATATTTGGGGGTTTTCTCACACTATGTGCTCACCCCGCACCCCAGAGAAGAGACAGGAACTTACTTTCCCCAAAGTCTCTTGCACCTGGGGCCCACCCTGTGACCGAGGCTTCCCAGTTAGCCACCCCGAGGAGCTGCCCCTGGTGTGGGAGAGACGCCAGGTGGGCCCACCTTTGGGGAGGAGCCCGGGCTCCATTTGGGCGCAGCAGTGGGGGAGGTTCTGGGGCCTGGTGGCCAGCATCGTTGATGAGCTCTATGTCCAGAGCCAGCAGCAGTGAGTGGTCTGGATTTTCCAAGGGGCTTGAGGTTGTCTAATAATATTTAATATTAATAAATGTTGTTTTCTGATCAAGATAGCAGAGGTGAGTTCTGCTGTTTGTAGTAAATTATAATACGTGCGGTAAAAATTGGAACCAGCTGGGACGTTCGGGGATCAGCACAGCCTCAGCCATCTGAGTCCCCTTGGGGGTCCCCATTTCAGTGCCCAGGGCACCCTTCCTTCTGGACCAAAGTCCCCAAATCCCTGGAGGGGTGTGAATTCAACTAGCCTTGTCACGTGTCAACCCACAGCTTCAAACCTTGAGCTTGGCCATGGATTTCTCAGTCCTAGTGCATTGTGGGAACAGGGATCTTTTCAGCCAGGACCTCCATAGAAAGGCCCTGGTTCTCCGACGGTGCTTTGAGCCTCAGATTTGAGAGTCAACGCCCATGACCACCCTTCTCTAAGCACGGTCCTGAGTGGCCGGTCCCGTGTGTGCCCACAGGCCCCGTACTGTCCTACGGCATGGCCGCGTGGCCTCCCCATTTCTTGTCCTCAGCAGTCACCCGACTCCAAGGACCACAGGCCATCCCTGAACTAGATCTTTCATCCCTGAAGACCCTAAAGACATGTCTTGAGGTGCAATTCTCCCCTTCCCCACTTGCGAGTGACCTGCAGAGCAAGCCAGGTCAACCTGCATCAGGATTCTCAGACACAAAAGGCCAACACCCTCTACCAGCTGGGACAGAAAAGGGATTTATTAAATGAGACCAGGATGCCCACAGGAAAGCGCGGCTGACGCAGATCAGCCTCCTGTGGGCCGTTCCGACCACAGGCATCCGCTGCTGAGGGCACCTGTTGAAACATAAACACTTCATCCAAGGGGCAGCTCACGAGGCCTGGCCGGGCGTTTGTGCACAGTCGTTGCATGGTGCGACCTGCGAATAAACTGAGGCAGACGTTTCGTTTCAGACGGGCTCAGCCCCCGAGACTCTGGATGCAGAATCCCATCCCCTGGAAAGCTGGGGTCTGTCCCGCACTCAAAAGCCTGGGATGGAGTGGACTTCAGCTCCCCGGGTGGAAAGCAGTTCAGAAAGCAAAGGGGTCCGCTAACATCACATGAGGCGCTCCACCCACGGGGTTCCCCAGGACGTCCCAACTCTTCCCCAGTGAAGGTGCCAGTCGACATCGCCCCATCGCGCGCAGAGACGAACTTCTCACGTGTCCCTGCGGCCACTGAGGCCTGGCGCTGCACCTGCGCCCACCGCGCCCGCCCGCCGGGCCGGCGGCCCTCCCAGCGCCCCGGAGGCACAAAGCAAAGCTGCTGTTTCCTCCCCAAGTTCCCGCCAGCTCCCGTCTGCTGAGGGATCTTGAGTTTTCTTTCCTCTGCTGGTCCTTTCCACTCTTGCGGGCTGTCTCTTAAAAAGAAACATGCTGTCCCTAGTACCATCCCACAAACAGACTCAGCCTCTCCTTTTCGTTTATTTTCTTTAACACGCATTGGGCCCCAGGGAGACCCCCGCCCTGCCTTCCACCCTTTCCACGAGGGCTTTGAAGCTCGCCAGCCAGAAGTCAACACGAAAGAGACCACTTTAAAAACCCATTGACAGCCGTTTATAAAGGGAAGATAAAAGGGCCGAGCGCCGTGCAGTTTCACCTGTTCCAATCTGCAGTGTTTGGTACCGACTCGAAAGCTACGGTTCTATTGAGTCTACCCAGGCTTGCTCATCAGCACGCGTGCAGACACAGCTCAGCTTGCTCCTTTCATAAAGACTTTCCTCTTCACACTTGAAACAGAGATGCATCTTCTCTGAGAAAATGCCGACAGGGAGCGTTGCTTTCTCAGGCAGGAAAGGTGCTTGCCCCAGGCTGGGAGTGGCCAGCGCCGGACACACGGCTTTTACAGCCTCCACGCTCCCTGCGTTCGAAAGCAGCCCTGTCAGCCACGGAAGGAGGAGGGAGCAGCTGGACTCCACGCGATGACACTTCAAAACAACCTGTCAAGTAGGAGATGGAGTTCTTGGAGCCCCTACAGGAGGACTCACAGGTGTTTGTTAACACAAATAAACCTCTTAGACACAGCAGAGTGGTGCCTATTTTCCTACCTGGAGAAAACCTTACGTAAAAGAAAAACAAAAGGATGTTATGACATGCTGTTGCACATTTAACTATTCTATTACTAGACACCATTGTAGATAAAATTACATTCTGTTATAATCTGTGGCATTAATATCATGATTACCACATTTGTGATGTGACCTCTTTACACTCCAAGGAAATGATCTGGTTCACAGTTTGTTTCCTTCAACGTTAGGCTTTGATTCTAAACTAGTAACGAAACTGGTCTTTATTTTGATGTGTCTTATTTTATGCCAGGGCACACCAGAGTAGCCAACAGTTTGGATCAGAGATTTTTCCGCCTCTGATCAAGACACGATTGGAGACTTACACAAAATAAAGTGAAATTACTGCCATCTAAGACATGAGATACAACTTTCCTCATGAAGGAATACGTATGGATCCGCTGCTCTTGTGACTAGCATGCATTCCTACCTGTGGGAATTGAACACACTCATCTGCAGGTACCTGTCTCAGGGGAATGTAAATGACATGAATATATACATACATATATATACACACACACATGAACGCACGAGTATGACAGGTGTTTATTGTTGTAGGAATTTCTCTATATGTACGTCAACCCCACAAGGCCAGGAATCTTTGCCTTTTGTGTGTACTGATGTATCCAAGCACCTCACTGAGCCCTGCTTGGCACATGCTAGAAGCTCAACACACAGGTGTGAAATGAAAAAATGAGCCTGTCTCACCATCCCCTTTACCTTCCCTGCAAGCAGAAACTCTCCTGCGTCAGAGCCTGACCAAGGGATTTCAGTGCCTGAAAATTGCTTCCAATCCAAGAATACACATTGGGTGCCTTTTTTCTACTCACACCTCAACGTTTAGGACTAGAGACTCCATGACTATGTTGGGACATCGGTCCTAGATCTGGTAAAGAGTGACCATAAGGTCCATAGAGGTCTAAGAAGACGTGTGGTCAATGTTGAAACCAAGATGCTGTGTAAGATCATGGTGTATTCCAGGAGTCTTGTGAAAAATGAAAGAGTAAATAAATAAAATGTTAAAATCTTTCAGTTTGTTTTGACAAATATTTTGAAAACCATAGTGTAGATCCAAACAAAATTTATGTAAAACCATCCAATATTATATCACAAGTATTTATTATTGTCTGAGCTCCTTAAATAGGAATCTGCAGCTCTAGTGAGCCAAGGATTTACAAAGGCATCTCCTGCATGGTGTTGGAAGGGAAGGCGAAGTTGCTAGAAAATCAATGTTCAGTTAAATTCACATGACCCAAGTAATCTATTAAGTCTGACATGTTCTGAAAGTCTCTAAAAGCACTAATAAAATCAAGTCAACATTTTTCTCAAGCTGTCTACTTTGCATTGAATTGTTTTTAGGTTGCATGCGCCCAAGACTCTACCATTCTTCCATGGATATTTTCCATGTAGTATACTGAAAATTATAGTAAATCAATAAATCAGTGACCAAAAAAAAGTCACTTAACTTTTTTGGTCAAACATAACATGGACTTTGACCTCACTATAGAGATCAGTTTGTTGTTTTTTTATAGTTTTCACTATATTCACTTTTATTTTCCCAAAATATCTTACTGGTTCAGACTTTAAAGACTGCAGGAGAGCCATGTTGATTTCCAATTGTCAAGCCTTGGGACTTATGATTTGTCAAGAAAAAGCCTAATTATGTCTGGCTGAGGGCCACCACATCAGACAGGAACAATGGCGGTGGCTGAAATCTGCCCTATCAGCCCCCTGTAGTTTGCGCAAACAAATGTCAACTGGCTTCCCTTCCCTTTCAGCGTCTTGAACGGGAAGCCCCCCTGCCATGTCCTCTCTGTCTGGCCCAGGCAGCAGGCATGCTCCCTGAGTACAGAGTGTGCCCCAGACTTTCTTTCAGTCAAGGAAAGCTTAAACGACCAAAAGGTGCATTTTGGTGCTGATTGGATGTACATATTTCTTTGCAGAAGAGCCTGGTTTTGTTGACCTGTGAACTTAGTCAGCAGCAGAGTAAATTCAGAAATAAGTCGTTCAACATCATCTGTCAGTGTTGAAAATTCTGTGAAACACAAATTTTCAATTGGAAATAACTATTACAAAGACTCCAAAACAATATATAAATGCAATAAAAATGTTCAAATAGAATAAGATAATATCAAATGTTTAAGTAGAAAAACAATCTAGCACAGAATTGCTTTTGAGTCTTTCTGTGAGCAAGCAGGTGAGGAGGGGAGGGAAGAGAAGACAACTTGCAGGTGTGTGAACAAAATCACCCAATATTGTTGCTGCTGTGATTCCCTTTGGGGTCCTTTTCATAAATTCTTTGCCTATGCCAATGTCTATAAGAGTTTTGCCAAATTTTTTTCTAAAATTCTTAAGGTTTCATGCCTTAGGTTTAAGTCAGTTATCCATTGTGAGTTGATTTTTGTTAGTGGTGAGAAGTGTGGATGCTGTTTCAGTCTTTTGCATGTGGCTATCAAATTTTCCCAGCACCATTTATAGAATAAGGATTCTTTTCCCCAGTGTAAGGTTTTGTCTGCTT
>NW_012149408.1:179328-187764 GCF_000956105.1 Propithecus coquereli | reverse complement strand
AATATGGAGATACCTCAAAGAGCAACAAGTAGAACTACCATTTGATCCAGCAATCCCTTTACTGGGCATCTACCCAAAGGAAAAAAAGACATTCTATAAAAAAATACATCTACACTAGAATGTTTATAGCAGCACAATTCACATTTGCAAAGATGTGGAAACAACTGAAATGCCCATCAATGCATGAGTGGTTTAATAAAATGTAATATATCTATACCATGTAGTACTACTCAGCCATAAAAAGTGATGAACTACCTCTTGTATTAACCTGTATGGTGCTGGAGCCCATTCTTCTAAGTGAAGTATCACAAGAATGGAAAAACAAACATCGCATGTACTCACCATTAAATTGGTACTAATCGATCAAAACTTATGTGAACTTGTGGAAGTAACATTTGTAAGGTGTTGGACAGGTAGTGGGGGAGAGATGGGGTTGGGTAAATTCACCCCTAATGGGTCCAGTGTGCACTCTCTGGGGGATGGGCACACTTGTAGCTCAGACTTGGAAGAGGCAAAGGCAATTTATGTAACTAAAGCATTTGTACCTCTGTAATATTCTAAAATTAAAAAAACATTCACCCAGTAGAAAAAGGGTAAACGGGCTGATTTTCAGTAAATTGCTGTGGCTCATCAGATAATGAAGAAATTAATTTAAATTGTGTGATTTGAAAAAAAAAAGAACTAGCATTTATGACATCATGAAAATACATGTCTTAGAGAAATGCTGTTTATTTACCCAAAAGTAAAGGCAATATGAGAACTCCACAAATAAGCTTACTTGTTCATCTGCTCATTCAATAAATGTGTGCTTTTGGTGTCAGGCACTGAGTTGAGTTTTAGTGATTCTTTCCCCAAAAATCATCAGCCTCATCTTTTTGTTGAGGTTAAAGTTTTGTGTTCTTTCCAGCTTTCTGGATTCTGAATCTTGTAACCAGAAATGAAATAACAAAGAGAATATCCACTTAATATTTCTTAAGTATTTATTTTTGGATTCTGGGAGTTTGATCATTTTCTTATTATCTAAATTAAAATTAAATATTCTCTAATAATTCAAATACAAATTATGAAACACGCAAATTATGAAGCAAATCACCATATTGAAGATCAATTATTTGGTCAAGTATTTGGTCTACATTAAAAGAAGCAAGCTTTGGCTGTTGGTGGTCAGTTGTGTGGCTGCTTCAATGTGACCTTCACCTCTGTGAGTGGGGAAGAGAACACCCCCCAGGCAAGCCTTGGACAGGGGCCAGCCCCTCACTTGTCTCCATCTCTGCCTGGCTTCCTCCTTATCTGCAGTCAGGGGTCCTCTGAGCTCTGTGATTCTGTAAGTATCCATTGCCCATAGCTGCTGTAACTATTACCATGAACAGGTGGCTCAAAACAATAGAAATTTCCTCTCACACAGTTCCAGAGACCAACAGTCCAAAATCACGGTGTCTGGGAATTTTGGAGTATGAGCAATCTCAGGTAAATTATGACTTTCATTAGGCCAGCACTGATGGGCACAGCTCTCACAAAGGGAGTCCCCACCCCACAGGGCAGTGCTTTAACTGCTGAGGAAGGAACCACTGCTCTGCCCAGACTTCGGGAGCCTCTGTCTTATTCAAGGACACGGTGGCCTCTGTATTACGCTTGACGTCGCTGCCAAGTCCCTGCTTTGCCCGCTGCTGGACCAGGTCATCCTTCTGGGAAGTTGTATTGAATGGCTGCTGCTTTCAGCTTCCAGAACCACCCTGCCCGTCCCCCTCACCAAATCCTTCTCTAAAACCAGCTCTGTAAGGTTTTTAGGACCAGAGTTACATTCCACGGTCCTCTTGTCCATGCACGACCCCTTCTGCCTTCTGGGCAGCCTGTCCCCAGAGGCATCACTGAGCCCCCATGGCCCTGAGCCCACCCTCATGGGCACCCAGGCATCAGCACCTCCTCTGAGCACCCCTCATCAGGAAACACCCTCCAGCGAAAACCTCAGTGATTCCAGTGACACCCCAGCCCCCACCCCCAGGAAGGTGCTGACTTTCCAGCCAGGCTGGTTGGGGAGGAAGGCTGTTTGACCACATGATCGAACTTTCCCATGGCCTCCACGGAGGCTTTCCTCGCCCTTGACTAAGTACAGGTAAAAGTTAAATTAAGTTAGTAGTTGCTATTTAATAATTCATCCCACTTAAAATTCAAAGCGCTTTGAGGAGACTTTTATGGGGCTGTGAAACTCTTCCAGAGGCCTCATGCATATTGAAGTTCTGCTGACTCTCTGAAGGATTTATTGGTTCCTGCAGCCAGTTCACTGGTTTAGATCTCTGTCAATTACTCTTAACCGCCATGCAGCACCAGAGTCCTTGTTGTGTGGAACATGATCTTTGACCATGAAAAAGCCTTTTGAGAGAAAGCCCCTATTCTTAAGAGGGTTTGGCAGATAGAGATGACAAATCTCTCAAGCCACAAAGTGGCATAAATCCAGAGGTAGAGAGGAAAATTACTGCACTTATTTTTACTTTGTAAGAGAAACATTTTAATAAAGTTCAATATATTAAAGATCTAGCACATGGTGGTCTGTCTGAAGGAACAATGGCATTGTACCCATATTTGTACAAAGATTTTTTTCCAAAGATAATTTGTGCCCAAGTCAAATTTCACAGAGCTTTTAGTTTCTCTTTATTAGATGTGCACAGCTCGGTCCCTTCCTGGCTATATTACTTATGTTTCTAGTTCAGTAGTTTCTGTGAGATCCCAGATATGCCCTACAGAAGGAATAATAAAGCTAAGTAAAATTTTATTACCAGGGAAAATGCCCATGGCTGTAAAAGCCTTTTTATAGTGGTAATGTTTGGTTTTAATATTTAATAAGCATAAACCACCTTAAAGAAACATAACATTATGTTCAATCCCTTGAAGGATGGTGAGGTTTGAAATTGTACAGGTAAAATCTTATCTGATGTGACTAAAAAGGGTTTGGATGTACTTCAAACTTAGATCCAGAATCCAGATGTCTAGTCTCAGCCGCAGCAAAACCCAGGGCTTGATGGTAACGAGTTCATCAATTGCATGGTCTAAAGAAATAAAAATGCGAGAAAGCAAGAATTTGCAGGTACGTGGAAGTGACTCAAGTTTCTAACATCCGAGGAAGAAGTCAGAATGAGATTTGTTGATAAAATAAATCTAAGCCACAAGTAAATGGCTTAAGTGGCTCTAACTTGAATCAACATAAATTATTTTATTTTAAAAATTGAATAACTGCTCCTAAAATTCTTTGAAGACTGTTAAGTAAATGATGACTCCATTGTTCACAAACATTAAATGACAGCGCCATAGTTACACTTCAGAGCCTAAGTTTACTCACTATTATTTTGAGAATGGTGAAAAATTTAATATTAAACTACTCAGAGAAGGAGGTCAAAGGTTACTTATTTCTGCATTGAAGGCGTTTCCTATTCTTGACTTTTACAGCTGTCCAATGACATAGATTTATAGCAATCAATTTCATAACCTCCAGGGTCATGTGCTGGCTTTATTTTTCCTTTCTTTTGGTCATGATATGTCTCCATCCCCAGTGGAAACACTAACTAGACTTTTAAATGTTGGGGTCCAGGTGGAGGGGACAACTTGAAATTTAAAAATATATATATACACATGCACACACATATATACATATATATATATTCACCACAGAGACATTAATTTTTGAAAAATGGAAAAATACAAGAAAGGCAGCATTATAACTACAATACAAAAATACAAAATAAAAAGAAAGTGTTGTTCCCTGGGTTAAAATCTGGGTCACCCAGTGAAAAATAAGTAAGATTTGTCTGTTTGTTTGGAATTAACTGTGCAAAACATGGGTGAATGTATTGCAGTCATGCCTTATTGCATGGAGACATCTAGGTCAGCAGCAGCCTGCGTGTATGAGGGCTGTCCCACAAGATTACAGTGAAGGTGAAAGTTCCCATTGCACTGATACTTCCCATTGTGTTCCAGCTGCCTACAGCATTCGGAGCAGTGACAGGCCATGCAGGTGTGTGGCCCAGGAGCAGTCAGCCATGCCGTACAGCCTCAGAGTGTGGTCAGCTACACCATGCAGGTCTCTGTAAGACTGTGCTATGATGTTTGCACAAAAATACCTATGGACAAATTTCTCAGAATGTATCGCAGTCATTAAGTGACATATGACTGTAATTTATTACATTTAGTACCCAATTGTGTCAATTCATCCCATAAATTATAGCAATTGCGTGGCCATGGGACTCTTCCAAACATATTTTTTCACTGTCATTCATCACACTGGCCCACACATACATGATGATCAATTTACTGAAAATCCTGGGATAGTGACCAGGAGGTTTTGGCCCTGGTGGAATGAGGTTAAGTTTGCACCCTAACTTCACAACTGATATAAAACTATTGCAATTTTACAGTCAGAGATGGTTTGATTGAGTGTAACAGCCAGTGCCCATGTAAACTGATTATCGGGAGATACTATATACAGACCTAATAAAATAACCATATAAGTTAATCAATTCTAAACAACAAGCTATAACAAATACTCTATATAGTATTAGTCTCAAAACTTATAACTATTGACTTAGGTCCTTAGGAAATAACCAAGGTCTACTAACCATCCTCCATCTAGGTAAGAATTTGGCCCTTCTAAGGCCTCAGAAAACTAGGATCAGGTGACAGAGTCTCAGCCTAGAGGAAACCAGGATGTGTCCAGTCTGACTGGTGAGAGAAGGTGGAGCCGCGGCTATGGGTGGTGGGACGATGGCCATGTGTGCTGAGCAGGATGCTGACTGGTCCAGCTGAACAGAGGAGCATGGAGAATCTTCCTTGCAAACTGCGCTATATTACATCATCATCACACCTATACTTTTGATAACACACCAAATTCTCCTTCCAAACCTGGCTCTTACAGGTATAGTACTTAATGTTTTGGAAGTTTTACAAAATTATTTTATTTCACTCATGTTTGATGGCCATAATTTTAGTTCAACTTTACAGACATTGAAATGCCTTGAATATTTACAGTTAGTAGTATAAGTCAAATTAAGCTTATTTAACTGTTTCAACTGGGGAATGACAAAGTCCATAAAAAGAATATGCTTTCATATAAAGTACAAGGTTCCATATTTCTTTGCATTTCAAATCATATTTTCTTTGCAATTCTCTGGGTTTTATTTAAGATATAAGAGGGACCCAGGAAGTCAATTATAGCACAAGTTTCCACTCCCGAGAATCTGATTCAGGAGATGAGGTCACAAATTTTGAATTTTTAACAGGATTCCCAAGTAGTTTTGATACAGGTACTCCATGGACATCACTTTGAGGAATACTGCTGTCAACAATACATTTAACCATTTGTAAACTTCAATGAGGAAAAGGCAATAACATCTATTTATCTTGACACTAACAAAGATTGTTTCAGAATCATTTGAGATTCACCTCTGGTACTGCTTTCCCTGACACAGCAATGGGATGCATGCATAGTGGCCAGTGTGCCATCTCCAGAGCCAGTACAGGTATGATGGAGCCAGTGTCATTCCTACCAGCCAGGTAAACTTCACCCACTTTTCATGTGGCAGTATAAAGTGTGTCTGTGGTACACTGGAGGCATAACAAGAACATCTACACCATCAGATAAGGAGGATTGAATGAGCGCTTGTATATCTTATGCAAGATAATTAGCCCAGTGCCTGGCACATGGTCAGCAGATATTAGTTATTGCTGTTATTATTATTTGTTTTCCATCATTACACTTAACACAATTCAGAAGCTGGTCATGTGTCTTATTTGATTAAACAAATTATCCACAAAAAAGGCATTATAGACACAATGTGAGATTATCAGTACCATTTAATAAAATTAAGGACAAATCTCACTCCAGTTAATGGCTTTTATTAAAAACAAAGATGCTGGCATGGATGCAGAGAAAGGAACATTCATACACTGCTGGCGGGACTGCAAACTAGTACAATCTCTATGGAAAAGTATGGAGATTCCTCAAAGAACTAAAAGTAGACCTACTATTCGATCGAGCAATCTCACTACTAGGTATTAACCCAAAGGAAAAGATGTCATTTTATCAAAAAGACTCCTGTGTTTGAATGTTTATAGCAGCACAATTCACAACTGCAAAGGTGTGGAATCAACCCAAGCGCCCATCAATTCATGAGTGAATTAACAAAACATGGTATATGTATATCATGGAATATTAATCAGCCATGAGGAAGGATGACTTAATGCCTTTTGCAACAATCTACATGGAACTGGAGACCATTATCCTGACTGAATTATCTAAAGAATGGAAAAACAAATACCACATGTGCTCGCTATTAAATTGGAACTAAGGATGGACACACATGTGCACACCAGGAGGTAAAACTCAGTGGAAATCAAGCAGAGGAGAGTAGGGAAGGGCAGGGGATGGGCAAAAACCTACCTAATGGGCACAGTGAACAGCATCTGGGTGATGGGCACACTTATAGCCCTGACTCAAGCATTACAAAAGCAATCCTTGTAACCAAAAACATTTGTACCCCTGTAATATTTTGAAATTAAAAAAAAGAAGTAATGCCCTCATACCTGATCTTCAATGTGCTACTGAAGCTCAGGATATAGCACTGTATTCTATCTTGAATATTAAACATATGACTATTTGTGCAAGTCTTTCCTTTAGCATGGTCGTCAGTAAGATATTTTCATCAGTAAAGCAGGTATAATGACGCACGTCTCCCAGAATTGTTGCGGCGTCACTGATGCGGTGTGTCTGAAAGCAGCTAGAAACATAACAGGCATATAAACTGCACGGGGCAACGTGTTTGAGCATCAGTCTCACCACACTGAAGTCATCATGGCTGAGCTTCTCCAGTATCGCAAATTATTTAACTCTCTCTCCGTTTTCACAGGAGTGGGATTCTTCTCTCGGCCTGAAGAAAACCACAGTTTGCTAGTTTTAGGGTAAGCATACATAAACACTCTCTGGGCTTTTGTGTGAGCTCACAGTCAACATCAAACAGTCTTCCGAATCTAAAAATGACAAGGATTGGGGGGTAGTTCCTGAAGGGCAGGCTCCACCAGAGTCACCACTGAAAGATGGTGCCTCAGGAGCCGCCAGCCGGGGACCTGGGAGTGAGGCCACACCTGTGTCTACTGTGTGTAGCATGGTGATGAAGTTATTTAGTTATAAGACACATTTTTTTATTCTCAATCTCTTAAATGCCTACGGGGGGAAATGTGTGTGTATCTATACACCTATCTCTACCTAGATAGACAGGGAGGTAAATAGGCAGGTGGGTAGACAGACAGTGGATAGGTGTAGACAGGTGGACAGAGAGATGATACACAGATAGATATTAAATGACTGAAATAATCGAACAGTGACTTCTGACCTGTCTCATTATTATTTTTCCTAGACATAATTTTTCAGACATTAGTTATTCTCAAGCCATACCAAACTTATAACATAACTGTCAATTTTATTCTACATGTAGAGGAGCTAATTATTATGCTATTATAACATGGAATCATCAACGTTGACATTTAGATACTTACAGACTGGATTTATAAGTGGATCACTTTCTCTCACACACATGTTATTTCATCCACTACACCCTCCTATTTTTGCCAAGGAGGGTCGTTGCCTTCAGGAAGGGAGTAGAAGTTCTTACTGCGCTGCCAAGCCTGGCATGAGGCGGCCTCAGCATCGCATGCTCTGCGAGTGGCACACGGCCTGCCCAGGCGTCTGTCCTCACTGACGGCCTCAGGCACTCAAGGCTGCTGCAACCCTGGCCCCCCCAGGCCCACCCGCCCCCTCCCCGCCTTCCCCTGCCCAGCTGTGGTGTGACTCCCCAGCCCCACCCGCCTGTCTGGCTCTAGCCTTTTGCAGCAATAGTGAATTAAAACTATGGCTTATGGCAATTTTTGTAAATGCTTCACGTGTACTTGAATATAGTGTATCTTTTGCCATTTGTTAAGTGGTGTACATACAAACACATTCAGTATGTGAAGTTTCTCAATGAGTTTTTTTCCAAATCTTTATATCCTAAATCTGTATATCTCCCAGACTTCTGTTGTGCACATTCTCTAAAATATTGCTGTTTTTTTCTGCTCATAAGAAAGGCGTGGTAAATCCCCCTACCATGGTTATGGATTTATCTGTTTTTGCTCCATTTTCTTCTGACAATCTTGCTCTGCAGACACTGAGACTATCACAAGGTATATACGAACTTAGAGATGCTGGTACTGCGTCTCTGTTACAGTTGACAGGCTCCTCGCTACCTCTCTCGGTGACTTTAACTGCACAATTTCCTTAAGATCACCAAGCACTTGTGAAGAAGATCTGCACACCCAGACCTATAAAGTGAGCTGTGATGTGACACCGTCCAAGACACCTCGTCAAGGACAGGTGAGCCCCAAGGACACTTCACCCACACGGTGGAGAATTGCCTG
>NW_012149408.1:173538-177193 GCF_000956105.1 Propithecus coquereli | reverse complement strand
AAATGCCTCTTTAAATTTTAACTATTACTATAGACTATATGAGAATATAAATTAAAATAAAATTTAATGATATTCGGAGTTAAAATAATTTTAAAAAATCACTCCTTCATTATACAACAGATGAAATGCTTAAAAGAAATTCCTAAGGGAAGATATTAGCTATGTTAATGCAAAAGAAGTTTATGGATCTGAAATGTCTGGGAAGCCCTAAACTATAATGTTTTAGTTAAAAATTCAAGCTTTTCTCACAATCACTTAGTGGGCAAATCTCCATCACTGCTCTTGCCACCAAGTTTAGGCAACAGACAAATTGCTAGAAGAGACATTAGCGGTAATTAACAAGAAGCAAACAGGGACAAGGCGGATTTGATGACAGCGGTGGAGGCCCAAGATTTTCCTTCATCCCCTTCCTCCGTGCTGGGCGGGGCCTCCTGTTGCAGCTGCGAGGCGGGGGAGGGGGAGGGTGGTCCTTCCAGGGAACCCAAGACTTCCAGCAGACCCTACCTCCCGAGCACAAATGGAACCTCCCTCATGTTGATCAAGCAGGAGATTTAGTAACTCCTGAGTAAAGAGCCAGGGGGAGAGATGGCAGTGCCTTATTTCTCAAAAGGGCTGTGAGTTTTAGAGAGCAAGTGGGAATTCTTTCATGCTGTCTTAAGGATCCCAAAGTCCTTTAGGCAATCACGCCTTCCTGAAGGTCCAGACTCAACATGAAACACCATGACCCTTCCTGCTTGGATGTCAGGGAAAAGAAGAAGAAAGGAAAAGGAATGTTGCAGAGGAAAACGAAATTATGTTCAGCCTGCACGACCTTCTTCTGGGACAAAACTTCCTAAGTTTATCCCACAATCAGCAACACTGATGTTTTAAAAGACCGTGGACTGGGGAGGGCTAAGCGGGTAGTAAACAGGTAAAGAAAACACGCTGCCACTGCGAAGTCATCGCCTAGCATTGCACCGGGAAAGGGAAAAAAGAGAATACAGACTTTTAAGGAGATAAAAATCCTTGGCCTTCGGGAACTGAATGTTTTAGAAAGAAAAGAGAATCCACGATGTAGCTGGAGAGGGGTCTTTCGACGTCAACGAAATCACCTGATTTCACCATGATGAAGTCAGTAACTTCATCCTAATAGGACATTGTCAGCCACAGGAATCTGAGCCCGTGAGCTAACTGACGACCCCGCCCCCTGGTCAGAGCCGTCTCTGCCCCCTGCCCAGGGCCCGCCATGCTCTCCTACTGCCAGCTCCGGGAGGCGCAGCCAAGGCCGCGTGCCCTTGTTTGGGGTCCCCCTCTCTCTGAATTTGCAATGCTCGCTTCCCTTGCTATTCCACTTGTTCTCCCTGTTTGAAGGTATTTGGCCCCAGGATGCAGGCAGGGTGACACAGAAAATGAACACCAGACTGCACTGGACTTGAATGGAAACCAGCTGACCTGTATCCTCGCTGAAAACTTGACTAGAGCACCAACTTCCGAAAAGACCTGAAAGAGTTAACCCATTTTATGAGTCCTGCCTAGGACGCTTCTTCTTTGAGAGCAATTCCTTAGGATTTCGCATTTGTATTATTCGACTGTGTCTGCTTTACTTCAACTCTAATGTCAAATGCCTTTATTTTCCTATCCAATTTAGGTCAACAAGTTTAATGTTTTGTTCCAGGGATGACAGGAAGAAAAAGAGAGCACCCCTCCTGACTCCCTATTTTGAAATTTTTACTCCCTCTGCATTTTAAGACAAGAGCCACGCACCGCGACACACTGGCTCAGTGTTCCCCGTCCTGTCGGGAATTCCCTAAACAAATCACGCTGGTCCATAAAGGGGCGGTGATGTGCTCCTCTGGGGAGCTGTGTCCGCCAGGCCAGACGCTCACGTAGCTCACGGTGGGGCTCCAACAGGGTGATCTATGCGCATTCCGTGTGAGGCTTGTTTCCCCCAAACTCACTAAGATCTCTAGCCACGAATCATTTATTATCCTGAAGCCGTCGTTTTGGAAGCATTATGTTGTGAGCTAACCAGGAAGAGCGCTTCCATTTCCATGAGCCAGCCGTGGACTGGTTCCCATTGTCAGAAGCTGCAGGGGTTGCAAATACTTGGCATCGCCTCTCACTTCGCTTGGGAAAGTGCTCACATCCTAGCGCAGGGAACAATGTGCCAACAGTGAGCCGTCGTCTCGGCCACAATATCTGCTCAGGTCCCTGAAGGGCCGGGAGTCTCACAGCACAGATGACGGAGTAGCCGAGGAAACGGGTTCCCAGGGAGCTTTCATTTAGTGCGATTTCAATAGGGACCAAGGTGGCTTGTTCCAATATGTGTAATTTTCTGTGTCTGCCCTAACCCCAGTTCCCAGCCTACTGGAACCGTGTTCATACACATAGCATGGTCCAAAGAACAGATGTGTAAGCAATTTTTTATAAGGACAAAGTCAAACGTTTGAGAAAATGACTTACGCGGTAGGAATGCTCTCTGAGAACGCTGACTCCATCTGGAGGGTAGAAATACACACAAGCATGTGACGAACATGCACAAGAACTTGAGAATGATTTATATAAGCACAGGCGGTTATGATATCTGAGAAAGACTGAGGCACACACAGTTTTCAAAGAACCGAATTCAGTTATGGCTGATTTTCATCAATTAATGTCATAGAACTAAATTATCTCAACATTTCCCATTTTATCATTAACCATTCCATTGCTCCTAAAGTAATTTTTCTAGAGTGCATCTAGAGTGCATCTTATCACAAATGGAGTGTTTTTAATTTGGACTATTGGAAAAAGAGAGCCACAAGGAAGCAGTCGTGTGAAACCTCGTGTTGAAGAATATCTTCCTTCTCCCTGCGAGTGCAGCCCTCAGGGAGAAAGCGGGAGAGAAAATCGTCCAAAATTAGGCTCTGCAGACCTCAGCCCAACCAGGTGTGGCAATTTTGCTAACGCCTTCCCCCGGTCCTTTTCCCATCACTGGCTTATGAGTAGTGAATAGTGGAAGTTTTTACCAATCCCAAATTCTATACAGATTCTGTTCCCTGAGCGAAAATTACAGTAACAAAAGTTATGCAAGCATCACCATGTAGAATTGATCTATTTTTTTTTTTTTTGGGTGCTCATATAACAATTACATTTTTCTCTCCATTAAAGCCTGGATTGGACAGATGTGTGGTTTTATGTTTATCAGTTTCTCTCCTTTAAAATGTGAATGTTCAGCGAGAAGGGTGCATGCATTATTTCTCTTTATATCCTTAGATAGATTAAGTGCCTAATATATATCCATCAAACATATTATTACATTTGTAAAGGCAGTCTTTCGATTTCTTTCCTGTCTTCATACTTGTTGCATATTTCTCCCTTGTGTAAAAATGGAAAAAAATAAATGGAAACTAATCCTGAGTGTGCTACAATTGCTGTTTTAGCACAGATTTTTTTCAGGACTTAATTTTTTTAAATATTTTAAAAATTACAGAATGATCTTTGAAGCTGAGTTCATGTTTGATCTTGTTAAAGTAATTAGTATTGATGTTTCATGATGTCAGGCAGTGCCACTGTTCCTATAAACCCATTCAAAGGGTGGTAATTTTACAAATACTTTGTTTGAAAAGATAAGATAAAAATTCAATAGAAACTAAAAACTGATGGGTTAATGCACAGGGAAGAAATTTCATTAGTT
>NW_012149408.1:160271-173488 GCF_000956105.1 Propithecus coquereli | reverse complement strand
TTAAAAATAAATTTGAAGCAGAGAAAAACATAGTGCATAAAAACGAGAACAAAAAGAGTGATCATTTAAAAGGCTTACATACACAAACTTACTTGTGTATGCCTGGTGTCTTAAAGATATTCTAAGAGCACTATATGCTAGAAAAGCAATGCAACTGTAGCACTTCGAGCATATTAGAAAATAAGGAGTCTTCAGCTTGGAGAGCAACTAAATTTAAATCATAAATACACTAAAATGGTTGCTATCAAAATAAAAGATTGCCCCTCTAATTTTAGGTAGGAAATTTGAGATTATGTTGCAAGGTTCAGGTAGATCAGGGGTTTGAAACACTGATTTGAGAATTGCTGTAGGTGGGACATATTCCAAGAAATTCAAGCCATGAAACGTAGTTATGCTGTATGTTTCCATTCCTGGTAGTTTAAACCTAGGTCTCTAGGGCACCAGAGCCCCGGGGAAGAAGTCCAGCTGTGCGGCCGCCCCCACTGGTTCATCTCCCTCCAGAGTCGCTGAGTCACTGTCATGTGAGCACAGGAGCCATCCTGGACCTCCAGGGCCAGAAGGAACCACAGAAAGGAGAAGAGCCAGCCACCCTGCTGTGCTCAGCCACCTTGCTCCACCATGAGAAATAATACTGTAACGGATGCAATCCACCAAGGGTCTGTAGGGCTTGCTATTTGTCAGTCGACAGCTAAAAGATGCATATGTCATAGAATTCATACGCTAGAGTATTATCAATATGAGAGAGAACACAAAAGAATCACAGATATCCAAATACAATAATGTAACCAGAAGCACAAAATTATAATAATTTTGCTGATTTCCTTTAATATAATCCATTAAAGTTTCTTAAGTTGCATTCAATTGACCCCAACTTTTATATATCATGCAAAGATTGCTTTACTATTTCAAAGAGAATGTGAGAAAATTTATAGTAAATATTATATCCAATTTACTTTTTCAATTTCTTTAGACAATATTAACCATATCTGGAATGCGCAACAAGAAATAGTTGCAAGTGGCACACTGAAGTCTCCCTGTGTATTCTAATTAGAAATAATATGAAATTTGTTAAAATGTAAACTAATTATACAAAGCACAAAATATAGATGCTTCAAATAGCAGGACGAAATAGCAAGATTTATACCTCTTTGATATCATAACTTGTACTTAAATTTCATCTATATCTTAATATCATTTGATATCAAATTAAACAAGATGACACTTTTTAAACAAATTATTGTCAGTTAATACACACATAATTGGAAATAAAAAAAATTGTTACATGGGAAAAGTGAAAATGCCTCTTTAAATTTTAACTATTACTATAGACTATATGAGAATATAAATTAAAATAAAATTTAATGATATTCGGAGTTAAAATAATTTTAAAAAATCACTCCTTCATTATACAACAGATGAAATGCTTAAAAGAAATTCCTAAGGGAAGATATTAGCTATGTTAATGCAAAAGAAGTTTATGGATCTGAAATGTCTGGGAAGCCCTAAACTATAATGTTTTAGTTAAAAATTCAAGCTTTTCTCACAATCACTTAGTGGGCAAATCTCCATCACTGCTCTTGCCACCAAGTTTAGGCAACAGACAAATTGCTAGAAGAGACATTAGCGGTAATTAACAAGAAGCAAACAGGGACAAGGCGGATTTGATGACAGCGGTGGAGGCCCAAGATTTTCCTTCATCCCCTTGCTCCGTGCTGGGCGGGGCCTCCTGTTGCAGCTGCGAGGCGGGGGAGGGGGAGGGTGGTCCTTCCAGGGAACCCAAGACTTCCAGCAGACCCTACCTCCCGAGCACAAATGGAACCTCCCTCATGTTGATCAAGCAGGAGATTTAGTAACTCCTGAGTAAAGAGCCAGGGGGAGAGATGGCAGTGCCTTATTTCTCAAAAGGGCTGTGAGTTTTAGAGAGCAAGTGGGAATTCTTTCATGCTGTCTTAAGGATCCCAAAGTCCTTTAGGCAATCACGCCTTCCTGAAGGTCCAGACTCAACATGAAACACCATGACCCTTCCTGCTTGGATGTCAGGGAAAAGAAGAAGAAAGGAAAAGGAATGTTGCAGAGGAAAACGAAATTATGTTCAGCCTGCACGACCTTCTTCTGGGACAAAACTTCGTAAGTTTATCCCACAATCAGCAACACTGATGTTTTAAAAGACCGTGGACTGGGGAGGGCTAAGCGGGTAGTAAACAGGTAAAGAAAACACGCTGCCACTGCGAAGTCATCGCCTAGCATTGCACCGGGAAAGGGAAAAAAGAGAACACAGACTTTTAAGGAGATAAAAATCCTTGGCCTTCGGGAACTGAATGTTTTAGAAAGAAAAGAGAATCCACGATGTAGCTGGAGAGGGGTCTTTCGACGTCAACGAAATCACCTGATTTCACCATGATGAAGTCAGTAACTTCATCCTAATAGGACATTGTCAGCCACAGGGATCTGAGCCCGTGAGCTAACTGACGACCCCGCCCCCTGGTCAGAGCCGTCTCTGCCCCCTGCCCAGGGCCCGCCATGCTCTCCTACTGCCAGCTCCGGGAGGCGCAGCCAAGGCCGCGTGCCCTTGTTTGGGGTCCCCCTCTCTCTGAATTTGCAATGCTCGCTTCCCTTGCTATTCCACTTGTTCTCCCTGTTTGAAGGTATTTGGCCCCAGGATGCAGGCAGGGTGACACAGAAAATGAACACCAGACTGCACTGGACTTGAATGGAAACCAGCTGACCTGTATCCTCGCTGAAAACTTAACTAGAGCACCAACTTCCGAAAAGACCTGAAAGAGTTAACCCATTTTATGAGTCCTGCCTAGGACGCTTCTTCTTTGAGAGCAATTCCTTAGGATTTCGCATTTGTATTATTCGACTGTGTCTGCTTTACTTCAACTCTAATGTCAAATGCCTTTATTTTCCTATCCAATTTAGGTCAACAAGTTTAATGTTTTGTTCCAGGGATGACAGGAAGAAAAAGAGAGCACCCCTCCTGACTCCCTATTTTGAAATTTTTACTCCCTCTGCATTTTAAGACAAGAGCCACGCACCGCGACACACTGGCTCAGTGTTCCCCGTCCTGTCGGGAATTCCCTAAACAAATCACGCTGGTCCATAAAGGGGCGGTGATGTGCTCCTCTGGGGAGCTGTGTCCGCCAGGCCAGACGCTCACGTAGCTCACGGTGGGGCTCCAACAGGGTGATCTATGCGCATTCCGTGTGAGGCTTGTTTCCCCCAAACTCACTAAGATCTCTAGCCACGAATCATTTATTATCCTGAAGCCGTCGTTTTGGAAGCATTATGTTGTGAGCTAACCAGGAAGAGCGCTTCCATTTCCATGAGCCAGCCGTGGACTGGTTCCCATTGTCAGAAGCTGCAGGGGTTGCAAATACTTGGCATCGCCTCTCACTTCGCTTGGGAAAGTGCTCACATCCTAGCGCAGGGAACAATGTGCCAACAGTGAGCCGTCGTCTCGGCCACAATATCTGCTCAGGTCCCTGAAGGGCCGGGAGTCTCACAGCACAGATGACGGAGTAGCCGAGGAAACGGGTTCCCAGGGAGCTTTCATTTAGTGCGATTTCAATAGGGACCAAGGTGGCTTGTTCCAATATGTGTAATTTTCTGTGTCTGCCCTAACCCCAGTTCCCAGCCTACTGGAACCGTGTTCATACACATAGCATGGTCCAAAGAACAGATGTGTAAGCAATTTTTTATAAGGACAAAGTCAAACGTTTGAGAAAATGACTTACGCGGTAGGAATGCTCTCTGAGAACGCTGACTCCATCTGGAGGGTAGAAATACACACAAGCATGTGACGAACATGCACAAGAACTTGAGAATGATTTATATAAGCACAGGCGGTTATGATATCTGAGAAAGACTGAGGCACACACAGTTTTCAAAGAACCGAATTCAGTTATGGCTGATTTTCATCAATTAATGTCATAGAACTAAATTATCTCAACATTTCCCATTTTATCATTAACCATTCCATTGCTCCTAAAGTAATTTTTCTAGAGTGCATCTAGAGTGCATCTTATCACAAA
The DNA here is from genome assembly GCF_000956105.1 of Propithecus coquereli. NCBI lineage: Eukaryota > Metazoa > Chordata > Mammalia > Primates > Indriidae > Propithecus > Propithecus coquereli. The sequence goes on along the minus strand of NW_012149408.1, from coordinate 169,454 downwards.
CGGAGTGTTTTTAATTTGGACTATTGGAAAAAGAGAGCCACAAGGAAGCAGTCGTGTGAAACCTCGTGTTGAAGAATATCTTCCTTCTCCCTGCGAGTGCAGCCCTCAGGGAGAAAGCGGGCGAGAAAATCATCCAAAATTAGGCTCTGCAGACCTCAGCCCAACCAGGTGTGGCAATTCTGCTAACGCCTTCCCCCGGTCCTTTTCCCATCACTGGCTATGAGTAGTGAATAGTGGAAGTTTTTACCAATCCCAAATTCTATACAGATTCTGTTCCCTGAGCGAAAATTACAGTAACAAAAGTTATGCAAGCATCACCATGTAGAATTGATCTATTTTTTTTTTTTTTGGGTGCTCATATAACAATTACATTTTTCTCTCCATTAAAGCCTGGATTGGACAGATGTGTGGTTTTATGTTTATCAGTTTCTCTCCTTTAAAATGTGAATGTTCAGCGAGAAGGGTGCATGCATTATTTCTCTTTATATCCTTAGATAGATTAAGTGCCTAATATATATCCATCAAACATATTATTACATTTGTAAAGGCAGTCTTTCGATTTCTTTCCTGTCTTCATACTTGTTGCATATTTCTCCCTTGTGTAAAAATGGAAAAAAATAAATGGAAACTAATCCTGAGTGTGCTACAATTGCTGTTTTAGCACAGATTTTTTTCAGGACTTAATTTTTTTAAATATTTTAAAAATTACAGAATGATCTTTGAAGCTGAGTTCATGTTTGATCTTGTTAAAGTAATTAGTATTGATGTTTCATGATGTCAGACAGTGCCACTGTTCCTATAAACCCATTCAAAGGGTGGTAATTTTACAAATACTTTGTTTGAAAAGATAAGATAAAAATTCAATAGAAACTAAAAACTGATGGGTTAATGCACAGGGAAGAAATTTCATTAGTTTTCTTCTAGCACAATATAAAAAATAAAAATGTATATGTAAAAAATTCTACGTCGAGTGAATTTAGGAAAGAATGCACTGCTTTGGGGACCTTTGAAATATTAAATATTATTTAAAATAATAAACACGAACTGGGCGGTTGTCCAACGTGGAGAAGGAAGGAAGAGAAAACTTGCCCCTGAAGTACGGTTGAGCGAGGCCCTCCCTGGGGCCCTCATCTGTCGAAACTGCAGGCGCACCTCTGCCGCGCTAGGACAAAGCCTGGCGCTGCCAACACCAACAGTGCCGCACACAGTTCTTACGAAACAGGCACTTCCCCACGATTTCCTTATTGTATCTATTTGAAAACCTGGGGTGGATGAGGTCGCACCTAATGTTCTTGCGGTTTTGATGTGCGTCCCATTTCGATGACGGGATGACTGCATCCAACCTTAGAGCAGTTGCTGGGAGGTCAGGACAGGAGCAACCTACCCCGATCTTCTCCCCACACCTTGCTGATCTAGACCCTAACTACTTCTTCAGCCAGCTCTTCACAAATTCCAGAAAACGGTGGCACAGACGTTCCTGCCCAACTGCACGCGGAAGGTTCTACTTGAATCAGCATTTATTTCGCTACGAGCAAATCGTGGATCAGCGATATTCTCACATGGTCCCTCCTGACTTCCCGTACCAGTCAGAGGACTGGTCTCAGTGGCAGCACGGTTCGTCCCTGGACTACCATTAGGCAGTCCATCCTCATCATACACAGATTGCCTACTCATTAAAAGTTATTTTAACCCCAAACCGATACCGCTTGCATCATTTGCAAACATGCTCTTGCACAGAATGGTGACAAATGTGAGTCACCTGCCTTGGCTGCTCCCCCCGAGGTTGAGCAAGGCCACACTCTGCTGCTTGTTTTACGGTGTGCCGTGAACACGTGTCCTTTTATAGTCTATTTAGTGCCGTGTTTTTCACGTTTGTGTTCATGAATCAACAGTATATGTTAAATAAGGTGCCTTTAAGTGGAACTCACATAAAATGAGGTTATGTATTAGTAGCCGACTAATGAGTTATGACCAGAGACTCACAGGAACCTGACCCCGCACTTCTCCCGGGAGCAAGGGCCCCGCTCTTGCTAACGCAGGGTCGTCAGGGACTTTATAGAACACAAGCTCCACCCATAAGGAGAACCCACTGTAATTGTTCAGTTTCCTTCATTTGTGTCATTTCCCTCCACAGCTTCCTCCTTCTCCTGCCTCCTGCATGAGCCCAGCACTCGCCCAGGCCTCCTGGGTCCAAACCAGTGTCGCACACACAGTAGGTGCTCAACAGACCGTGGGCTTGCTGTGCCTTCACCAAACGCAAACTGAGAAACTCCTCCTAGCGTTGATCCCACCTTCTAAAGACCGTATGGGATGGCGGTGAAATTTTGAAATTCACTTCTTCCCTTTTATTTCCTCCAAAACCTGGACTTGATTTTTAGCCTCTTAGGAAAGGCCTTTGTGCCGTTCGAGTCTGGACCTGCCACGCCCAGCCTGTCCCTGCTGCCGGCCCGCGCACCCATGGCACAGCGGTGTTCGTCCTGAGCTTCCAGCGCTTGCGGTTATCTGTCGGCCAGGCATAGCATGGGCTGACTAATCCAGCCGCTTTGGAAATATTCCGGCAGTTTCTATCAAAATTAAGATTGCACATTCCCTATAATCCATCAACTCCACTTTGGCCACGTTACAGAACTATTTAGCACTGGTATTATCCGAAAAAAACAGAAAATATCAAATGAGTGAATAGCCATCTGGGGGAAGGGTGAACAGAGGGCAGTATATTCATAAGATAAAAGAATACATAAGAGGAAGATGGTGCAAATATGGAAAGATCTTTAAAAACACACTGTCACGTGTGAAAGCAAACTATATGATCAAAGCATATAGTATGATGCCATTTTTATTGAAAAAAACATAAATTAATACTCTAAATTTTTAACGAATATGTGCACAAAAGCATTAAAAATGATGTGAAAATTCCTAACAGTTGACACATCTGGGGAGAAAGAATGGACCAAATTTTAGGATGAGCTCACAGGGTGTTTAAAGTATCTCTAATGTCCTGATATCTCCAAAAATAATAATATTCTTATATTACTTGTAAACATATAAACTGCGTATATGTGGAAAAATTTGCAAGTAAATTTGTCCAAATATTATCAATATAGCATGTCTTGAAGTGAGGAAATCGAAAGAGCTTATGCCGACAATTATTTTTAAAAGTAAATAATATGACCAGATATGGCTGAGGTGTTAGCATGGATGTTTGCTGATAGAACACCCAGAAGGGAGTGAGAGGAGGGTAGCACAGGGAGGGGAGGAAGGGCTGAAGACATGTTCTCGGCCAAGGAGAGAGAGGGGCTAGAGTCTAGGGCACAGACGGGGGCGGCCCCTCCGGGAAGGACAGACACGGAGACATGGCAGCCTTCGTGGCCCCAGACAAGAAGGACATGCAGGAGACGGAAGAGCTGCTCCCCGAGACAGTCCTTTTCCCAGTGACTACCAAGCCGCAGACTAGAGGATTGGAGGCCTTGACACCGTCACCGTCTACACAGGCAAGAGGGGGATGCCCAAGACAGCACCCAGCAGCCCCACCCCACTGAGCCCACAGGCCCCACCTGGAAGCCCAGCAGCCCGAGACCCCCCACGCCCTCTCCCCGTGGGTCCACACGCTGCCTACAGGAGGCCGTGTGGCCATAGTGGGGGGACAGAACACTGCGTGGATGGAAGGTCCATGGAGGCTCTGTCGTCGCTAGTTTTTCACACTAATAAGTGTTAGTATCATCACTCTTATTGTTAAATAATAGTATACATTAAATTATAACACATATTCTAATTGGTAGCATTATAATTTATTATAATGTGTGTTAACAGCTATTAAATGATACTGTTTAAAACTATTTCTACTTTGCTAGTATTTAATCTAGAAAAATGTGGTAACAGGACCCTATAGGTCCTAAAGGTGGACTCTTCCTCCTGCCCAAGGGTTGTCATAGGTTAAAGTTCAATTAAATTCACTTCAGACCCAAATTATGAAAGTCCAGACTCCTTGCTTCCTCTTGCACACTTAATTTTTCCCACTAGCTTAGAAGAATGAAAGGTTCTAAGGGAAGAGGATATTATCCCAACTGCTTTATCCCACTGTCAAAGTCACAAATGGGAACTTCGTGAACACTTAGTAAATATTTTCCCACGCTTATGATGCTTTCGCTCAGTAGGAAGGGGCGAGCTCGTTAGTTGAATATTGTTACATGGTTTCATCCTAAATTACAGCATCATTTCCAGTGCATCGTTTGTTTCAGTCTCTTCCCAAATCCAAGCTGCTTATCAGTATTTGAAAAGAGGTGGATTAGAAAACATTACATGCTGTAATATTTGCACTGTACGGGTAAAAATATTATATATTATTTGTACCAGTTATGTCTAACCTGGACCGTTTCAGCTCAGATTCAAGTTGAAGCCTCTCTATTCATGCCTGGCTCTGTGCTCAGTGATTTCACATCACGGAGGCCCTTTATAAAGATCCAATCTGCTGTTGAGACCTCACATTCACAGTCCATTAAAGACGACCCAAAAAGTGTATCCAGAAAGAGTTCCGAGGGTCTGTTTGCACGGTGACAAACTTTCAGATTTAAGGAAAAGAACTTTCCAACTGCTATGGACCGAACTGTGCCCCCTGCCCCCACTCCCAAGTTGCAGCCCTAACTGCTAGCGCGATGGTGTTTAGACACTGAGCCTTTGCGAGGCGATTAGGGTTAGACGAGATCACGAAGGTGAGGCTGTCATGGTGGGATTAGTGCCTTGATAAGAGGACACGAGGAAAAGACGACCATCTGCCAGCCAGGACGGGTAATGTTCACGAGGAATAAATGACCATGACGTTAGTGACGTCAGGGGTACTGACTGGGTTTATTTATTTATTTTTACGTTCAAACTGATTTTTTTCCTTCTGCTTTTAAAAAATATTTTAAATTGACACATAATACTGGTACATATTCCTGGGGTGCATAGTGATGTTGCCACACGTAGAATGTATAGCAGGGTAATTAGCGTAGCCACCAATCCAAACTTTCATTATTTCTCGGGTTTGGGAACACTCAACAGCCTCCTTCTAGCGATCTGGAAATACACAGTGCATTGCTGTTGACCACGGTCACCCCGCAGTGCGGCAGCACACTGGACCTCACCCCTCTTACCCCGGGCTGCCTTCGCCTGAGGCTGCAGGGGCAGAATCTCCTAGCAGGACCCGCCCAGAGCCAAGGGCTGACACTGTTGCCGCAGGGGACTTGGAGGCGGAGTACCACAGCAAAGAGGAGTCTTAGACTCTGGTGGAATCTGTCATGCTGTGCTCTGGGATTGCTTGGGACACATCACTCCTTCCTCCTTCCCTGCTTCTCTCATTTGGGTTGGGAATGTCTATCCCACAATTTGTCTGGTTTCAGCGTTCGCAGCTGGATCGGATGTTTCCCTGGGAATGACTTGTGCCTTGAGTCTGACCCGTATGATTTATATGACATTTAGATGATACTTTGAACTTTAGACTGTAGAGTTGATGCTATAACATGTTAAGACTTGGGGGGCCGTGGGATGGAATAAATGCATTTTTCGTTGACAGGGACATGCATTTCGTGGACCAGGGGTTGAATGCTGTGGATAGAATTGTTTTCTCCCAAAATTTATATGTTGAAGCCCTGACTCCAAATGTGATGGTATTTGAAGATTGGGCCTTTGAGAGGTAATTAGGGTTAGATGAGTTCATGAAGGTGCAACTTCCTTCCATGGGATTAGTATTTTTACAAGGAGAGACCAGAGAGCTTTTTTTTCTCTCTCTCTGCATCACGTGAGGACACAGCCAGAAGGTGGCCGTCTGCAGGCCAGGAAGAGAGCCCTCCCCAGAAGCCAAACATGCTGAGACCCTGATCTCAGACCTGCAGCACCTAAAATTGTGAGAAAATAAGTTTCTCTTGTTTAACCCACTGAGGGTACAGTGTTTTGTTATGGAAATCTGAGCAGACTGAGACACCTTTATACTGCCAGCAACATGGAGTTTATCACATTTTGAACATGGATCATTCTGATACATTTGGACTCTAGAAAATCACGGAGTGCCATGGCAGTGACCATATGTGTGGTTTTCTTGAGCAAAAGCATTGTTTGGAAGGCTCTGAATTATTATTTTTTAAGTTTAATTTTGATGGTAGTCATAGCCCAACCTGCCATTTACCCAAATGTGCCAAAAGCTTATTTTGAACAAAGTCAATTATTCAAAGATGACTGACTGTTTTCCTACTAACTCTCTTCAATCTAGGATCAGGAGTGAAAATTCTGAAATTGTTTTTTTCCCACTGGAAAGATAACATTTCATCCAAATAAAACATATGGTCTAATGACAGCCTGAATCTTAAAACATTTCAATTTTAATTTAAAAAAGTGTCAAAAATGTCAGTGTGCTATAATGAAATAAAAGGCAGCAGAGATCTTTTTCCCATGGTCTCGCCGTGATGAAACCGTGTGTGAAGCCTCCCTTCCCTCCCAACTCCGGGGCTAGCAAAAGATCTGCCCTTGATCGTGAGGTTTTGCACATGAAAGACCGAAGCTCTCCATGCCCGCGACGAGCACAGAATACTAATTTGGATCCACGTGACACACTATAGAAGCAAATCCTTTATTTTAAACTGTTGGTAACCATTTTTCTAGGGCTCCCTTATTACTGATAAATCTACTGAGAAAGTATCCCATGTGGCAATTGTTAAAATAAGCCCCAAGTGTGTGTGTGATAACTCCCTTCTCACTGAGGAAACTTTTTCTGCCTGAATAACAACATATTTACTCAAATGCTGATTTCAAAGCACTCGCTATAGTATCACTAGAGAGACGATCTAGCCTTACTGCTGGAGTATAGCAGGCCTGGGCATGTCGTATCCCTCCTCAACTTTATAATAACTTAGTTCTATTCAGGTAAAGGCTATGGGAGAGAAAACAGAACTTACATGGGGTTGGACCACACAGTGTTGAGCAGTGCACACACCAGGAAACTGCTCGTTGCCTCCCCAGTGCTTTTGTTCGTGATGTAGCACTAGTTTGGCCCTGGAGTTAGAGTTCTAGGGTATGGCGCGTTCTGTGGCAGGGGTCATGACAGGGTGTGGATGTGGTCTGCATTCAGGAACCGCATTTGCAAAACCCTTTCCCAGGACAGCAGAACTGGATGGAGCCCAGAATCAAACCACTGTGTTCTTTGCCAGTGGTCGCTGGACTTCCCCATTGGTCGAGAGCCTGTTCGTCAGTATTGGCCTCCTCCCTGCCCTGCAGGCCCCCGTCCCCTGGGCAGGCGGCTCCCTCACACGACTGCCCCACTCCCATCCCGCCTCCTTGAGCCCTGTCACCCCCCGGCTCCCCCGCCAGCCCCCACCAGGTGAGCCGTCCTCACACCGCGCCATGTGCACCTGTGCTCCCCACCACCTCTCAGCTCCTCCCTGGCCAGGCAACAGCTGGCATTTCTGGGTTTTCTCCCACACAAGAAGAAAATCCTGTGCTCCAGCCAAATTGGACTCACAGAAATAATAATAATAATAGTAATGATAATATCTAGCCTTGATGGAGAACCTGCTAAGGGCAGGCGCTTGTCCAGACACGTCCCATGCGCGGTCTCGGTTCACCGGCGAGGAAGCCGGCACACAGCATTGGAGATATACACCAGGCCGCGCATTTGTAAACACTGGCTCCAAGGCCTCATCCGGGTTCACATCTCACCCTTTTCCCAACAAAATCTGCATTTCCTGGACTTACGGAAACGGATCGGGAAAGCGCTCTGGGGCAGTGGCCCTGAGATGCATCTTGGTGGGTGAGGGCGGGTGCACAGGACAGGCCCCCAGCCACCTCCAAGGCTGCTTCCGGGGGCTACTGCCTGGTGTCCACCCCCCTGTCCACTCTCACACTGCGTGGGCTCCGTGTGTGCTTGGCGGGCTACTTGCACATTTCATTTATTAGAGCAGTTTGGGTTCACAGCAAACTTGAATGGAAGGTACAGAGTTTCCATATACCTCTGACCTCACTGGTGCACAGCCCCCCAGCGCCAGCACCCCCAGCAGAGTGGCCCACGGATGAGCCCACACTGACACGTCATCATAACCCGAGGGTCCACGTGTTCATGAGGGTTCTCTCTTGGCATGGGGCACAATGTGGGTCTAGACACGTGTCCACCACTGCAGCCTCACACAGAGCGGTTTCCCTGGCCCAGGAATCCTCTGTGCTCCACCTGCTCATCCCCCCTCCCCCCGGCCCTCGGCAACCACCGATCTTAGTACTTTCTCCATAGTTTTGCCTTCTCCAATGTGTCATATAGTTGGAATCACACAGTTTGCACCCTGTTCAGGTTGGCTCTTTTCTCTGAGTAATACGTCTTTAGGCGTCCTCTGTGTCTTTTCATGGCTAGAAGCTCATTTCTTTTCAGTGCTGAATAATGTCCCCTCATCTGGATGGACCGCAGTCTGTATGTCCATTCACCTCCTGAAGGACATCTGGGTTGCTTTTAAGTTTTGACAGTAATGAATAAAGCTGCTATGAACATTCATGTGCAGGTTTTTGCATGGACATAAGTTTTCAACTCTTTTAGGTAAACGCCAAGGAGTGCAATTGCTGAGTCATATGGTAACAGAATATTCGCTTTTGTAAGAAACCACCGATCCGTCTTCCAAGGTGGCTGTGCCGTTTGCACTCTCACGAGCAGTGCAGGAGAGTCCTCGTGGCCCCACACACCTGCCAGCTTGTGGGCTGTCCGTGTTCTGGATTTTGGCCATGCGTTGGTGTGTCGTAGCATTTCATTGTTGTTTTGATTTGCATCTTTCTGATCGTATATATATAGCATCATTGTATAGCCTTATTTGCTGTCTATATATATACTTTGGCCCATTTTTTAATCAGGCTGTTTTCTCATTGTTGAGCTTTAAGCGTTCTCTTTGTATGTTTAGGGTAACAGTCCTTTATCAGTGTGTCTTTTGCAAATATTTCCTCCCAGTCTGTGTCCTTTCATCTCATTCTCCTGACAATGTCTTTTCCAGAGCAGAAAATTTTCATTTTAATGAAGTCCGGCTCATCAATTATTTCTTTCAGGTGTCATGCCTTTGGTGTCATATCTAAAAAGTCATTGCCAAACCCCAGGCTGTCAAGATTTTCTCTTATGACTACAGCCTGGTAGTACAGCTTGAAGTCAGGTAAACTGATACCTCCCAGTTTGTTCTTTTTACTTAG
>NW_012149408.1:128954-158612 GCF_000956105.1 Propithecus coquereli | reverse complement strand
GATTTTCTCTTATGTTACCTTACAGGAGTTCCATAGTTTTCCATTTTGCATTTTGGTCTGGGATCCATTCTGAGTTAATTTTCGTGAACACTTCTAGGTCTGTGTCTAGATTCATTTTCTGGCTCATAGATGCCCAGTTGTTCCAACATCGTTTGTTTTGAAAAGACAAGTTTTTCTCCATTATCTTGGTTTGCTCTTTTGTCGAGGATCAGTTGGCTCTGTCTCCTGGCTCTTTATTCTGTTCCATTAATCTGTTTTTCTATTCTCTCACTAATGCCACGATGTCTCGATTACTGCAGCTTTGTAGTGAGTCTTGCAGTCAGGTAGTGTCAGTCCCCCAACTTTGTGCTTCAATATCTCATTGGCTATCCTTGGTCTTCTTCCTCTCCATTTAAACTTTAGAATTAGTTTCTTGATATCCCCATAATAACTTGCTGGGGTTGTGAAGGATTGCATTGAACCTATAGATTAAATTGGGAAGAGCTGACATCTTCAGTCTTCCTATCCATGAAGGTGACATAACTCTCATTTATTCAGTTCACCGATTTTTTTCATCAGCGTTTGTAGTTTTTCTCATACAGATCTTACACATATTTTGCTAGATTTATAATTAAGTATTTTATTTTGTGGGGTGTTAATGTAAATGGTATTGCGTTTTTAATTTCAAATTCTATCCTTCATTTCTGGCTATGTACATCTTAGTTTAATTTCTTTGTCTTTATCAATAACGTGATCTGAAAAGTGGGTGCCCAGGCACTAAGGACGCAAGATTCACGATATGATCGAGAGCAGCAGAGTAGAAGAAAATATGAGCCCTGTCATTCTTATTTATTTTAACTTGCCATTCACATAGAGAATAGATAGATATGCATGTCTCATGTATCATATGCAGATGTCAGTACAGAAACGCACGCACACATGCACAGGGATTCTAAATTTTTCCACTGATGCAGGTATGGGATGGAAAGTATTTAGGGACCACTAAGCCACATCTTTGTTGTTTTTTCTGATGAAGTTCTTATTTTCCACTAAGATTCGTTGTTTTCCATTGATATACAATATCTGAACATATTTATGGGGTACATGTTACATTTTGTTACACATGTAGGATTTGTAATAATCAAGTCAGGGTATCTGGGATTTTTGTCACTTGGAGACTTTATCATCTCTGTGTCTTAGGAACATTTCAAGTCCTCTGTTCTAGCTACTGGGAATGATACAATATATTGCTGTCAACTATAATCCCCCTCCTCTGCTCCCAAACTTCAGAACGTATTCCTTCTACCTATTAATACCCAGAGGTTTCTTCCTGTTAAGGTGACTCTCTCCATCCTCCCTCCCACCTGCACACCCTTCCCCATCTCTGGGAACCATCAGTCTACTCTGCACCTCCGTGAGATCAACGTCCACAGCTCCCACACGAGTGAGGACACGTGTCTGTCTTTCTGTACCTAACTCATTTCCTTTAACATGATACCTCCAGTTCCATCCATGTTCCTGCAAATGACATGATTTCATCCTTTTTTATGTCCAAAGAGAATTAAATTCTGTACATAAACATTTTTTTTAATCCAGTCATCCATTGAAGGACACTCGGGTTGATGCCATATCTTTGCTGTTGTGAATAGTGCTGCAATAAACACGGGGGTGCAGGTATCTCTTTCATATATTGATTTTCTTTCCCTGGGAGAAATATCCAGTGGTGGGATTGCTGTATCTTATGGTAGATCTGTGTTTGGTTGTTTGAGAAATCTCCATTCTACTTTCCATAGTAACTTGTACTAATTTACATTCCTGCCAACAGCATATTGGATTTAGGATTTCCTTTTCTCTGCATCCTTGCCATCATCTGTGATTTTTAGTCTTTTTAATGATAGCCATTCTAACTGGGGTATGGTGAGTGGTTTTGATTTGCATTTCCCTGATGATTGGTGATGTTGAGCATTTTTTCATACACCTATTTACCATTGATACGTCTTCTTTGAGAAATGTGTATTCATACTCTTTGCCAGTTTTTAATGGGATTGTTACTATTGAGTTGTTTCAGTTTCTTGTATATTCATCCCTTATTGGATGAATAGTTTGCCAATATTTTCTCCCAATCCACCGGTGGTCTCTTCACCCTGCTGGTTGTTTCCTTTGCTGTGCAGAAGCTTCTTAGTTTAACATGGTCGCATTTGTCTATGTTTGTTTGTTGCCTGTGCTTTTGAGGTTTAGCCATAAAATCTGCTTATCAATGTCTTGAAGTATTTTCCTATGTTTTCTTCCAGTAGTTTTATAGTTTCTGGTCTTTCATTTAAGACTTTAATCCATATTGAGTTGATTCTTGTATATAGCGAGAGATCGGGAGCCAGATTCACTCTTCCACAGGTGGATGTCCAGGTTCCCAGCACCATGTATTGATGAAGATGGACCTTCCCAGAATATGTTCTTGCTGCTTTGGTTGAAAATCAGTTGGCTCTTATTTCTGAGATCTCTATTCTGTTCCATTAGTTTACACGTCTGTTTGTATACCAATACCATGCTGTTTTGGTTACTATAGCCTTGTAATAGAGTTTGAAGCCAGACTGTGTGATGTCTCCAGCTTTGTCCTTTTTGATCAGAATTACTTTGGCTATTCACACTCATTTTTGGTTCCATACAAATTTTAAGACTTTTTTTTTCCTTTGTCTGTGAAAAAGTGGCACTGATATTTTGACAGGGATTTCACTGAATCTGCAAATTGCTTTTGGGCATATGGTCATTTTATTAATATTAATCCTTTTGATCCATAGCATGGGGTATCTTTCCATTTGTTTGTAGTTTCCTTTGTAGTTTTCATTCTACAAGTGTTGCCTCCTTGGTTAAATTTATTCCTAGGAATTTTACTATTATTTTTGTTCCTATTAAAGATGGGATTGCCTCCCATTCTTTTTCAGCTGGTACATAATTGATGTATAGAAACATTACTGACTTGGGTATGTTGATTTTATATCCTGCAAGTTTACCGATCTTGTCTATCAGTTCTAAGAGATTTTTGGTGGAGTCTTTCATTTTTCCCAATAAAATCATGTCATCTTTAAATAGGGTCAATTTGACTTTCTCTTTTCCAATTTATATGCCTTTTATTTCCCTCTCTTGCCTGGTTGCTCTGGCTAGGACTTCCAGTGCCACGTTGAATAGGAGTGGTGGGAGTGGGCACACTTGTGTCTTCCCAGTTCTTAGAAGAAAGGTTCTCAGCTCAACTCATTCAGTATGATACTAGCTGTGGGTTTGTGATGTATGGACTCTATTATGTTGAGTTATGTTCCTTCTAATCCTCATTTGTTTAGAGCTGTTATCATGATTCGTATATTCGGTCACTTTATGGCCTCCCATATGTCCCGTAGGCTTTGTTCTTTTATTTTTTTTTTACTTCTTTTTTCCTCATTTTTGTCTGACTGGTTTATTTCAAAAGATCTGTCTTCAAGTTCTAAAATTTTTTCTTCTGTTTGATCTAATCTACTGATGAACCTCTCTAATGTGTTTTTTATTTCATTCAATTAATTCTTCAGTTCCAGGATTTTAGTTTGGATCTTTCTTTTTTTCTTTTATTTATTTATTTATTTTTGGATATCTTTACCTTTGGTAAATTTCTCATTCATATCCTAAATTGTTTTTCTGCTTTCTGTGTGTTGTTTACCTGTGTTCCCTTTTACCTCACTGAGCTTCATGAGGATCAAAATTTTGAATTCTTTTTCTGGCATTTTATAAATTTCTTTTTTCGTTGGTCTCTGTTGCTAGAGAATTATAGTGTTCCTTTGAAGTTGTTGTATATCCTTGCTTTCTCATATTTCTTGTGTCCTTATGTTGATATATACACATTGGATATAACAGTTGCTTCTTCCAATATTTTGGATTTGCTTTTATGTAAGAGGGCTTTTATATGAAGCTATATCTAAGTGTTATTGGATAGGGCACTTTGGCTTTGACTCTGGGTGCATGCAGAAGTCTAGCCTCCTTATAATTTCTTCAGCTGCAGTCAGAGTCAGTGTCCTCTGTGATTTCCTCAGTGGTTCAGGATGCAGTTCTTAGTGGCAGCTATGATGAAGTTTTGCTGGGGACAAGAGGTGGGCCAGTTCTTGGGCCCCACTGGAGGCAAAAGGGCCAAGAATGCTTGTCCTTGGGCCCCTGAGCAATCTGTGCTGGCACCGGTGTTAGTGGGTCCAGGTGGGAAAATTCTTAGCCCTCTGGGCATCTTGGTTGGGTGCTGGCAGTGACACTTGTGGGCTGGGCAGGTGGACAGGTGCTTGGGACCCTGGCCAGCAGGCATAACATGGGAGCACCAGTAGCAGTGATGGGACAATCCTCTGGCTGCCAAGTGGTCCATGCTGGTGTTAATTGTGGCTGCAATGGTCTGGGCAGGCCAATCCCTGGGCCCACAGGTGGTGTGTGCAGTAGCAGCAGGCTGTGTCAGCCCGTCCTCAGGCTCCCAGGAGAAGTGCTCAGGTGACAATGATGGTAGATGGGGTGGAGTGATCTCCAAGACCCCGGATGGTGTGCTTGGGTACTGGAGAGGGGGCCTAACCTCAATGACTGCAGTGAGCACAGGCAAGGTGATCCCTAGTCCCTTGGCTGAGTGTCCAGTGGGGGCAGCAGTGTCTATGCTGTGGCCCTGATGCTGGGGAGGGCAGAGCTGCTTTCAGTGACAGCAGCTATCAACAGGTGGCTGGTGCTTTGGCCCTGGGTGGCAGCTATGGGAGAGGCAGGCTGTCTTCAGGGTGCTTGTAAATGTGTGGTGGCCCCACTGCTGGAGGTAGGGTCACTGCCAGTGGATCCAGCATCCCAGGCCCCAGTGCAGCAGCAGCAGCAGTGCCTGGCTGTAGGCAGGGCGTGTCAGTGGGCTCCAGGGCTGGATGCAGGCTGGTGGGGGCTGGGCTTTCAATGTGGTGCCATGTTGTAGCTTCTTAGGACTCAGGGGTGTGTGAGACTGGTGTAACCTCCCTTTATGGAGCAATGTTACCACGTGGTCTCCAGGCAGGTCCCTATGTCAGTCTCAGGGCCTGCAAGGGTGGAGGGGTTCTCCCTTGGTCAGGATTGCAGGGGAATGAGTCCTGTGGGGGTTCTCTCACTCATGCCTTCCCCACAGTGGGGGGTCTCTCTGGCTCCCAGCCCCTCCCTGCTAAGCAGGCTGACCATATGATTCACGCCCTAAGGGGAGGAAGCACCTGAATGGGATGCGCCAGTGGAAAGAAAATAAGAGTCGAGCATGGAAGAGAACACAGGAAACGGGAACCTCAAATGTGGCTGCAATCTTACAAAGGACAACTTCGCTAGTCAGAATTACGCCTGATGTGCAATGTGCAGTGAGTTTGGAAGTGTCCTGTGACCAGTGTGCTAGTGAGTGACGTCTGTGAGGGACACTTCCTGCAGATGAATGTTAAGGGGCTGTGACACCTGAGCAGTCCTCATCGCCGTCCCTGTGGACACCTCCCTGTGCGGCCACCGCCGTCTGCTGGGGTGCTGTCCTCTGCAAGAGGAAGCTGGGCGAAGTGTGAGGTCCACCCTGCCCTTTGTGTCTCTCCAATGCAGTGGCTCTGCATTGGTCACCGTCCTGTGACTGCCGACCTAGGTCTCACAAAGTTTCTCTGATTTTATTGATTTTGTGTTTATTGCCACAGAGTATGTCTAACGCCAACTTTTCTGTCATGGTTGTAGCTGTATGTCTGTGTACCTATTCATTTATTTATTTATTTACTTATTCATTTAATTTATTTGTTGAAAGGAAAGACTATTTCAAGTGTACTTTAAAATGTCAAGAGAGTTTTTCCCATTTCCCAGTTTCTTATACTTATTTAGGTGTTAGGAGTAGTTCAGAGATGAAGAAGAGAAGTAGAGAGTTAATAACTGCAGCATTAAAACTCTGTGTGTGTGCGTGTGTGCACGCACGTGTGCGTGGGCGGGTGCGCATGAGTGTTGTTTTACTTTAGGCCAACACCTATGATACAAAAAAAAAGATTGATGACATCCACCCACAATGAATAGAAGAAGATATCCAAATGGACAATTATCTCATGAAAGAAAAACGACATTTCGTTTCCAGTGTTTTCCTATCAAACCGTCAGAGCTTGTAGAGCTTCCAGTCCCCACTGGTGACAGGGCTGAGGGGTGAGTGGGGGCCCCATTCACCGGGTTAAACTCGGAAATTAGGGCGAGCTCCGTGGAGGACAATATAGCCATATGTATCAAATTTCTTAACCAGGACTAGTATCGTCCAAACATTTCCATTTCCAGGGATTTTCCTGAAGAGCTAGTCAAGCACGTTTTCAAAGCCGCAGCCACAGAGAGGTTCATCTCATTTCCGTCGATGTAAGAAAGAACACGGGAAACAGCTAATTATTTGTTAGATGCTGGAGTATACATTATACCCTAAGGTCACCCAAAAAGAGCTTTAGCATAAGAAAATGTCTATTTGTTGAGTGAAAAACTGTAAAACATATCTCTCTATGGTCCCGTTTTTGAGCAAATGTATATGTACAGAAGGATCGTGTACGGTTTCACATTGGTTTTGTGTGTACCTCCATCATGTCTGTAATAAATATCCAGTGCTTTTAAATTAAGAAAGATAAGATTATTTTTATTTTAAAAAATAAACACTAAAATAAAAATAAAATATAAAATTCTATGAATTTTGACAGAAAAATAAGAAATATCTGTTTGGTTAGTAGAAATATCTTTAAAGTTGTTTTCCATAAATCATCCTACTGGCTAATTTTTTATTTTTTTATTTCTAAAGAAAGTGGGTGAGGAACAAAGAATACCACGGCATCATTCATTCATTTTGGTAATTTTTGGCAAACTCTTGATATTGGTGTTTTACGTTTGTAATATCACTTGTTATTCAGATAAGCTTTTATTAAATTTGCCAAATATATGATTTTTAAAAATTTGAAGGAAGTGACAGCTTCAAACGTTTTGATCTACTGAAGACAAGTAGCTCCGATCCCGCCTGCTTCCACCCATGGCGTTTTCTCATCCTTACTGCACTGCTCAGGTTTAAACTTAAACAGTGGCTTAAATGCAAGCCGCCAGGGTTGGATAAATGCATGTTCGGCTGCACGACACAGGGAAACAGCATGTGAGAATGCACTACAGAAAGTGGTGTCTACATTGAAAAATTGACAAATTATTTGAGTGTGAGACGCGCACATGGAGATTTTTCTTCTGAGACCATTTCGATTAATCTAATCCACCGTGACAAATTCACAATTCAATATGAGAGGTGAGGGGGCCTGAAGATGCCCTTTCCTCTCACCTGAGGGGAAAAATGTGTCTACGTGAGAGATGAAAACCTGGCAACCTTAAGCAGGTGATAAGGATCTGAACTGTGCCTGGGCGTGATAATGCACGAGTGACAGCTCCCAGGGAGGAGGGCACCTGTGTCCTCCCTGCTCTCACAGCTGGGACAGACAGAAACGGGCTCGCCATGCTCGCTGGGTCTCTTGCGGTATCAGCAAGGAAAGGCAGGTCCCGCATGCTTAGGTTATACGCCCAAATCAGCACCTGCAGAGATTTCTTTATCAAAGAGAAATTGCATTTTCTAAATAATTATGCACTCGGGTTTTCTCACGCTATTCCCGAAAGAGTATTGTTACGCTTCCTAAAAGCAATTGTTTGAATTTGCACAAAAACAAAATAAGAGAGGATTAAGGAAGAACATAGATTAAATCTAGATTAATTGACAAAGGTGTATTATCTTTCCCTAATTTTCCAGTTGGTTAAGTTTGATTTCCCTTGTTTGATGTAAAATATTTATTTTCTCTGCTTGTTCTAACGTCCCCTCAGATTTTGTCCATCCATCCACCCACCCACCCTGACACTCACCATCCATCCACCCACGAAGCGCCCCTGTCGCCAGGCACCCACCACACGAAGCCCTCAGCAGTGAACTCCTGGCTTGCAGGTGTGTGGAGGAGCAGGCATCACGCGACAAGTCCACACTCGGAGTTGGAGCATCGCGGTGGAGAGAAGCAGGTGACAGAACCAGCGGGGGATCCTGAAGCCATCTTACAAAGGACATGCAACACTTGGAGAGGGTCAGCGACAGGGTCGAGCTAGCTCTGGGGTGGACAGAAACATGACCTTGAAGCTGAACCCAGGAGTGCGGGGGGCGGAGGATCCCGGACAGGGGAGGCAGCGTGGAGATGCCCTCTATAAGCAGAGGGGAGTTTGACATCCGCAAGAAACCGAAGGAGGCAGCTCTGCTGACGTTCAGGCTGCAGTGGGAACCGAGACGGCGGGAAAGGTGAGACACCCAGAGAAGAGGAGTCCGGTCAGCTGGGGACAGTCTATTCAGGGAGAAGTGACGGACAGCCAAAGAGTTCCAGGCACTGGAGCAATGGCGTCTAATTCCAATCTTCGTAACATCTAACAGCTCATTCCTGCTCCCAGGAAAAATATACCCTGGAGGGAGACAGGGTCCGTGTGGGATGCTGAGCAGCAATGAGAGGGGATGGGGAAGGCAGGGGATGGTGGGACAGGGCAGAGTAGGCAGAGTTGGACGTGGCATCGTCTGCTGTCCCTGCGTGGGGTGACAGTCGGGCTGGACAGAGGGAGGTCTCAGAAACGCTCCTGGTCCTGACCGTGCCTGAGGCTGTGGGGACAGCCAGTCAGGAGGATGATGAATGCTGGGGGCGGGAGGAGTTTTGCTAGAGGACAGCTAAAGTTCAGTTCTGAAATTGCAGAAAAACTCCAAGTCCAAGTGAATATGCAACATAGACAGCAATTCCAGAGCCAAAATAAAAGCGAAAATGAAAGAATAAAAAGTTCTTGGTTGGAGGGCCTATGTGGTGTAAGTTCTGTCATTTATAAAACATGCTTGAGTCTTGTAAATCAGTAAATAATAATAATGCTATTCATTCACTTCAATAGCCAAGAGGTGAGGTGAAAAAAATTGTATATGAAATTTTATTGTTCATTGGAAAAGTCAATCAGGATAAATTCTTCCTAAACCTTAAACCAAGATCATTCCTTAATATAGGAGAAGACTTTGACGAGGTCTGGGTGAGTCCGCAGAGCCCCTCCCCGAGCTCTGCACGGGCGTGGTCGGTGTGCTGGACACCCAGAGCCTGTGCTCGTGTGCTTGTCCGCACCCTCGCAGACGAAGCTCACTTCCTTTTTATTCAGTGAACTGTGCACAGTTTGTAAGTAGGAAAATGGGAATTTCCATTGCATGTAAAATTTCCCATATGGAAAGTGACAGTACTGTAAGTTATTAGTCTGTATCACCTGCCTGGCACACGGCTTGCAGGTCTGAGTTAGCATCATCAAAAACACTGACGGGACACCCTGAGACTGCCCCATGTACCCCTAGATGAAAATCACACTGATTCCAGGAAAATGCAAAGCTTTATTCTTAGTCCTGGTGCAAATAGACTAATCCCACTGCTGTGGTCAGCTTGGATGGGGCTTGAGCCCTTGGACACTTACCTTCTCTGTGACTATAAACAGCACGGCTGGTCCAGATGCCTCCGAGGTGACGACCCCATCCTAAAACACCACGATCTGCACAATTTAACCCAAAGCTCAAGAAAGGCTTTCCCATCATAGCTGTCCACAGAGGACATTGACATGGGAGGCAGGCAGAAGTGGGCTTCAGAACCAGGCGGGGCCAGGAGGCATCGTCTCCTTCCGTAACGCTCATTGGGACTTTCATGTCACTCCAGGGAGGCCCCAACAAAGTGAGGTGCTGTTCGATTGGGGACAGTTTTTACATTCAGAAAGCTCTTTATTTGTTTTGCTTTGCTGTTCGCATTTGTGCACAGTGGTGTGAAGAACCTTTCGACAGGCTCTGCTGCACCACGACGCCTTGAATAGCAGAGAAGCACAAAACTCCACACCGTGGCAGAAAGCGAAGGGGCTCAGCAGCCCGTCTAGTTGTTGCCGGTTGCTCCCCGTGTGGGTGTTTCTGTTTTCCATGTTCTCAAACCCCTCCTGGGAACCGCAGCCCCTCCCTGGGACTCCACCTGTCATGCTGTCCTCATCTCCCCTCCACCACCGCTGCCTCTGTCACCCACGCGTGCAGCCTCTACCTGGCCTGCACAAACCGCGCAGCCGTGCCCGTCCCTCCTGCTCACGGTTCCTGGGCCCACACGTCCTGCCAATGCTAACCCCAAACGCCTCGTGTCCCTCCTCTCCTTCAGCCTGCGGTGGCTGCCTGAGACGCTGGCACCGGCTGGGATGCTTCTCCAGCACGCTCTGCTCTTGCCCCGGGGCCTGGGGGCACCAGATTCCGGGCACGGAATATCCCAGGACCTCATGATGAAAGTCTGTGCACGGAGGCCTGGGCACCTGTCTAGTCTTCTGAACCTCCTCGTTTGCCTTTTAGCCTCCCTCCCAGCCACACGCCGGCCGCACTTCCCCGCCCCTTCCCACCCCTGGAAATGCCCCTTTTTCTCGTGCCCACTCTTGCCTCTCCTGGGGCACCCCTCACTTCCCTCCTCGTCCTGCAGACATCAGCAGCCGGCCATCAATACTTCCACAGAACCTCCCTCTCTCCCCACGTCGCGTGACGTTCATCAGGCTGGACCGGGGCTGGGTGGGGAGAACTTAGCAGAGGACTTAGCACAAATAAAGGATGGACGAGAACTTGTCATTATTGTAACTTTTGGTGTTACCATGACTACTGCTTGCTCTTTATTACCTCACATTGCTTTTTTTTTTTTTGGTTAGTTTTTTACTAAAAAAAAAAAAAAAGAAAAAACACTTCTATTACCATAAAATAATAACAAAGAAAAGAAATCTAGTGCCACATTCACTATCTGGTTAAGAAAGAACAAATACCAAATGAGTAAATTTAATAAAAATCTATTTGTGACCTAATCATCCTAGAGATGTGTTAATTTCAATTTCATATATTTTATATTATTTAGGGAGAAAGAGTAAAACGTAGCGTTATTAACTCTCATTGAGAGTGTAGTGAGTTGAATAGATAAAATTTCATTGCTTATGATTCAATTTTATTTTTATGCTAAAGTCAGCTGGATGGGAAGGAGACTGTATCTGTAGCCTCAGGAATAATGTCCCCACAATCAAATCAGCCTTGGAAGAGCTAATGGTGATGGGATTTTTAAAGTAATATTAAAAACCCAAGTGGCCAAAGTTGAATTTGGCATCCTGGAAAAAGCTTGGGGAGGGAAAAAGTGAGCCCCCTAATTGCCAGTATCTGATCCATCCCCGAATGCTGCACATCTGCACAAAAAGTTATTAAGGAATTTTACATGGTAGATCACAGCTGCACTTTCCTAAATCTATGTAGGAAAATGCTCACAGAAGAGAGAGCAGCAGGTGACCCTCAGCCCTGCTTTGTGTCTCCTTCAACTGACCTGGCGTCAGTGAGCCAGGGCCCGGCGCCCGTACGGAGAATCGTCTTCCCTTTCTGGGCAAATTAGATCACCGGTGTCACTGTCCACGCAGGGAGTGCTCACTGTGTTTGCCTTCCAAGTGCTGTCACTGAGACCAAGCCATCCTGATGGCTTCAGAATCTAAATAAATGCAATTAGAAGTGGTGATTCCATTTTAAGAGAAGAAATAGCCAAAGTAGCATTTCTAAGCAGGGGAACCGCAGGAAATGGTTTCCACAGCAGGGAAGGGAAGTCCGG
Organism: Propithecus coquereli; assembly: GCF_000956105.1. NCBI lineage: Eukaryota > Metazoa > Chordata > Mammalia > Primates > Indriidae > Propithecus > Propithecus coquereli. The sequence continues at coordinate 146,994 of NW_012149408.1, read as the reverse complement.
GGAGGATGGGCAGGGCTGGCCGCGTTGACCGTGATTTATAATCAATATTAACCACATAATACACGGGAGGCACCGTTTGTGGGAAGAAGAATTCGAGCTGGACTTCTTTTATCCCGTGAAGGTCATAATAGGATGGGCGAAATGATAAAAGATATTGATGGAAGGTAGTTTGCTCAACGATGGAGAAAAATATCTCTGTTCTGATGAAGAATTCTCCCCAGCAATCTTGCAAAAGTACTGGTCTCTGTTGTAAATTTGCTTGAGAACTAGAATGGAAAGTTTAAATGAGATTTCTAGTGATTTCTGTCCTCACTGAGAGCTGGAAAATGACAATTATTCAATTTAAGAGATTTTCTGCCTGCAGAAGGTGGGAGGAGCACCTGGTTCGATGGCCGGGAAGAGTAATGTGTGCGTGGGCCGCCACCTGGTTCCGGGACAGCCCGTTCTAAACGCCACCAATCATGCTCACACATGTGTTCCCGTGTCAAGCGACACAGGGAGCCGAGAATTGATCCTGATTTCTGTTGAGGGGAAGCGAGGAAGAGATGGCATTAGCATTCCCGGGGGAGTTCTCAGGGAGACAGATATAAGTGATTTCACCAAGTAAAATTCCCACAGAAACTCTAAAAATGTCTCAGCGTTTCCTGAGTTTTGCTTTTCTTCTTCAGCGGCAGTCTGTGGGTTTCCTTTGGATTGCACTGGGAAGCTCGGTGGTGTGTCCGAAATGCAGAGCTCCCGGGCCTCCGTGCGTGGCAGGGGCTGGGCCCGGGTGGCGCGAGCAGGGACCCCCTGCCCAGGGAGGGCACTGCAGGTGGGAGACCACGCTTCTCATGACCCCAAGGGCGAGATGTGAGCACACTCCGTGGTTCTAGCTCAAAATACATGTGTGTGGGTGCAACACGCTCCTCAAACACGCCGCAGCCATCTGGGGTTGTTATTTTCTTGTCTCATGTTCTGTGCACCTAGAGGAGTCTATTTTTCTAGAAATCAATATTAAGAAGGAAAGAATCTCTTAAAGGGTCAATTACTAAAGAGAGGTTAGCAGCCCTTTCCTTGGCCATGACTCTCATGAACATAAAGTTCATGAAGCTACTGCAGACGTGGATACGGACACAGATGGACACGTGGACATGGGTGTGGGCGCCGACGAGGCAGACACAGACTCTGACACAGATACCGGCAGGGATGCGGATGTGGGACAGACCGACGTTGATATCGGTGTAGACATTGGTGCCGATACCTTGCTAAAGGTAGATGCAGGTACAGATACAGTCGCGTATAGAGATAGATGCAGACATTGATCTGACGCAGATATTGATATCAATATAGATCCGCAGAGGTACAGATAGATCCAGACACAGGTATAAATAGATATAGGTGCAGACATTTGTATAAATACATTGATATATAGGTAGATATAAATATAGTTAATAATTCAATTCAATAAAACCTTCATTGAACTTTCATTCTGTTTAGTGCACGATACTAAAGGCAACACGTAGATGAAGAAAAAGTAAGATTAGCTCTTAGTCTGCTACTGATTACAATCTCATGAAGAGGACTTGGGGTGTGGAGGAAGGGAAGCAGTCTCAGTTATAAAATAAAGCATATGATTACTAGAATATTATGTGCCTTGATGACAAAATGTATGCCCTAGGAAAGCATCTGATCAAGCAATTCTAGCAAAGTCACTGCTACCTCTCCTGTCATGGGGTTCTTCAGTTGCGTGTTTCCCTGGTTCTCCTCAGGACATTAGCACGTCCTTGTCACGGCAGTATAATGGCCTTGCAATCCCACCAGAGGGACAGGTGGGGTCATCTCATCCCAGTCCCTTGACATGGAAACAAAGAGGCCACTGAGACCGAGGACGCCGCTGGCCAGAAGCTACTGATCTCTGCCTTGGACTCGGCCATCCCTCTCCTTGGGCTGGAGCCTCAGACCTGCCACACCTAGGCTCAGTACCAGGATGGACATCACTTACCTGTTTCCAAGTAGGAAACTTTTAAAAGTCTTTACTGATACATAATATTAGTACATATTTATGGGAGCACATGTGCTATTTTGATATTTGCATAGAATGTATAATAATGTCAGGGTATTTAGGATATCCATCACCTAGACCTTTTATCATATCTTTGCCCTGGAAGCGTTTGAATCCTCCCTCCTAGCTACTTTGATATATACCAAACGCTGTTGTCCAGTGAGTCGCCCTACTGTGCTGCCAAACATCACAACTCATTCCTTCTACCCAATTGCGTGTTTGCGCCGGTTAACCAGCCTCTGCTCATCCCCCAGCGCACACACACATCCGCCCCAGCCTGTGGAGCCTGCCATTGTGTTCTCTGCCGTTCTGTTCTCGACCTCCATGAGGTCAACTGCTGTAGCTCGCTTGTGAGTGGGAACCCGCAACGTTCGTCTCTCTGTGCTGTCTGTTTGCAGCTTTGAACGTCACGCGGCTCCAGTGGGAGGATGGGGTGCATGAGAGGGTGAGCCACGCAGGCTGTGGACACAGAGCTCCAGGTGTGGATCACAGGCGAGACTGAAAATGACACCGTCACTGACAGCGACGCCAGAGGAAACCTGCTCCCATGGTGCCGACGTGTCCCTCCCACTGGTCTTTATAGCATGAAGCGGGCAAAATGCAAGTTGACTGCAGACGTTGGGCTTTACTGATGGTGTTTCTTTAATCCAGTACTGAGAACTGATCACAAAATAAATTACATTGGTGGAGAAGTTATGTGAAATAGATAGGAAATCAGAGCTGTGGTACAGAAAGGCTACTGCAGTGTTAGATATTTGCTTTATCTGTTATATTTGGTAATTTTATACATATCTGGGTGCTCGTGTGTGTGGCAGAGACTGCACACGGGCACTGTCCCCAACCCCTCCTTGCTGTGCTCGTGAAACGTTTTCCTGTCTAACCCACCCAACAACCCTGTGCAGAAAGGATTATTATTAAGTGGTGTGGACGGAAGATGAAGCTCAGAAACACCACATGACTTGCTAAGGTCAGAGAGCTTGTGGTTGTCAGAATCCGGACAGTCCCATTTTGACAGATTCTGACCCCCAGCGCTTAAGTATTGCCCTGTGGGCTCCGGTTCAATGAGGTTGAGACTTTGAAAGGGAATTATCCTCTTTTTGTCTCCCGGGATCCCCGATCTACTCATCACCCTAGTAGCTGGTGGAGACTGCAACAAATGCCCTCTTGCTGAGTCCTGTAGCTTGGATATGGCCTCCTCCACCTCTTGAAACCTTCCAGTAAAGGTTCCACTTCCTGGATTCAAGGCATATGGTGACAGTCTCCGGTACGGTGGATGAACTGAAGGTGCACAAACACATTATTTAGAAAAAAGCTTTATCCGTAGGCCTGCACATGGTCTAGTCCCCAAAAGATGACAAATAAAAGGCATACCTAAGTATCTGTCATGCCTTAGTGCAATACCCTCCATAAATTTTATGCATTTTAGAAATCCAGAAAGTTACCTTTGAAAGTTCTTAAAGCTATCTTTGGAGCACTTCATCAAAAGAAATGGAGATTGGAGCTTAGCGACGACTTTAAGTTCCATCTGCTCTATGATGCTGCGGCAATCTCAGCCTGCAATTGGCACGAAGCGTCGCAGACATTACTCCACAATGCCCTTTATGTGACATCAGTGTGCTCGCGATCCAATAACAAAGTGCCACAGAGCATCTGTTTGCATTCCTGTGCGGTACCAGGGCCGCATTTCTAAGGAAGGACTCCCCAGCATCTGGCTGAAATGAGCTGTGTAATTTTATTATTTTTGAAATTTTTTATTTTGCCCAAAGAAACACCCACTTCGTGTCATGATAACTTAATTTTTTTAACCCTGAATCATAACTAAAATGGTCACTCCCAGTTGTAAACGTGTCTTTAGGCCTCATGCATATGTTAGGACCTCGCCCTAGGGTCCCTGAGCCAGCCAAGCTTACAAAGCATCATCGCTCCCATAGAGCACGGACTGCAAATAATGTCAACTTCCTAACGGCCATTTGAGGGAGAATTGTCACAACCACATCAATGCTTTCTTCCCAGAATCTCTTTCTTATTATATATATTTTTAATCACAGAACGCAAAGTCCTGCCAGTGCCTTACTGTGCACGTTCCCAGCCTGACTAAAAGGTGGATTTCTACAGCAGAAGAGAAGCTGACTTTGGGGAGAGCCACAGGCAAGCTGAGATGAGGTCCGTAAGTCAGAAACTATCCCTTTCTGCAGCAGGAAAGATGCTACCTGCCTTAATAGGCTGCCCATCCTCTGTCATCTTGGCCGGGATTCTACCTGCACCCAAAAAGCAGGACGACGATTCCAGAAGGACAGTGCCACGTCGCCTGTCGAGGTGGGCTGCTCCATGTGTGCACCGTGTGTCCCTCTCCAGGGGCCGTTGTTTCAGCAGACCACAGACAAGGGTGGTACATGTGGCCAGTCTTTCCCAAGTGGCTCCGGGCTAATTCCTGCAGAGCACAGGAGGTGGTGGTCCACGATTCCCTTCCACGACTGCTCTGTAGGGACCACCCCAGCCGCACTGTTCGGAAAAGCCACCCGAAGGGGACAGAGGCAGGCAGGCCAGGAGCAGGCTCACCAGCAAACCGAGGCTCAGGAACAGCCCTTGGCACCCCTGTGAGCATCAGCCACCGGCTCCCTCTCCGCTTGGGGCATTTCTATGCCAGGGGAAACTCCAGCCGCCGCTCTCTGCTCCGTGGTCGTCCTTCCTATGCAGGGGCCAGCGAGTTGCTGATCATTGATCCCTACTTTTTCCACGTTGCCCAGCTGCAATTCCCAATCCCTGGACCACCACACGTGGGCTGCCCGGGGCTATTTCCATGGAAGCCATGAGCTCTTCCTTTGTGTGCAACCTGGGGCATTAGGGGAAGAGAAAGTGCAAAAACAAATAGACATGAACTTGTGGGATTCCCAAAGTTTGGGGACCCTGAGATTCAAAATTTGCCACACCTGCCTAGACATGTAGGTGACAAGTTCTCCGACAGGAGAAAAGATGTGTCTCACTTTTAAATATATTTTTAATCAGAGGTTATAATTCACAAGTGTGTGTGAGGAGTCCCTTTTTATCTCTATGATAACGTAACAAAATGAATAACATGACCCAGCGTTTCACTGATAAAAGTGCAATTCAGCCTCTAGAAAACCTACCACAGAGAAAAGATTCAAACTCGGGCCCATTCAGTTCTAACTTACATTATTATATTTATACATTAAAGAAAAAGAAAAGATATTTCCTTCAGTGGAAGAGTGATTGATTTGCATTCGCCCGTCCTACACGGACACCCAGCTAGAGATACACAATGCGGTTTCTATTCCCCTACTTTTATTGCGTTTGTGGCAAGTTTAAAAGACCCGGCCGTGCACTTTTTCTACATTTTCTGAGTGTGTATTCGTAAACACGTGCAGATCACATTTTCAATAATCCCACCGTTTTGCTTTCTGGATAATATTCACTTGGTTTAAAAATGGTCCGTCTCAGAGGTAACAGCTTCTCTGCAGATTTGCCTTAATGTCACTGCCGTAAATTTTGCCAACGTTTTTCATGAGTTCTTTCCATGTGGGGCTCCGGGAATTGAGGCCAGCTCTGAGTAGCTGCACCCAGAGAGGGGCTCCCTGGGCAAGGCTAAGAGGAAGTGGGGAGGGGGGTGCTGCAGGCCCCTCCACACCCAGCAGAGCTCTTCCCGGGCAAGGGCACGCACATGGCGGATCCCTCGCCTCTAATGAGCCCCGGCTTGTCTCTATGGGCAGACGAGAAACTGTCCAAGGGTCCTATTTGAAACGTGTGTTGACTACCTTCTCGTGAATCACCACGACCACGGTAGGGTAACCACAAACGCTCTTGGTAGCGAGTGCTGGGTGAGCTAATGTTTGCAGTCTGCTCTTTGAAAGCCTGGAGTGGGAGCTTTGACAATGGCACTCAGAAAGCCTCGAGCTGGTGGATGTCGCTGGGGTGAATCACACGGCCCAGGTGTACCCAACCTGTTCCGATGGCCGTGGTCCTCATCCCAGGTGGCACAGACAAGAAGGGATCCACGGCTGAGGAATGAAATGGAAACAGCAGCTCTAGGCTGTGCACACTCCGTCCTGCCAGATCCCACAGCTATTTGAAAACCATTTGCCAAGCCTCCTGTGAAAACTCCCAGGCAGGGGTAAAGGGAGCGCCAATGAAGTTGTACGGCAAAGGCTAATTTTTCTTCATTTGATAGCTCTGAGCCTTCATGTGGTCACAGGAACCAGCGGCCAGCAGTCAGAAAGGCGCGGGGTTATCTGACTTTCTGGTGTTTAAATCTACCGGCTGGCGGGATAACAGCTCCCCAAAGCTGTTCCTGGTATGTCTGTAAATTCTCTCCGAACAGAGGGAAATTTCTCAATTAGGAAACTTCACCACTAAATCTTCGGTGGAAATGGAATAGCAGGCGGCTGCAGCATGACCCAGAATGGCCACCACCCGCGCCGCTGGGCGGCCCCTCGCAGTTTGCCTAGAGAGCGATTGAGCCCCAGCGAAGGGCTGGAAAAACCACCGATGCTCTGGAAACAAGGTCACCTGGTGAGGCCTTGGCACCAGGAAAATGGTCTCACACCAGCAGCGCAGCTTGCAGGCCTTCCAGTAGCGAGAGGAACCACTTTCTCTCATTTACAGAGCATAAGAAAAAAAAATTGCAGGCCACGACAATGCGGCACAGGACAAACTTTTGCCTTTTACTTACACTTTTGTCTCAGACGAGAGCAAGGTGATGTGAACTGGAGATGCCACAATTTTCCCCAGGAAAGACAGCTTTGCTATCAGTCACCTCCCCAGCAAACGCTTCATTGGAAAGTTCGCTTATCAAGATTGCATGCAATAGACGCAGCTATTTTGAAAGTCAATGTCTCGCTCTTTTTGAAAGCTTTGCTGGCTGTGTGTTTTTAGATGCAAGCTTCAAACTGTCAGAGTTTTTGTTGCTGTTGATAAAGCCGGCCTGGGATTGATGCCCAGAGGGTGGTCTGACTTGAAATTATGAGACAAAACTTGAATTAAATTAATTCTCTTGGTATCGCAGGGAAAGAAGGCAAGGAAGACACACTCTCCGAGCTGCACGAACAGATAATCCATAATTGTTATTGGTCAATGAGCGTCTTGCTTTCCCAGCTTTAATGACATTTCTTACACACTTAGTATTTGCCAAGATAATATTTCTGCCGACATTTGAGTCTAGTGGCCTCCAAGAGATTTTGCCGGGAGCATCCGTAAAGCCTTTAAATGCTAGCTGGCCATTTGTGTGAATATAGATATCAGAAATGAAAACAATTGGCTTTTCTTCAACAATGTTACACACTTACCTCATTAACCTTGGTTGGTTTTTTGTCCATTTTAAACACAATTTACAATAGAAATTTTCCTATTACACCGTAACGACTTCAGATCCTACATAAAATTCTCAAAACTTCTCAATAAATACTGTGGCCACATAAACGATCTCAGAGACTGTAAAATTAAATGGGTGCAGAGTTTTTTTCTGGTGTGATGACAATGTCCTGGAATTAGATAGCAGTGATGGTTGCACAACTTTGCGAAATGCACTGAATCCACTGGATCCTACACCTTTAAAGGTGAGTTTTCTGGTACGTGAATTACATCTCAATAAAGATAAAACTGACTCTCTAGGCGGCATGGCATGCCCACCGATTCCACTTTAAGCTGCCTTCCTTCCGAAAGTTTTGTTTCTTAAATGTCTCTGTGGCTTCACTGTAAAATTTCTGTCCGTTTGAACAATGAGCCTGGGTTTTTTCAGGTGTGGGGCATCGCTTGTTAATAAATGTCTTGGATCGGTAGATTTTTTTTAAAATAAATCAGAATAAAAACGATGGTGTGTGTGACCGGCAGCCACCTCATACCGTGGAGTCTTTGCTTCGCTTCTGTGTGAGCTTCCGTGCGGACCGGGCCGGCGTGCAGAACGGACTGGCTGCCGTGGGTCACAGCGCAAACTTCTGAAAGCCATTGCCGTACGTCTTCCTTTCAGCTGTTTGCAACCAGGTGGCGCGTATTCCTGGAGTCACTTTTAGCCACTTCAAGAGACAGAAGGGTCACACTATTAAGCCGATAATGTCTTCAGTGCTTGGAGTACTACATTCGGGACACTTAAAAATAAATATACCAAATCTCTCCACCTCCTGGACAATCCAGTGGTCACTCATCCCTTCTGTTCCCAGTGCGCCCTGGTGCAGCGAGGGCCCGGCGCGCAGGGTCCCTCTGAGCAGGCCAAGCATGGCGCTGTGAAAACGCTCACCTGCTACTCGGCTGTTGCTCTCCGTGAAAGAGCTCGTGTCCTCGTAACAATCTTCGTCTTTGTCAAAAATATTTATTTCCTGAGAGCCAGAGGTGTGTGCCCTTTGAACGGGGATTTTCTACCAAGACAGACGATGTTAAGGGAGGGTAGGATGGCATTTTTAAGGAGCCCTGGCTGCGTGGGAAGGCCGTCGAGTCCCAAGGTCCTCTCTCCAGCCGCACCAAGACACGGTCACAGGATTCCAAAGCAAAGACAGCCCTTATTAGGGTCATTGTTTAACATCAGTCACGTCAGGAGTCCCAGGCTCTGCATCTCATCTTAGTAACACGTACCAATACCAAAGTGTTCTAAACTCAATCGTCTGGTGCGAACAAAAAGCTTCCTGCATGCTTGAGGCACATCCGTTCAGAAACGTTGTCTCTTTCACAGACATCACTTCTGTTAATATTTCTTCTCTTCTTTCCATCTACTTGTCTGTTCTCCTGGCCGCAAGCCAAGGTAATGCCATTCACAACCTCTGACCGTGGGGAATGTGTCAACCTACCCGCCCTTCCGGGTCTACCCCCATTCATGTTAGCGTGTCCTGTTGGATTATGGGACATTTGCCCTACGGGGACCTATGCACCCGCCTACTGGGACCTAGGCCCTCCCATCCCCAGTGCCAGGGCAGCCCACCTGCTTGTCTGCATTCAGCACGAGCGGCGTTCCTCTTCGGTGCACTCGCCCTCCATCCTCCTCCCGCATCCTCCTACAATAGGAGGCATCTGTGCCTAAGCTGAACACAGGGTGGAAGCGAGGAGACATCCCAGCAGCCTGCGCACTGCACCACCATAGCCCATCACAATACTCACTGCAGGCGGCCCAGTGGAGTCTCCTGGAAGAAAAGGTAGCACCAGGTGAGACACGGTGGGCAGCCTGAGAGGAGGCACTGCTGACCCGAGAGCCTGCAGGGGCACCGTCACCCGGAGGGAGCAGAGGAGCAGCAGCCTGACTTGGCGCCTGTGCCGGTGACAGAGTTTGGCGTGAGAAAGGCAGGGGGCCCTGATGACCGCCTCTGGGAGGCCATAAGGCCACAAGGCGACTTGCACTTTGGGGGCATCCAAGACCCCACTGTTGCGGAGGCGTCGGCAGAGTCAGGGTGGGAGTGCAGGGATGGTGGCCGGGGGAGTCCTCAGCTGGAGGGGAGCACAGGGCAGAGGAGGAGCCACGGGAAGGACAGGGCAGGAGCAAGGACTCAATGACATGGGTGAGCACCTCAGGCTGGTGCGTGGCAGAGATGAGGCTCCTAAACGTCGCTAAGCAGTCAGAGTGGTCAGACGGTCCAAGGCCAGAAGAGCTAGAGTTCTCAGCACGTTGGGACAAATTTACATGGAAAAGGGGCAAAGGAACAGAGGTCAGAAAAACAATAATGTGAATTCAGTCCAATCAAACATAATAGGATTATTTTTTAAAAAAGCATTCAGCTGGGATTTTCATGATGCCTCAGATCCTTTCTCAAAACTGCCTCCTTAAATATCTAAACAAAATACTCCCAGTTCCATGGGTGAGGGGACACTGGGTCAGTTCTTTGATTTGCAAGGCGAGACCGTCAGAGCTTTGCTTTGTGAACGCAGAAGGACACAGGCTACCGGCGTAAGCAAACGTGGATCACTAATAACAAAAGCAGCTCCTCAGGGTCTCAGACAACATCGGGAAGATACTTGACTGGGTGCGAGCCACTTCAAAGAAGAACAAGTTGCGTGGTCTCCGTGTGAATAAAAGGGGTTTTATAAAGATTAAGGAGACCTGGATTCCAGGATTAGCTTTCTGTGTAGGCCTGGAACAGAAGCTCTCCGGGTGTCGGCTTCCCACCTGGGCTGGGGGCATCTGGAATAGCTAAACTGGGAGCTGTCCCTGGAGAAAGGACCTGGGGACCCTAGCAGGACAGGTGTCAGGGCAATGGGGCACCCTGCCACAAAATACCTGCCATCACCCACTCATCTAGCCACGAGCGTCCTAGGAGACCTCCAAGGAACTCACGTTTTTAGAAACATCCTCAGGTAAAGGCCAAGATAGAGAATCTCATTGGTCCTTTCTGGTTCTTAATTTCTGTGCAGATTTATAATCTCTATCATGTCATCAGTTTGTGCATTTTCTGATGCAACACGTAAATGATGTTTCTTTCCAAGGCAAAAAAAATAAGGAGTTGCTGTTCTTTGAATAAGCGCTGACTGCTCAGTGGAAATCAAGTTAATTATGCCAAGAAAGGCTTTCTGGGGAGTCGTTTGCATAAAAGAAGAAAAAAAACAATTTTAAAATACAAGAATCTGTTTCTGCTCTGGGAGACATGACCATCAAGGATGAAAACAGGTTTTAATTTTGCTGATTGTTCTCTGTTTGGTGTATGTTACATTGTGGTGATGAGAATAGAATCGGAGCAAGATTGGACAAGAAGGGTTTTACTCTGCTCTCGTTTCATTTTCACTCTTATCACCCAGCCGGGAGCAGAACAGGACTGTGAGGAGTCGGCTGCCTTAAAGAGCGCCATTTTGCAGGGGAGCGTTTCTCCAAAACAAACAAATGTTTTTGGTAGGGTTAAGAAGCTCGCGAAATCGAAAGTTAGTGCATCAAAAGCACGAGGCCCTCCAGTGTAAACACTTGGGGTACTCTGGAACATGAGACGACTGTCTGGAATACAGTGGAGCATAATACTAACACAATATCCCCGTCAGAAGGAAGCTTTTCAGGGATGATTCTATTTTAATTTTTTTAACCACAGCCCTGAATGTCCTCGTCTCTCAATATCGTAAATTAATTAACATTAATGAATAATTTGAACAATTAAAAGTCTCTGCTGTGACAATACTGTTTGATATAGGTATAGTAGACATTTCTAAAACAGTTGGCACACTTTGTTCCTTCAAAACCCTTCTCAAATTCAGCCGCACCTGAGAATTCCTGCCTGACCGCAGCTCTCAAATTCACCCAGCTCCCTAAGGCCGCGGCACCTGGTACCCGCAACATGGTCATTGACCACTAACACACGATTACTATTACGAAGGTTCCGGGTTTCTCAGAGTCTAAGGCACCATCCTGGTCCCAGAGCTGCAGGACAGGAAAGAAAATGGATGACACACAACCCACGGGCCACGCAAGGGCTGAGGCCACCCTGCCCACAAAGTCTGGCGTCTCGGTGGGTCTCCCGCGCCACGTCTCTGCTCTTTCCCGTCCCCCTGCGTCCTCCGTCCCACCCAGACGCACCTTCCGAGCACGCTCTCCCTCCGCTCTCGGCCCCGTGGCCAAAGACCTGTCCTGACTCTGCACGGCGGCCACAGTCATGGTCACGGCAGGCGGCTGCTGTGACATCTGCACTCCCCGTGGACCCCACGTGGCACTCACGTGCAGGAGTTTCCCAGAGCATTTGACGATCGTCTGTTTCCACTTGGGTGGCTCACTCCTTCCCCCACATCCTCCCGGATCCACCGGCAGCCAGGGGGCATGCCGCGGTAGTCAGACCACCTCTGCTCATCTCGTGTGGCGCAGCGGGTCCTGGGAATCTGTGTGGAGCTGTGACTGCTTCGCACAGCACTTGGTGCAGCCGCTGACGCACAATGCCCTTCAGCTTATTTTTCTACTAGTAGCAATTGTTTTAATAACACCTACTTGTAATCAGTTCATCTTTCCGTTTCCCGATACCAAGGTTTAGATCGAGCCCACGGAATGAAAAAAAAATAAAATAAGAGGCACAAAGAACTAAAGTGTCAATATAGTGATGAAAAGGAAAATACGGATATTTCTGTCTGTGGAAGAAAAGTTGCAAAGCCAACGCTGTTTCAAAAATGGATTTAAAAAATCAGGAAAGCGTTCAGTGCCGTTGAGTGAGTGGCTGCTCTCTGTCTTGTCAAAGCCGTCTCCTCTCCTCCTGTAGCTGCAGAGTCTTGCCACTAAAGTCCCTAGAACTTTAGGTTCCTCCAATCCTGTGGCTTTTAAAATGGCTTACTGGATGCATACACCACTAACTCTTCTGCATCTTTGAAAACTAATTAACCAAAAATAGTCTTTGGAAGTCACGGCCTTGGGTGTCCAGAAAACTGCTCAGCTTCCCCACGACCATGGATCTCCCGGCTCAGGATGCCAGCCCATCTCAGGGTGACCCTGCCGTGGTGACAGCACAGCTCCCGGACCCAGGCTCAGGCTGTTGTTTGCGCTGGGATTCTCGGGGTTGGTTTTTAAGTGACGCTATTTGTGAAGGGCAATCGTTAAATGATTCTGTTTTTGTTTACTCCGGGGCAGCAATGGTTTGTCCCAACACGCAGAGACTAGAAAGGGCAGTTTGTTTAGCTGTGTCCATCCTGACTCCCCCGCAGCTACTGGGGTTGAAGGCTGGACTCCTGTCCAGCGACATCAGCCGCACCTGTGCTGGAGCGTTCGTGGAGCAGTGGTGACCCGGTCCTCGCGTGGAGAGGTGCACGGGACGGCAGGTGGGGACCGGGCGAGCTGTCCTCACCAGCATCTGGGCAGTGACCCGGTCCTCGCGTGGAGAGGTGCACAGGACGGCAGGTGGGGACCGGGCGAACTGTCCTCGCCGGCATCTGGGCAGTCCGTCTGAGTGCCGGTGTCCTGCGTCTGAGCTAGCGGGATTGAGGAGCTCGGGTTTCTGGTTGCAGCACTCAAACATAGAGGAGGATGCCTGACGTTCACTAGGCCTGATTTGGAAAGAACGACGACCGCCCAGAGAATGGCTGTAGTTCTACTTGTTTCTCAAAAGTTAAAACACGTTGTCCTGTGTTTTATAGTAGCTGAGTCCTGAGTCTTTCGTCACTGTCTGTAGATCTCAAAAATGTCCATTCGAGGCAGCCCAGGGCCGTCTGTAGACGCACAAGAAAGCGGGACAGTCAGAGGTGGGCACGGCCCCGCAGCCTCCCGAGCGGGCACTGCGTCCAGGAAGTCGGGGTGCGGCCCAGTGCCTTGGTCCAGTGTCTCCTGCATGTCACTCAGCCCCTCTCTGCTTTGGTGACTTTTAACCCTGTGGGACGCACCTTTCACCCTCCGTCTGCAAGGCTGGTGGCCGCAGTTTCTGTTACTGACGAGGCTCCGGTTTCGCCACACGGACTGTGAGGGCTGAATAGGGCGTTCCAGCTTCCCTGTCCACACTTGTGGCCATGGGAAATTATCAGTATTTTCTTTACGATAAGTGTGTGATGCTGCGTCTCTTTCAGAGCCATTTGTGAGGATGATGACGTTTTCAGCATTAAGGTTTCTGTTTGTTCTAAGGGAGACGCTTACGCGGGTGTCCCACGAGCATGGTGTCGATGTTTGCCCATTTCTCCAGGCGCAGGACAGCGCTAGCCTTGCTCAGCACGGCCACAGAAGCCCATCCTCCTGACTCTGCAGCTGATGTCCCTGCGGTTGTTATGCGTTGCTGGAAATGGATTTTCCCATCTGCGTTTTTCTGGCACGTCACATTTTAGGGGATCTGCCCCTCACTGCCATGTCCTGGGGGTCCCATCTGGAAGCAACTCACATAGAGGCTGAAATGCAAGAGAGACATCACCTGCTCACTGCCCGAGCCCTGCTTCTGCCAGGCCCATGAGAAAGGCAGGCACAGTGACCAGAGAGCCCACCGGCCTCACTGAAAACAGAAACAGCTCAGGGAGGTCCCAGCCGTCCAGAGCCCCCAGTATGCATCCGGTTGTCCACTTGTCCCTAAAGCAAAGCAAGAGGCGTCCAGGAACACCCGATCCTGCCTCAGGGACAGGTTGTCTCGGACATCCTGGGCCTTTTAACTGTAGATCGAGCCACTTGCTGTCGTCCACGTGGACCCTCACCTGCACGTGAGGGGGACTGCCCCACAGACATCCCGGTGTGTCCTAACGGTGTCACGGACGTGCTTATTTCAAGTGTGTGGGATGTGTTAATGGGGAGTGGGACGTACATCAGACACGCTTTATCACTATCTGATAAACCCCCAGTTTATTAATTCTCAAAAAAGAAAAAAACGAGAGAACAACAAAGGCCGGAGTGATGACGGTGCATAACTGATCTAAGTCCACACTGACTGCAGTGCTGATCCCTCTCTCTAAGGGTCTGAATGAGAAAAGCATACTCTAGAGAATTTTCACAGATTCCTACCCTGCTATCTTATGTGATTTACCTCAATAATCACAGATCATTTTAAAAATCAATGTGATTGCAAAAGTCTTCTGCAAAAACTCCATAAATACATATTAATACAAACAGAAATAGATTCTGCTGAGTTTTTATGAACATGTTAATATGTTGGCAGTTAGGCCTTTTTAATTAATAAAACATTTATTAGAAGATCTTAAGTGGAAGAAGAGTATAACAAGTGTCCTATATTTTGAATTATGAAACCCGGTCAATTGTGCAGCAGTTGCCCTACGAACTTCAAAAATGGGGTGTCTGTGACCAGAAGAATTGGAGAAAACGGCAGGACCGGGCAGAGGCACGCACGGAACAGGGCGGGACGTCCCGCTCAGAGCGGAGCCCGGCTCCGGCACCAGACCGGCCTCTGGGGCTCTCTGCGTTAAACCCCATTTTCAGTAACTCAAAAGGGATTCCTCGAGCAACTAAAATTAAAAACACATAGAAAAGCCGTGTGGCCTCTCAGAAGAGGGGCGTGTGCCACTGCGTCCTCCTGGCAAGAAAGGTGGACGGAGGCCTTTAGCAAGGGGCTTTGTTGGCTCTGTTTTCTCCAGCAGAAAAGCACCCTGTAGGGCAAGCTTCGTTTTTTTAGGCAACCTTCCTGTGTCAAAGCACTGTTGGCTGATACGCCGTTACGTCTGTGCACAATTTTTAAACCAGTTTAAAATATTAAATAGCTAACGTTTAAGCATAAATATAAACTATTATCTTTTAAGAATGAAGTGTTTTAATAGCAAACCTTTGCAGTTGTTTGTGTGTTTTCTAGGCCAAAAGAAATCAAAGTGGTTTTCTTCCACTTTGGGTATTTAGAAGTAGAGTTTCATTCGTGACACATGCCAGGCCCAGACGTCTATTTACGCGACCCTCAGCGTTAACGTGGTGTCTGATGAGGACCGCAGTACCCGTTGCTCTTGGCAGAGCGCACGGAGCAGTGCTCCTAAGCCACATTCCAACAGAGTTATTAGTCAAAGTAATAGTTTATTTTTTTCAGCAGAAAAATAAACCCTGATGCACTCAACACAGCAATTCCCTGAACTGTACTTAGGCTTTGTTTGACTTAGGAAGTGCTTTTATTATGAAAAATTATTCAATAATGGATGAGGAGTCTGTGAAAACTTCTCCCACACAACATTAATTTACCTGAGTTATACGGCAGTGCCACTGGAGGGGACCACCAAGGTTATCTCGGGTCTGGCAGGGCCGGAGGGGGAGCAGCCGGGAGCAGCCGGGTTCCCGGGCAGCTCATTCTGCATCCTGTCGCCCAGAACCCACAGCAAGGACCCTGACCTTTCCTGGGGATGTGGGGGTTGTCTGCCTCAAACGAACAGCGCAGCTGATCTAACAGAGAGAGAAGCATGCAGAGGAGCCTACGTACGAGGGGAAAATACACCCTAAGTCACGGCCTTATTATGGTTCACAAAAGTACATTGTCCTATTTATTCCTAAACATGTTCGTAAATCTCGGTTTCACTCAGGACTCTCATAAGTGCTGTTTTGCTTTGCTTTAAATGCAAGCTCTACTTCAGCAATGGGAGGACTACACTTCATTCTCCATGATGCAACTCGGAGATCCAATGTGGCACAGACGTTGTCCAAGTGTGGTCACGTCACGGCTCCCAGGGTCCCCGTCACCCTCCTTGTTTTCCCTGTAACGTTTCACGCACCTTCTCTCCTCCAAGCTGGGGTCACAATAGACACCCCAGCAGATACCTGCCCTCCAGAGCCCTGGCTCCCCACTTGGACGACCAGCCGCCTTTCCCAGTGGGCCTCCCGCACGCATAGAGGAGCTCTGCTTCTCCCAAGGCACGGACTGGGACAGATCTGTCCTGGCCGTGGCTCTCAGTGTGACCAGAGCACAGGGCAGCTGCCTCTAAGGATGTCTTCATTTCCTGGGTAGCCTACACGTAGATCTATACAAGAGTCAAACCAACCAACTAAAACAGAACATGCCAATGTTATCTAACTTTTGTTGAAATTTCTTAATGATAGATACTGTAGTATTTCAGGTAATGTAGGCATTTATACTAAAAATTCCTCCTCGAGGTGATGCATCTTCAAATTTAAAATATACATGTCTGAATTAAATCATGGATCATTTCATCATAATTAAAATTGTGAGTGGATCTTGTGTTGGGCTGGGCTAGAGGTTTCCGGCTTTTGGGTAAAGTCAGAGCAAATGATTGTAGGTGTTAATGCAACGACATAGAGGTTAAAACTGAAGAGCCGTAGACCGACAAGCTCCCTTGATTTGGGACTAATGGTTCAGCCTCCTCTTTGCCTTCATGGTGCTGCCCTGACAACACGCCTCGCCATGCCGATGTGTCTTCATTCACCTCTAACCCTGGGGCCTCTAGGAGAGGAAGCAGGGCCTGGGGTAACTCCATTGGCCCCATTGGGACTGATTTAAGGTTCCCTGAACTAAAACGCTCTTCCCATCCCAAGTGCTCTCCCCCAGAGCTACTGTGGAGGCCCCTGAGCGCTGGGACCCGCAGAGCAGCAGGGAGGGCCTGGAGAGCTCCGTTGGCTTTTCTGGCTGTTGTTGGCCTCCTCTGCCAACTGGGAGGCAGCAGCCTCCACACCCCGCATCCGGGTCAAGGGCATCCAGGAGGTGCCTGGGGGAACATTGGCTCAGGGTCAGCACCCCGCTATAGTGTCTCGGGCCACCCCGGTTCTAGCAAGGGCCGCTCTCGGGGAATTCCAGCCCAGACAGCGCAGACTCGAGCGCTGTGACGCCCCCAGGGTACAGGCAGACATCCGGGGACTCGGTCCCTCTCCTCTTCCCCTTCCCATCAGAGAAGCTGAAGGCTTAAGTGCTTTTGTGTTTAGCCATTCATAAATAGTCTCTGCTATAACATTTCCAAACACAATGGGGAATGTTTAGCTTTTCCCAGAGTGACACAGGGCCCCAGCAGGGCCAGGTACAAGGCTGCCAGCCCAGAGGGTCTGCCGGGCCACGGTGAGTAATTAGTCATCATTCCGAATGTTCTGTTTTCACTTAGAGCTCTTCTGCTCCCAGACTCTGATTTCAGAGCCGGGGCGGCAGGCTCTGTGCTTAGAGCTGGGGATAATTGTTCCAAGGGGCCATGGCCTGAGGTGGCTGCTCCATCCTGTTCGGGAAGTCAGACCAGCTATCCGGTGCTCCCGCCCCTGCCTGGTATTCCGCACTGTCACTCCCGACCCCTCCGCTCTGCCAGACGAAGCCCTGACGGAGGAACACTGACAAAATTTCCATAGAAAATGACAGAACCACAAGAAAGATGAAGGAATAAAGTTGCCCTTTGTGAAGCGTATTTGAAAGTAAAAGAAACACGCTTTCCTTTGGATTTGTGAAAGTGACTTAAAATACATCCAAGAAGTTGTTTCATTTGGGTAAATGGAGGGCTACTTGCCGTTTGCAGAAAGCAGTTCGCGTGGGAGAACTTTGCTGAGAGCACGTGGCAACGCTTCCTCCTTAGATTAAAACTAAGCATCTTTTTTATGTTGTGATAATTGCTGTATTTATTTCATTTAAATAAAGAAAAATATCACACTGTGATTGAATTTAAACTATGAGGAGACTTTCATCTTTGAACGATTGCACAATACTTTAACCTATTAAGATGCAATTA
>NW_012149408.1:125120-128709 GCF_000956105.1 Propithecus coquereli | reverse complement strand
ATAGTAGACATTTCTAAAACAGTTGGCACATTTTGTTCCTTCAAAACCCTTCTCAAATTCAGCCACACCTGAGGATCCCTCCCTGACCGCAGCTCTCAAATTCACCCAGCTCCCTAAGACTGCGGCACCTGGTATCCGCAACACGGTCGTTGACCACTAACACACGATTTCTATTACGAAGGTTCCGGGTTTCTCAGAGTCTAAGGCACCGTCCTGGTCCCAGAGCTGCAGGGCAGGAAAGAAAATGGATGACACACAACCCACGGGCCACGCAAGGGCTGAGGCCACCCTGCCCACAAAGTCCGGCGTCTTGGTGGGTCTCTCGCGCCACGTCTCTGCTCATTCCCGTCCCTCTGCGTCCTCCGTCCCACCCAGACGCACCTTCCGAGCACGCTCTCCCTCCGCTCTCGGCCCCGTGGCCAAAGACCTGTCCTGACTCCGCATGGCGGCCACAGTCATGGTCACAGCAGGCGGCTGCTGTGACATCTGCACTCCCCGTGGACCCCACGTGGCACTCACGGTGCAGGAGTTTCCCAGAGCATTTGACGATCGTCTGTTTCCACTCGGGTGGCTCACTCCTTCCCCCACATCCTCCCGGATCCACCGGCAGCCAGGGGGCATGCCGCGGTGGCCAGACCACCTCTGCTCATCTCGTGTGGCGCGGCGGGTCCTGGGAAGCTACGCAGAGCTGTGACTGCTTCGCACAGCACTTGGTGCAGCCGCTGACGCACAACGCCCTTCAGCTGATTTTTCCACTAGCAGCAATTGTTTTAATAACACCTACTTGTAATCGGTTCATCTTTCCGTTTCCAGATACCAAGGTTTAGATTGAGCCCACGGAAGGAAAAAAAAATAAAATAAGAGGCATAAAGAACTAAAGTATCAATATCGTGATGAAAAGGAAAATACGGATATTCCTGTCTGTGAAAGAAAAGTTGCAAAGCCAACGCTGTTTCAAAAATGAATTTAAAAAATCAGGAAAGCGTTCAGTGCCATTGAGGGAGTGGCTGCTCTCTGTCTTGTCAAAGCCGTCTCCTCTCCTCCTGTAGCTGCGGAGTCTTGCCACTGAAGTCCCTAGAACTTTAGGTTCCTCCAATCCTATGGCTTTTAAAATGGCTTACTGGATGCATACACCACTAACTCTTCTGCATCTTTGAAAACTAATTAACCAAAAATAGTCTTTGGAAGTCACGGCCTTGGGTGTCCAGAAAACTGCTCAGCTTCCCCACGACCATGGATCTCCCGGCTCAGGATGCCAGCCCATCTCAGGGTGACCCTGCCGTGGTGACAGCACAGCTCCCGGACCCAGGCTCAGGCTGTTGTTTGCGCTGGGATTCTCGGGGTTGGTTTTTAAGTGACGCTATTTGTGAAGGGCAATCGTT
This sequence comes from Propithecus coquereli, assembly GCF_000956105.1. NCBI lineage: Eukaryota > Metazoa > Chordata > Mammalia > Primates > Indriidae > Propithecus > Propithecus coquereli. The sequence continues at coordinate 127,327 of NW_012149408.1, read as the reverse complement.
AAATGATTCTGTTTTTGTTTACTCCGGGGCAGCAATGGTTTGTCCCAACACGCAGAGACTAGAAAGGGCAGTTTGTTTAGCTGTGTCCATCCTGACTCCCCCGCAGCTACTGGGGTTGAAGGCTGGACTCCTGTCCAGCGACATCAGCCGCACCTGTGCTGGAGCGTTCGTGGAGCAGTGGTGACCCGGTCCTCGCGTGGAGAGGTGCACGGGACGGCAGGTGGGGACCGGGCGAGCTGTCCTCACCAGCATCTGGGCAGTGACCCGGTCCTCGCGTGGAGAGGTGCACAGGACGGCAGGTGGGGACCGGGCGAACTGTCCTCGCCGGCATCTGGGCAGTCCGTCTGAGTGCCGGTGTCCTGCGTCTGAGCTAGCGGGATTGAGGAGCTCGGGTTTCTGGTTGCAGCACTCAAACATAGAGGAGGATGCCTGACGTTCACTAGGCCTGATTTGGAAAGAACGACGACCGCCCAGAGAATGGCTGTAGTTCTACTTGTTTCTCAAAAGTTAAAACACGTTGTCCTGTGTTTTATAGTAGCTGAGTCCTGAGTCTTTCGTCACTGTCTGTAGATCTCAAAAATGTCCATTCGAGGCAGCCCAGGGCCGTCTGTAGACGCACAAGAAAGCGGGACAGTCAGAGGTGGGCACGGCCCCGCAGCCTCCCGAGCGGGCACTGCGTCCAGGAAGTCGGGGTGCGGCCCAGTGCCTTGGTCCAGTGTCTCCTGCATGTCACTCAGCCCCTCTCTGCTTTGGTGACTTTTAACCCTGTGGGACGCACCTTTCACCCTCCGTCTGCAAGGCTGGTGGCCGCAGTTTCTGTTACTGACGAGGCTCCGGTTTCGCCACACGGACTGTGAGGGCTGAATAGGGCGTTCCAGCTTCCCTGTCCACACTTGTGGCCATGGGAAATTATCAGTATTTTCTTTACGATAAGTGTGTGATGCTGAGTCTCTTTCAGAGCCATTTGTGAGGATGATGACGTTTTCAGCATTAAGGTTTCTGTTTGTTCTAAGGGAGACGCTTACGCGGGTGTCCCACGAGCATGGTGTCGATGTTTGCCCATTTCTCCAGGCGCAGGACAGCGCTAGCCTTGCTCAGCACGGCCACAGAAGCCCATCCTCCTGACTCTGCAGCTGATGTCCCTGCGGTTGTTGTGCGTTGCTGGAAATGGATTTTCCCATCTGCGTTTTTCTGGCACGTCACATTTTAGGGGATCTGCCCCTCACTGCCATGTCCTGGGGGTCCCATCTGGAAGCAACTCACATAGAGGCTGAAATGCAAGAGAGACATCACCTGCTCACTGCCCGAGCCCTGCTTCTGCCAGGCCCATGAGAAAGGCAGGCACAGTGACCAGAGAGCCCACCGGCCTCACTGAAAACAGAAACAGCTCAGGGAGGTCCCAGCCGTCCAGAGCCCCCAGTATGCATCCGGTTGTCCACTTGTCCCTAAAGCAAAGCAAGAGGCGTCCAGGAACACCCGATCCTGCCTCAGGGACAGGTTGTCTCGGACATCCTGGGCCTTTTAACTGTAGATCGAGCCACTTGCTGTCGTCCACGTGGACCCTCACCTGCACGTGAGGGGGACTGCCCCACAGACATCCCGGTGTGTCCTAACGGTGTCACGGACGTGCTTATTTCAAGTGTGTGGGATGTGTTAATGGGGAGTGGGACGTACATCAGACACGCTTTATCACTATCTGATAAACCCCCAGTTTATTAATTCTCAAAAAAGAAAAAAACGAGAGAACAACAAAGGCCGGAGTGATAACGGTGCATAACTGATCTAAGTCCACACTGACTGCAGTGCTGATCCCTCTCTCTAAGGGTCTGAATGAGAAAAGCATACTCTAGAGAATTTTCACAGATTCCTACCCTGCTATCTTATGTGATTTACCTCAATAATCACAGATCATTTTAAAAATCAATGTGATTGCAAAAGTCTTCTGCAAAAACTCCATAAATACATATTAATACAAACAGAAATAGATTCTGCTGAGTTTTTATGAACATGTTAATATGTTGGCAGTTAGGCCTTTTTAATTAATAAAACATTTATTAGAAGATCTTAAGTGGAAGAAGAGTATAACAAGTGTCCTATATTTTGAATTATGAAACCCGGTCAATTGTGCAGCAGTTGCCCTACGAACTTCAAAAATGGGGTGTCTGTGACCAGAAGAATTGGAGAAAACGGCAGGACCGGGCAGAGGC
>NW_012149408.1:82521-116250 GCF_000956105.1 Propithecus coquereli | reverse complement strand
ATGAGGAGGCGGAGGCTGGCACTGATGTTGTGGGTCTATTAAGATATTTCCATTTTTAAAATCCTTTGCCTGGAGGAAAATGCTCACGCTCTTGCCAGCGTCGGGGTGTCTATTGTCAAGAGTGGGTTTCTGTGCCTGGAATGGCAGCTGCCGGAACAATTATCTCACAGATGACCCATTTCCTAGAAAGGAGGAGAGGGCTGTATGGACGTTTTTGTATTATGTATCTAGCATTTCAATAATTTCTTCATTTGTTTTAAAACTTAAACAAGGAAGTCTGATGTTGCGCACCGTGAAAGCAAAAGATGGCCTCGCGGGGCGGCGCGGCGGGACGGGGGGCGCGCGCTCCCTCTCCTCCTCGGGCCTGTCTTCCTGCCAGCAGGAAACGTCGCCCGTCCAAGATGGCAGGAGACACGGTCTCTGGGAAGCTGTAACTCAGCATGCTTTTCTACTCACTGCGGGAAAGACTTCAAATTTGTCCGAATAAAGCCACCGGCCTCATCTTTTTGGAATGGGCAGCCCCTGGGCAGCCCCGAGTCTGGTTCCCAAGAAGCACCAGCTTCGGAAGCGAACACCCAGGACGCGGTACCTGTGGATCCGTCTGTGGGATGCAGACACCTGCTGCGGACAGACCAGGCAGCCGGGACCCGGAGCTGTGGGAGGAGGCACTTCCGATCCCCCGTGCCAGGGCCACCCCTTCGCCCCCGTTCCCCGTCTTCCCTCTCCCAGACCTCGCTCTCCCACATAGCTCCTCTCCCGCCTTACACACGCCGGCCTCTCTTTTCTCTTTCACTCCTTCTTCTCTGTCTTCTCCTTTCCTTTCAATGTGGAGAAAAGACTACGATTAGAAAAAATACGATTAGCTAACCTAAAGCCCAGATTAAGGCTGAATACCGATTATATACTCTCTTATGAAAAAATTAATCAACAGAAGGTTGATAACTATAACGACGTCCATGTGTTAAGATGTGGCTGGGGCCAGGTGTTTTCCGAGAAGCTATTCATGAGTCAGTTTTAAGTCTCACAGGCAGGGTGTATAATCTGGGGCTCAGAGAAGTCAATTAACTTTAACAAGATCACACAGCTACTAAGTAACACAAAGGAAGAGTGTAGACTTTGTCAGACTTCGTGCTAACTCATGCAGTTCTCACCACAGTCTGCTACATTGCAGGGGAATTTCTACTAGTTTTTAAATTCTTGAAAAACAGGGCTTTTTCTCACTTTTTTCATTTATATTCTCGTATGTGTACATAAGCAGACCATGTTTTATTGGAAATTTTACAAATTTTTTATCTTTTCAAATAAAAAAAGAGTCTTCAGTGCTTTGTGCGGCTGTTTTAACCTTAGAACTGAAAAGGGAAAACTGAGAGAGAGGGCAGTCATGAAGCCTGAGTGTGATTTCTCCTGCCCAGCGAGGGGCAGCAGGTAGGTCACTGTGGAGGCAGCACGAAGGGCTGGGTATTAAAAGGGCACACCCGGTAGGGTAATGTCACCAAAATGTAGGAAGGAAGCTCGCTCTGCAGTGACTCTCTGGGAATCCCTTAATCTCGCTGCAATGTGCTGAGGTCTGAGCGACGTGGAGAGAAGCAGGAACGCCCCCGGCCATCGCGAGCGGGCTGCGGCGCACTGTAGCGTGCAGCCTGCGTCTGGGCCCGGTGGCGCAGGGCGAGGGGTGCCCCGATGAGCACAGAGCTGGGGCGTCCCTGCAAGAGACAATGCCCTGCGATGGGAGTCAGGGACCGGGAGGGCTCAGCCTTCTTGTCTGGGGGCCCCATCTGGACACGAAGCTGCTGTCTGAGGTTCTTCGCAGGCTGCTGCGCTGCGCGTGGCTCTGCTAGCAGACCGTCGGCGAGGAAGGTGACGTTCGTGGAAAGGACTGATGCTCAGGTGGGACACGCAACGACGACAAACTGCTTTCCTTCAACCCGGAGCCACTCATCTATGTGTTTATTATAAATCACTATTTCATACGCTGCACTATGTTTGAAAGAGAATTTAGGTCTTTCCTTCCTTCCTTCGTTTCTTTCTTTCTTTCTTTCTTTCTTTCTTTCTTTCTTTCTTTCTTTCTTTCTTTCTTTCTTTCTTTCCTAAAGCAACTATGATGTTGAGAAAAATGAGGATCAGTATTATCGTATTAGAGACAACCGCCATGGGGTGAAGTAGCAAAGTCTTTTAAAATTTTAGACGTGGACATTGTGCAAGTCCCAGCTCTAAGAATAAGCCTCATTTTATGAGAATGTGAGTTAGGCCACCAGTGTTTCAGTTTCAGGGTGGGGACATCTGCGATGGCCCCCGAGACGTTTCCAGTGTGGTCAGGGAGAGTCCTGGGATGAGGATGATGGAGCAGGCACAGAGCTGGCATTGACCCTGGTGAGTCACTCACTCCTGAGCCTCGGCCACCCCCACAAGGCCAGTTTTCTTGACCAAAGATGGGGCAGAGCATGTCCACACAAAGCCCACCGGGCCGCGATGCCTCCCGCGGCCTCTCTGCAAAGGGGGGGGTGGGGTGAGGGCACCGCCCCACTCTGAGCAGGAGCTGAGGGGGGTAAGGGAGTCGAGGGTGGCCTGGCACGGGGGTCTCCCAGAAGCTGTGCCACTTTTGTCCATCCAGGAAACCGGGAAAGGAGACACTTCCATGAGCAGTTCTGAGCATGTGCCAGGCCTGACTGGGGACGGCTGTCGCCTGGGGCCACCAGGCATAGTGAGCCCTGGAGCCTCCTTGTAACAGAGTCTCTGCCAGCAAGAGCCAAGGCACTCCCCAAAGCCGGCCGAGCGTCCCGATGGCCTTGGGAGAGTCAGGTACTTCGGGACTGGGTTGTCCTACCCCAACCCCTGGGGTCTGAGACTTAGAGGCCTCTGTTTCCTGGGAGAAAAAGAGCTCACAACCCCTTTAAAACATACATAGCCTGCACAATTCATTTCCAAACACAACAGTGAGTGGTGTCTAAACACAGTTAAATTGCAGCACACAAATGTATTAATACTTCTAAGACTTTAATTACTGTAGACAAGAGGTTAGTGGCCACTTACAAACTTATTTCTAAGACTTTAATTACTGTTGACAAGAGGTTGGTGACCATTACCAACTTCTTTAGCTAAGAAGGCTCAGGGCCCAGAATGGAATTGCCAAGGTGTCATTAATATGCAAGAGATGACAGCAAGGTCACCTCCGCGGTGCTCTTGAGGGAGCCCTGTGAGACAGCACGGAGAGGATGGCCTCCCACGCTCAAGGCTGTGCGTGCTGGTCTCTGTGTCGGGGCTTGTGTGTTTGTGCATCTGTCTATATGCTTGTTGTTGTTGTTAGCGTGTAACGTTTGGGATATTTCAATTTACCAAATTAATACTTTGTAACAAATACTTTGTCACATCTTGGTGTAGGAGTCTGACAACAAAATGCAGACGTCGGGGAAAGGTCCTTCAGTGGCTTCGAGCTTTCAGTTCCTTCAGGCCCCCACCAAAGCCGTGCCCCGCAGCGCCCTCCCCCAGCAGCTCCCCATGTGCTGCCCCGGGACCTGGGAATTGCCCTGAGGTTTCCAGCGTCCCCTCTCTCAGGACGCACCAGCGGCCACTCTGCTCCGCACCTGGTGACCGCCGCGGGAGCAGGGCAGGGAGCGGGCAGGGCCCGTCCTCTCCCCTATCCCCCCCCCGGCCTGGAGAAGTGGCTCTCCAGTGACTGCGTGTGGGACAGGTGTGTGCTGCCCTCCGTCACCGCTTGGGGACACCACGTCTCTCCTCCTTCGCGTCCTTCAGCAGCTCCTACGTAATCTCCAGGATGAGGTTCGGCTTTTAGAAACAAATTAGCCATCCGCAAATTTCCCCGGAGTGAACCAGCTGAGGCCGCTCTCCACTTGTACGGCAAAAGGCAAGTGGAACCCACAGTAATAAAAAATATGGTAATATCGCAAAATAGCGCCCGCTGTTAGCTGGTGGACCGTCTCTCGTTAGGGAAATGCACAAAAGGAAACAGCCCGACTGATCTGCAGGACACCTGTGTCCGCGGCGGGGCCCTCTCTCCGGAGCAGGATGTCGGGGCTGCGGACGTTTCCGGCCTGTCGGGGTGGAGGCCGCACACGTGGCGCGCAGCGGCGGCTCCCTGTCGGTATTTTCCGTTTCCACTTTCTGGGTCCCCTCGTACCTTCAAACAATGGCTAAAGGGCTTTCCCGACAGACAATAGAAGCCTTACAAAAAGAAAGTCATGCGTTCCCAGTGGCAGGTGGTAGTGCCCAGGCCTTAGACAGCTCCTGCTCTGGGAATGAACAAGCACCTGCTACGAGAAGTGAAATTCGCAGCCGTTGGGAAGCAGGTGGCAGAGGCCACGAAAGGACAGACGTGTGACGTGGGGAGGTCTGCTCACGTCTGACAACAGCAGCGTCCTTTTGCAGAGCCCACGCGAAGGACCCAGGTATGATGGGGTGCTCTCCCCGTAAGGTGCAAGAGTCTGCGATGGGGAGGTAACAGCGTGCTGGGTCTGCAAGGACGTGGAGGCTTCAGAAACGCCGCGAGGATCCGTGCCACCTTGCGTCATCGAAACCATCGAGGATAGATGACTGTAAAGCGGTGTGTTTCCTGTGACTCTCCCGAAGGCAGATGCACAGCGCCCCGAATGGTGGTGCACGGCGCCCCCAGCCTGGGGGATGGGGCTCCTCTCTCACAGCCGACTAAGACGCAGGGCGTGCGGCAGGTTTGCATTGCAAATGCTCTGGACTGTTTCTTCTTCTTCTTCAAACTCCCTTGCTCCGGAGGGGTTTTTCTGTCTGTATTTGCTTATCTTGATGTTTCCCTTTGCATAAAAAGCAATCCCATAATCCTACGGATCAAAGAGCGTCAGGTTTATTGACCGACTTCCCGGTGTCAGAGGTGAGAACGCACTGCCAGACACGGGGGATGTCAGGAAGTAAAAAGGGTTACAAATATGAAAGTCGGGATAAAATGCCAGCACCGAGAGAGACCCTCAGCACTGCAGCCACCAGCGGCAGTAGGTTTTATGCCCCGTCAGTGCAATAATCTGAATGAGAAAACAGATCGTCCTCAGCTGCCAGGAGCCGCTGCCCCGCCTCCAGAGGCACAAAGGGGAGGAAGGGGCTTGGCGCTCTGTGGGGCCACTGCCCGGAGGAAGATCTGGGGACACAGGGGTTAAACAACTGGCCCAAGTTCATGCCAGGGTGCAGCACGAACAGAGATTGAACTCAGGGGCCGTACGAAGACCTGTGAAAAACGGCGGCGTATCTAGGTGGGTTCTCTAACGCGCGTCTCCGCAGCGGAACACAACGCGGAGCTGAGCAGTGGTGGGGAATAAACGTGCAGGCCCGTCTTCGCCCATTATGCTGCTGTTTTAATTAATCCGATTAGAACCAATTGGTTTGCCTTTGGAAATCGCCATCTGCTTCTACTAAGTGACCACACGTGCAGGCCAAGGTGGCTGGCGGCACCGGCGCAGGGCACATTTCCATACCCTCGGACGTGTCTGAGGACGGCGAAAGATTCGTCTGCAGTTCTCTGTTCTGACTTTCTCCAGCGTCTTCCCAAACCTCAGTGCTGGTGTACGGAGGACTGAGTGACGTCCACGACAGGCAGTGTGTGTGTGCGTTCCTGGTCTGTGTGTGGGTGTCTTTGCGTTTGTGTGTGTTTTTGCCTTGTGTGTGGCTGCCTCTGTGTGCCTGTGCGTGTGTGTGCACGTGTGTGCGTATGTGGTTGAAGGTGGCTGTGAGGGCACCAGCCGTAATCAGCACTTTGTATCTCCTGCGTGCACTCGGTAGGAGCCCTCGCTACCAGTTCACCCAGAGAAAGGTGCTTCCTCTGACGGGAGGAGGTTTCCTGGGTCTTCAGTGCTGCAGACCCCTCGAGGGGCCACACCCGCCCTCTGGGGCTAGACTCCCTGCTGGCAGCCTGGAGGGCAGACGCTGGGTGACGTCCCCAGAGACGTTGCAGGAGGCAGTGCCTCTCCTCCCTAGACCTCCCCAGGCTTACAGTTTAAGCGTCCAATAAAGTCTTTTCTGCTAAGCCACGTGTGTGCTGAACACAGAACCCCACCTGCCCTGCTGTCCCCTGGACACCCAGGGCCTGTGCACACAAACACTCAGCAACACTGGTCAGTCCATTGACTGGAAAGGGCTTTAGTCCACTAAGTAACGAAGGGCCAAGATTTTTCTATTCACCATTGTCCAACCAGCCTGGGGTCGGAACTGGCGCATCATGGTTACTCTGTGCATGTTGGAGAAAGAGGTCACAAAAGAGCCCTCTCTCTCTGTCTCCCTCTCTTCCTTGCTTTCCTCAGGTCTCCATCCTTCCTTTCTCTCTTCGTCCACCTTCCTTCCTTCTCTCCTTCCTACATCAACTCTGAAGAGTTTGTAAAGTGACCACTGACCCCACAGCTCATTGACAGGTTTCACTCAACTTACCGAGTGGTTTCTTTCAAACACATTTAAATTACTTGCCAAGATTATTTAAGTGAGATAATCCAGATGTGAAAACCTAACCGCCTACCTGCTTTTAACAAAAGGCATAGCCTGGCCCCGTGGGATCTGTTGTCTACAGGTAACCCTCCACCAGACGCACGGTTCCAGCTTCTCTCAGATGTGGCCAGTGCACCCCGCATGGCCACAGTCCTGCTGAGCAGGTTCCTAATCACCAGCCCACTGGAGGACGCCCGCTGGTGGAGGACAGCGCAGACCACCACCGTGGAGCAGGAGGCCAAACTCTCCGCCCACTCACCTGGGCTGCAGTTTCACAAATCGCCTGAGTCCAGTGGACAGAGCTCGCCTGCAGCAAGGTACGCGAAGCAGGTTTATTTCTTACTTGTAGGCAGCAGGGGACAACAGAAGTCACAGATCCACTGTGAGCCATGGCCCAAGGCTCAAGAAAGCTTCCTGGGGCAGAAGGAGTCTGGACTGTGCGTGCCCCACTTGCACCGCAGCTGAGGGACCCCAGAGGCAGCCCACCCAGGCCGTACAGTGCAGGGGCACAGGAGTCACTGGGCAAAGCTTCGAAGGACATCTGCTTCCAGGGGAGGGAGGAACAAGGCATGAGGTGTCCTGGGCATGTCCTCCCTGACTTGAGATGCTACATTCTCTAGGAGGGACAGGGGCAAGGCCTGGGCTATTTCAGGCAGTTCTCCTATCTCAGGGTATTGCATTTCCAGAGCCTTCTCTGGTTGTTCTGAGAGCTACACAGGAGGCAGGGAGAGAACCAAGCTGCCCAAAGCCACCAGAGAACTGTCTGCAAGTCCCACCTGCCGCACTGGCCTTCGGACTCCCCCAGCCCCTGCAGCTGCCTGACTGCCGCCCTCGGCAGGGGAACGGCAGCGACTGTGGACGAAGCCCTGTATCCGCCGGACCCAGTCCAGCGTCTGCCATGGCAGGGAGGCTGATTAACGCTTTCTAGATGAATGAGTGAATGAATGAATGAACTAGTGCTAAATCTCCTTCTGTGCCCTAAAATCTACCAAGAACATTAAAAGAAAAAACAGGATAAAGTTAGACATGCTGTCCTATTAACACACTTCAGTCACATTCTGCTGAAAACAGTAATTTTGGTCAGAATTTGCGTAACATATGGAGTAACCTGATGAATTATTTACAAGGCATTCAATATAAAGGTAATTAAAAAATGTTCGTAGTAAATAAAGATTCAAAATCAGCAACTCTTTCCTCTGCTTATCTGTTCTTTTGTCATCCTTTTTGCTTAATGTTGACGTTTTAAGGCTCAGGGTTCGTTATGCGATTCAGGGTAAATGCAAACTCACTCAGGCTAAGGTGCTGCTCGCCATGAAACTGCACGTATTTGCAGGAATCATGGGGCTCAGAGTGGCAACGTTACAAATTTGGGGCTCTGCTCCCTTTCCTGACAGCTCCGTCCATGTCTGTGGCTCCTGAATTTGTCCAAAAACAGGCCCTTTCCTTCAATCTATGCATTTCCCTGCATCCCAGACCCATGGCTTGTGCAGCATGTTTATTAGGGTAGCGTTTCTGTCCCCGAGTTTGTGGAATTGAGACCAGAATGCACATCTTGGTTACTGGAAAAACCTGAGGTGCTGCAGTCAGTGAACACTTGGTGGGTCCCTGCTGCCAGGTGACAATGGGGGCTGGGTGTGGGCTCCGGGTGTGCAGAGACCCCAGGCCCCAGTCTCAGGAGCATACAGGGCGGACTGTGCTCCCCTTTCAGTCCCGATCAGAACCTGTGATGGACTCATGTTTGGTGCTCAGTAAATGCCCACTCCTGGATTTATAAATGAATGTTTTCTTGCAAGCAAAAGTAACTATTGACCCCAGCCAGTGTGAAGGACAAATAAATCTGTGCCCTGAGAAAGACAGCACAAAGGACTTCCCTTCCAGGGTGGCCAATTCTGCTGTGCCCCGTGGTCTTGCACTTCCCAGGTAACCAGGTCCTGGGAGGGGTTTTCTCTTTTTCTGCTGACAGAGTAGGGATGCGGGTTCTCAGCGCAGGATGGGCGACCTCCCCCTGGCTCCAGGCCTGAGATGACCTTGGCTCCACCTCACTCAGCCCTGGCCCTTGGCGGCGCTTTCGGGAAGGAAACACCACCTGAGCATGGAGACCAGGCTGCTTCCCACTGGGCGGAAGGTGACGTCACCCAGACCGAGACTCGGTGCTCTGGCCCAGCAGCTTTGCAGAGCTTTGGGAGAGCGAAGGTCTGAGCAGGTGGCACATCCCTGCCGGAGGACAGCTCAGAGGCAGGGATGACATCTCACATCAGCAAGCTACACGGGCCCACCCGGAATTGATGCCTGCTGAGTGCCAAGGAAGTGAAGGGTCCCATCAGCTCAGCAAGAGGAGGATGCCCTTCCTGGTCTGGGGACAGGGTAGTGAACTCCGTCCCCCACACACACGAAGGTCCTTGAGGCCACTGAGGGAATTTGGGTGTAGGGCAGCAGCGGTGCTGTTTACCTGCACCAGGGAGCAGTCTCTTGATGGGATGCCCATCAGCTCTGGGCCTGGGCACTCACGTTCCTGGGGAGGAGAGTGACCGGGGTCCTTGGCACCCCTGAGCTGTCTGACCAAGGAGCTGAAATTCAGCCCAGAGCTCTGGCCCCTCTGGTGCCCACTCAGGGCGCTCCCAGGCGCGTGCGCTGCCGGTAAGGAGAGCAGAAGCGCGGCCCTCACGGGGGCCACATGCTTAGATCTCATCCAGGGAATGCGCTCGCCTGTGCAAGACCCCGTAGGGGCAGTACCCTGACCCCAGGAGCTGCCACTCAGGAGGCATCTCCCCAGGTCTTCCCTCGCGTTGCTCCTCTCCATCACATGGAAAAAAGTCCACCTTCACACCATGTTTTTATCTTGCGCCCCTGGCTGCAATGGACTGGTTCAGCTATCAAGCACATAACCCAGACACGTACCGCTGCCATTACATTCACGTGTCTCGGCCAACTAGACCCAAGAGGAGGCTTGGTCCCTCCGTCTTCCCTCCAGGAGGGTTTTGTGGCTCTGCCCTGTGGGGACTCAGCCAGGGGCAATGCAGGTCCCTACTTCTGCTCTTGGCATTATTATAGGAGGGGCGAGAAGGAAACTTTGGTTTCCCATGCCCCACCATTCATGCTGATTAGTCACACACACAAGTAAAGTGATGAATAAAAAACAAGAGTGAATATTGATCAGTGCTGATGTCACATGAGGGCAGTTTTGAGCGCTTGTCATGCACACACACACACACACACACACACACACTAAATCTTAGATCAGAATTCATAAAGGAGTTAAAATATAATTTCTTTAATAACATGAATGAAAACAGAACATTGACTCATGTCTGTTTTGCTTTTAAATTGGAAAGAAATGTGGCAATTGAAGGATTCATTTTGAAAGAACTTGAGAATGTTGTTTTCGCTTGGTGCCCAAGAGACCAGGTCTGCCTGTTCTCCTTGGATTTTCTGATACTGAACCTCTTGTTGTCGTGAGGGCCAAGCCTGGGTTGAGGGCAGGCTCTCGATTCTGCTGCACATCTGTGACCATTTATGGATCAGGGGTTGCCGTGTTGCTGCTGTTTGATCTCCGGTTCTTACCTGCCAAGAGTTCAGAGGCAAGTGGTTGTGTTGCCAGATGACGGTGAATCAGCACCGAGCGTTTGAGTGGGTCCCGCAAGAAGTAGTGAGTCAGGTGTGATTACTTGTATGAAACAAAAAACAGTGAACAACTCGGCCTCAGATTTCCCTTTCTTTTTTTTTCCCTCCACATAAGGAACATAACTCTCTTTTCTAACAATAGTTTTGAGCTGTCTACGTTAATTTTTTCTTGTGTATCTTGCAGAGATTTTTTGTGTATCTTCACTCCTCAAATGACAACCTACACAGGGTTACAGTTTTCCCACACTGGATGTCAAGGGGCCTCCTGCTAAGTGTCTTGTGGGAAGGGTAGATGGGTTATATGCATTACAAAGACTGGAAGCCCATTCTGCAGCTAAACCAACATTTTTCCTAATAACATTCCCGAATGGAGTTGGATCTTCAAAGTGCTTGATGGAGAAACAGAGGATTTATAAAATCCCAGTAAAGTACTAGAGAAAGAGGGGATACAGCACGGACTATTTTGTGGCTGCACACAGTTAACACACACTTCCAAAATCATACATGTGGGTTGATAGGTTGATGATTGGCTTTGTGATGGGGCTTCATTGGCTTACATTGTGTTTTTGTTATTTGCTGTTACTCAATTTTTTAAAAAAATACCCCCAAAAGTAACATCTTAAAGCCATCACCTTATTTTGCTCATTATTTTGCAGGTAAGGCTTGCAGGACAGGCTCAGCTGGGCGGTTTGTTGCTGATCCAGGTGGCTTCAGCTGGCGTGGCTGGATCTGAACTCTTCCTCCAATATGGTTCCTCCCTGGAGATCTGGTTCCTTGGTGTCCCTCAGCCTCTTTGTCTTCACATTGCGTTTACGCCTCCAACTTCCTTCCTCAGATGAAGTTCTTCATCTGAACTACAAAACACAGGAAAGAATTTGAATGGTTATTTTTTTGTTTCCCAATTAAGATCGAAAACTATTGCTATTTTAGATGCATAGGAAACACGATAATTTATGAGCTATCATGAATGCCTTAGGGCATTAACGTTTAATTATTTCACAGAACTTCAATTGTGAATGACTATTTCAGGACATTTCCACAGGCTGGCTTGGAATTCCTACAGCATGGGAACCTCAAGGTACTCAGATTCCTCATGTGGCTTCCCAGGGCTTCAGGAGACCGAGGGGACAGCTGCCTGTCCTCTAAAAGTTTGGGCTGCAGGTGTCAGGACATAGCCTGGTGTCAGCATGCTGTATTGGGCTGGGAGAGGACATAGACCCCACCTCTTGATAGAAACAAGAATCTGCAGCCACTTTAGAAAACCAGCAAAGATTTATGATGATGTACCCATTTGCATATAAGCCTGAGATTGTCCACATCAGGGAATACTGTAAGTTTTATAATCCTACTCCTCTTCCTCTTTCTCCTCCTCTTCTTCTTCCTCCTCCTCCTCATCATCATCCTCATCGTGCTGAAGAGGATCTGGTGGGCTGGAGGCTGAGGAATATTTTCTCATTCTTCCCCAAGACAGGCTTTTGAGTAATATTAACAACGAAAGGAAAATAGAGGAGGGATGTAGGGGTTGGTTTCCTGGCTGACAATTAATAAACAACTTCTCTACTGGTCAGTGTGCAGAGCCAGTTTTTAATCACTTCTAATTGAGCAAATGCCAGGTCTGTAATAAGACTACGAAATGCATGTCTGGATGATAGAATAAAGACACAGGGCTTCTGGGAGCATGTGTTATGATAACGTCGATTGAGGTAACCACAATTCCCATGCAACTTACTGCCAAGGAGCAGGTGTCCAAAGCACCTGGTCACCAGCCCATGTTTACCCCTTCCTTGCCCATCTCTCACTCACGCTCCTGCAAATGGAATAGAACTCCAGACGGCATTGACATAAAGTTATCTTTAAAGCAATTAAGGTCTAACTCTGCCCCTGGGGTATAAATCACAGAATGGCTTTTAGATGTTCAGAAAATAAACATGGCATTGGAAAGGTCAAACATGCATGAAGTTCAACTCCACCAGGACTCATGATCCAGTCACTGAGGACACACAGGAAGGGAAATAAAGGGTCAGGCAGTGGGAACACAGAAGCCATGAGCCGAGGGAACATCCCGTCTGTCCGGGAGCTGAGGAAGCACTTTGGCTACGGAGAGAAGCTGAATTGCTCTAGGAAAAGTGAAGTCAGAACTGCAGTTTTAATGAGCACACCTAGTGCCTAGACCCTGACTCCTGACACCATTGCTCAAGAAAAGGAGCCGGGGACCGTTGTGCACACGGCAGACTCTAGACCTGGGGCTGGAACCAGTCAAGGTGAGCCTGGAGCATCCTGCAGCCCCAGACAGTAAGTAAGTGCTCAAGAAACAATAAGGTGGGGACATATCAACAGGACACAGGAGACAACCTCAAGAATTCCCAGTGGCCAAAGCTGAAACTATTTGAGCAAAAAATAAATCATATAGTATTGGAGTATAAACCAAAGAATAAAATAAGTATCTGTGTGGCCCATACTATTAGGGTCACTAAGTGTGAAATGTCCGATTTTGAATCAAAAGTGAAGTTTATTATATCTCTAACGAGAAGCAGTACCCTTAATCAAAGTATGAGCCTAAACTATTTACATAGTTTTGCCATCTTAATAGTAGCTTGTTTATGCCAGCAGCAAAGAAGCCTGGAGAGAGAGTGGCAATGAAATCACGAAAGGTGTTTTCCACAGCTTGTTGAGAACTGAGCATTTTCGTTGCAAGAAGTGGTCCAAAGCCTGGAAGAAGCGGTTGTCAGTTGGTGCAAGGTCTGGTGAATACGGTGGATGACAGAGAGTTTCCAAGTCCAGATTCCGTAGTTTGAGCTGTGTTGTTTGTGCAACATGCGGTCCAGCACTGTCTTGCAATAGGATTGGCCTGTCTCCATTGACCAATCTTAGCTGCTTAATCACAAGCATCCTCATCATTTTGTCCAGTTGGTTTCAGTAGACATCCACTGTAATCAACTGACCAGGCTTCATGTAGCTGTAGTGGATGATACCAGTGCTGGACCACCAGACAGACACCATTAGCTTCTTTTGATGAATATTCAGTTTTGAACTGTGTTTTGGTACTTCGTCTTGATCCAACCTTTGTGCTGAATGCTTGTGATTGTCAAAAAAAAGTCATTCTTCATCACATCTAATAATACGGTGTAGAAATGGTTCACCTTTATGTCATGACAGCAAAGAAATGCAAGCTTCGAGACGATTTCTTTTCTGACACTTGTTTAATTCATGCAGAACCCATCTATCCAGTTTCTTACCTTGCCCGTTTGTTTCAAATGATCCAATATTGTTGGAATAGTAACGTCAAACCTCGCTGCTATTTCACGCATAGGTTGAGATGGATTCTCTTCCACTGCAGCTTTCAGCTCATCATTATCCACCTTGGTCTCAGGTAGCCCACATGGCTCATGTTCAAGATTATTTTGTTCACCAGAACAAAACTTCTCAAACCATTGACGTACTATGCGTTCATTAGCCACATCCTTCCCAAACACTTCATTGATATTTCTACCTGTCTGTGCAGCTTTGGTGCCATGAAAGAATTCATATTTGAAAATAACACAGATTTTTGACTTATCCATCATTTAACAAAAATTGCTCTAAAAAATAAATTTGAAAGATAATCACAAGCAAAATCATGAAAGAATGAAGATGTACATTCACAATAAAAATAAAACAAGAAGTGCCAAAGTGAAATGTCAGAGATATCAATTGTCAAGCTTAAAGAAATAAGACATTTCACACTTTAGGACCTAAATAATACATAAGTAGATAAATAAAGTGCAGGAGAGACAAATCTCCCACATAGAAGTATCGCAGATCATTTGTGTGTACTCTGTCCTCAGTGGCATATAGCACAATTCCTTTTCTTCCCATTTGAGTGAGGGGTGCCCTTAGTGACTCGTGCTACAGAGTACCCTGTTGAAACGGGTCAGCTGTGACTTTATCGCAGGGATCCTGCCACACGCTGCATCTGCCGGGTGACCAGGGTCAGTATCACCCGTGATGAGCCCTCTTGCTGGCATGAACGGCATCCTTCCTCTATTGTCTTCCTCTCAAACACCCATGGCCCCATCCAACCATAAGAAAGTCATTATAAAAGCCCAAGTTGAAGGACATCCTTTAAATACCCGACCAGTTCTCCCCTAAAACTCTCAGTGTCATTAAAACAGGGAAAGTCTAAGAAACTGTCTCAAGTCCGAGGAGTCTAAGATGTGAAGATTAAACGTGATGTGGTCTCCTGGACTGGGTCTTGGATCAGGAAAAGTGATGTCCAAATCAAGCGAGCAGTTTAGTTCATAGCCAGGTACCACTGTTGGTTCTTTAGCTGTGTCTGCGTGTGAGTGATGTAAGGTGTTAACCTTAGGGACAGTGGGCGGTACAGGAATTCATTGTATTGTATTCTCAACTTCTCACTGAGTCTACCCCACACTAAAAAGTTTAGTAAAAGTTTAGGAAACAAACACTCTTCGTTGCAATCCTCAGACGCACCCCTGTGTGTCTCTGTCCTCCCGGCTGCGGGCTCAGTGGGAGGCGTGTGTCTGGGGTGCAGCCAGGCTGCCTCTGAAGAACGAGGACCGCAATCCTCAGACACTTATAAACAACAGGGGGACATTTGGGCTCCAAGTGTTGTCACAAGGAAGACAAAAGGCACCTGCCCACGGTGGCCTCCGTCAACAGAACCAGGTCTTTAAGGATATTTATCTTACGGGGCGTGCCAAAAGAATCTCCGTTTGTGTAATCCCAGGATATTAAACAAAGAGCTATTTTATGATGCTATTGTTATAAAAAGTGTGAGCAAATAAGAGTTTTGCAGAAGTGCAGATCTGGGAGAAAAGCTTCCATGGGCAGGTGGAAGAAAACTTATAAAATATTTGCTTCCAATTGGAGTAATTATTGTTCGTTAAGGCATGGGGCGAGTGTTCCAGACTGGAGCGGAATTTTACGCCGTGTGTACTGTTTGTGTAAAGCTCTCCTCAGACACGCAACATGGCCCTGGGCATTTGCCAGAGCGAGGTGAAGGGAGCTTTTTATGAATAGAGCCGAGTTTTACACGAAAGAACATTCTTTCCAGGTGAGCTGTATGAAAGTCCTTTCTCTAAACATACAAGGATTAATGAATAATTAAACACTCCCATGCTCCAGAGTTGTCTGGTCGCCCGTCGCAGTTTGAGTTTAAACCGTCCACCCTACCCCCGCTTCCCAGGGCCGGCCGGTCGCCCTGCCACGCAAGCGTGGTCCTGCTCACGCTCTTCTTACGTGCTCACGTGCAATAAAGCAAAGTGGATCTCAGAAAGCGGGAATGGTGAACGATGTCCCTGTCACAATGACAGTCGTCACATAGTCTTCAGAGCAACTTTCGGATAAGGAGGAGCAAAGCAGAATTTCCCGTTGCTGTGAAACAAAACCTAAGTCATGGCCCAGCTGGTCCCACCACCTCGGCTGACCTGGCCACACAGAGTGGCAGAGGCCTTCACGTCTCCATCGAAGCGCTGCCCTCTGGAAATGCCGGTGAGCCGGCCGCACGGCTCCGGGACCCGTGTGTGTCTCGACCACCACCTTCACAGTCCTTGGGAAGAAGAGGGGGAAGGAGGGCATGAGAACGACCTCGGACCTTGTAGACAAAAGTGCAGAATCCTCCTACGTCCGTCCTACTGTCCTATTCTTGCAGAGTGTAGGGACAGAAGCACCTTGAATGTGCAACCGCCAGTTTGCGTCTGGAAAACCTGTCCCTGACGTGCAATCCAGCCGTTGTTACAGGAAACCCGTGGAGAAAACCCTGCTCCGTGACCTGGAGATGGCAGATCCCGCAGCCGGTGACCCCCAGTAGAGCCAGGAGGCGCCACCTGCGCTGCTCAGCCGGGACTCAACAGTCACGGCTTGAGATGTCCTTGGTTTCGAGGACCCTTCGTAACTCGCGAAGTGTTTCCCTCCACACTCATCCGTCTGTGCGCTCACGCGCCTTCTGAGATGGGCAAGGCAAATGCCATTTCTTTTTACAAATGAGGAAATTGAGGGACATGACCTTGCCCCACGTCCCACAGGTGGTGGTTCGAGAAATCTCGATGCACCTGCCTGACCTTCCAGAGGAAGGCTCACAGCTGCTGGTGTTTAGCCCTCCCCGTTGAGATTTGCATAAAGGGAATGACGTTGCATTCTCTTTTTCAAAGCAGTTTCGTCAAAAACGGATCTTGCAGGAACAGTGAGGCCGGTGTGGACACGGGTAGGGCCTGGCTGTGCCCACTCACCCCGGTGGAAATAGCCCAGCCAATGTGCTTAGCGTGTGCGTCTGCCCGAAGCGGTAGCTTGCTAGGTTAAGGTTATAAAGCAGGTTTAGTCTTTCTCCCAAGCTCAAAAGCTAAAAAGAGTAGCCATCATATTCTCACTTAAAATTTAAGAGATGTTTTAGCACTTTTTTTTTTTTTAAGAAAGCAGTGCAGGGCTCTGGCAGCTGTCCTTAAGGGTCGTGTGTGTTACAGCTGGGGCCTCGTGCTCTCGGTTACACAGGCCGCGTCCCAGTTAACAAGTCCTGCGTCGCAGAGTCCTAACTGTGAAGTCCGAACACCGAACCCACAGTTATTCGGGGGGAGACCCTCCAGGCAAACTTCCTGCACTTCCGGTGCAATGTCGGAGCAGCCTTCGCCCGGACGGCAATGCCCTCTCCTCTGGCTTCCTGACAACATGACAGACACGTCTTTGTCCTCGAGCAGCTGCCTTCGCTAGTCTTCTTTTGGGAACCCTGTAGCAGGGCCCTGGATTTAATTGGCTGGTGTGTTAACACGGCCTCCTCCAGTCGGCAATGTATTTTTGGGGCTCTGTCACACACGACTAAGACAGCTTCGCTTTCAGAAACATGTAATTAGTATAACCAGAAAAACCTTAGAAAATAATGTTCAGAGCTTCAAAGTGGATGCAGTTTTATTGGCAGAATTTTAGAAGAAACGCACTCTTTTAACACACGACAGGAAGCCAAGAGTCTGTTCTTAGGGAAAAGCATTTCTGCAGCTCTGGAGTTGTCTCCGAACCATGTCATGCTGCTGACAGGTTCTGGTCTGACACCGCAGCCCCGCGAGTCAGCTGAAGCCCAGACAGGCAACGCACCAGCTTCTTCCTGCAGCGCCGCCAGGGCACACCCCGCGATACCACCCCCGTGGGGTGCCGTCCCCTCGCCCTGGGAAATCACCCTGGGCATTGGCCCAAGTCCTTCAATATCCACCTCTGCCCACGCTGGTTGTTGTCAAAGAAGGGTGACGTGACAGCACTCACTTTCCCAGGAGCCCCTTTGAGCATCTAAGCGAAGCACGGTCCACACCCTGCCACAGGGAGGTGGTGTTTCCAGTGGCCCCAGGTGGCATCCAGTGGGGATGGGCTGCCAAACAAGTGGGTGCTGAGGACTGGGCCACCTTCCTGACCACTTCCCCGGGAGGGCCACTCCGAACCACTGCACATGGGGCAGCCAGGTTTCCAACTGGCCCCTGTGTTCTTCTGTCTGCATGCGATTTTACCAGACAGCCTCTGGTTTCCAAAAGCTAATCTTTCTTGTGAAGGAGAGGCCAAGTCTGCGCAAACAGGTGGCGCTTTCTGAGTGTCCCTAGTAGGAGATATTAATAAATGCTCGCGTGGGGAATGGCCCCCGTGCGACGTGCCTCGGTGTTGGGAAGGACACATTGAGAGCCATGACGTCACGCCTTGTTGTTTATGTTTGTGTTGGCTCCTCACGGAATTTCATTCCCTGTTTTGCTGTTTCTTTGTATTCTCTATTTATTTTTAAGATTGGTTTAAAGCAAAAGAAAGATCTGTCCTGGATATGCCATGTGGCTCTGAATAAACACAGCATTGTTAAAAGTCAATAGACGAGGAGTTAGGGATGGTTCTGAAAGAAACTCTTGTGAGCTCTCAGCTTGGACTCAGGGATAATTTATTCTCTTCTTCTGCACGCACACGTCTGGAGTGCATTTTGTTTGTTCTGTTTTTAAAATAGCAGGGACAGTACACTTGTGTTTCTTTCTCGCTTCTACCCCAACCAGAGGTGCCTTCTTTCCTTCCCCGCAAGGCAGACGTGAGCAGATGGGAGGGACTGTGAGAAAGACCCCAGAGTAAGTAACTGGCGTAACTCAGCAAGTCCCCGCCCAGCTCCCTGACGTGTGGCGTCCCCGCAGGAACCTACCTGCCCTGCCTTTGTGCCTCCACCGTCTACACCTGGTGGTTTGTCCCTTTGTGCCCTGGCTGTGTGTGCAGCATAAACGCAGAGACTCGCTCTCCCATGGCTCCCTGAGCCCTCACTTTGTTCCTTAGGGACACACTGATCTCTTCCGAGGTCTGTAAACTACCAAAGCTAGAGGCCCTAGACACCCTAGAGACCACGGCCTGAGCCCATTGCGTGTCTCCACATTTCCAAATATCTACGGGTAAATATCATCTTCTCAACTCCCTTGTTTGCAGAATGGAGCTTTAAAAATCAGTAGTTATAGTTACGGAGTGTGCTGATTTGAACATGTGCCGGATACTCAATAAATTCTTATTTGATGAAATGATATTCACTTGAAAATTCTAAAAATATGTAATTATATAAACATAGTTGTTGATTCTGAAAAACTTAGATTGTTTTAAGGGTTAAGTAACTCTAGTTAAGTAACACGGGGCGAGTAAGATATGCCAGCTTTTCAGAAATATCTATTGTATCAGCCATAGTTCTCCAGAGAAGCACACACAGAATACACACACAGAGTCATGCACTATGTAACGACGTTTTGATTAACAACAGAACACCTGTGTGATGGTTACACTATAAGATCGTGATGCCGTTTTTACTGTACCTTTTCTACGTGTGGATATGTCAGATATTCATATACTTACCATTGCATCACCATTGCCTACGGTATCCAGTGTAGTAACATGCCATGTAGGTGTGTAGCCCGGTAGCAATAGGCCACACGTATAGCCTCATGTGCAGTAGGCTGGGTGCGTGTGAGTGCAGTCTGTGATGCTCACACAGGGAGGAAATCCCCTAATAATGCAATTCTCAGAGCATGCACACAAACACACACACACACACACACATGCACAAAGCGCTTTAACATAAGGAATTTGCTCCTGTGGTTTTGGAGCCTTAGAAGTCCCAAGAGCTGCAGTCAGCAAGCCGTAGACCCAGGACAGCAGCAAGTGTAGGTCCCAGTCCAGGTTCAAGTCCAGAGGTGAGAGAAGACGAATGTCCCAGGTGGAAGACAGAGCTGAGTGCCTCCTCACTCAGCCTCCTTGCTGTAGTCAGGGATGTGGCCACCCTCACTGGGGAGGGTACCTGCTTTGCTCAGTCTGTGGGTTCAAATGCCAGTCTCCTCCAGAAACACCCTCACAGACACCAAGAAAAATGTTTAACCAAATATCTGGGCACCCCAGGGCCCAGGCAATTTGATACATAAAATTGACCGTCCCATCTATTAGGCACTTAGCGTCCTGTGCACTAAATCCCAGAAACATGACGAGCGAGGCTCGATTTCTGCCTTCAGAGGTGAGCAACAAACACAGCAAGATGGGGCCAGGCTGCAAGGGCGAGTGAAGCGCAGCGGTGTGGGGCGAGGCCCTCTTCTTCTACCCAACCCTCTGCAGCACCTGTAAGACCAGAGGTATCTCAGGCCCCCGTGGTCACAGTACCCTGACGCGCTTGAGTCACACGCGCACGCAGACACGCTGTCACGAGGGAGGGCAGTTCTGATCTGATGGTCCAGCCCCCTCTCTTTTCAGGTTAGGAAACTGAGTCCCGGTGCACGCACGAGGATAGGTCAGCGGCCACACGGCTGTTCAGAGGCAGAGCCAGCGCCAGGCCGGGCTCCCCCCGTCCCCTGTGACTGTCCTCACAAGCGCCTCCCGTCAGCCCTGCAGCTCATCGCAAGGCGGTGGGGCCATTCCCCGCATGCAGGGGGCAGTCGGGAGGGCAGCCCTTCCCCAGGCCCCGCGGCTCCCCTCGGCTGGCCCGCAGTGGGCACCCAGCTCTGTCTCGCTGCAGAGCATCCTGGGTTCTCTCTTCGCCTGGCCCTGACGCGTACGCACCAGCTGTGTCTGGAGATATTCTATATCGCGGTGGACATTAACTAAATCCCTAAACGTGTGTTTACCTTTAATCTGTATCCATTAGAGCTAATTACAATATTTAGAATAAATTGACAAGCTGGAATCTTAAGAAGTATCGACTTTAAAATGCATTCGAAACAAAACAAAAGTTATATACTCCATAATATTATGACATTTCCTAACAAAATATCCAAATGTATTTTATTAAACTTGTGTTATTGGAGATGTGAACTTTTAGGTGATGCAAACGGTATGGGAGAATATGCACTTACACTGAAATAATACAGCACATAACTTTTATATTCTCATTTCCAAATTCTGAAAAAATGCACATTTTAGATTTCTATTGTTAAGCAAAAATCAGTTTACCTGACATCCAGAAGCTACTAATGATTCTTTGGAGAAATGGCTGATGCCATGTCTGGGGTCGGACATGGAAAAGATGAGTCCGTGCTGTCTTGTCATTCAAGAAGAAAGGATGCTGTACGAGGACTGTGCACAAAGGACGTGAGCGGCAGCAGGGACAATTTTAGCACCCGGTGATGCTGGCACCCAGCCTACTAAGCCCATTCAGCACCCACCAAGCTCCTTCTCCAAGGACCTGCTCACTCATCTGGTCCAGCCCTGTGTGCTCCCGGCGCATCTGCATCTCCTACGATTCGTGCCTGTGCCTCCCCGAACTGGGATGGTTGGTCAGGTCCTGTCCCTCCAGCCTGAAACTCCAGCTGGCTCAGAGTCCAAGCCGTTTCTTGTCATTGACTCCCCGGTTCCTCGCCTCATGTCGTGTGAGCAGCAAACATCTAAGGATCAAGCTGCTCCTCGAACGTGGGTCTCTGTGACGTGGAGGCAGAACTTCCAAGAGTCACAGCTACAGAATAAATTTGCAACTCTCAGCTCCCTCTTAGCAGGACTGTTTCCCATGCAGTCAGTAATTGCACGAGCTTGCCCCGCAGACACCAGTTGCAATCTCACTGTCAATGGGGCACTTACTGTCGAATAGGAGGAAAAAAGAAAGATGTGCTCGTTTCCATGCAGAAAATTGATATTTCTGGGGTCCTCTTCTGTGGGACTCTCGGAAGGCTGCAGGGTGTCTGGATGGGGCCCCTGGGCACCCCAGAACACAATCACACCCTCACTACGAGCATTTTGTTTGCATGTCATAGTTTGGGAGGTATTTTCATGTCTACAAATGTAGGCCATGACTGTTTGTCCATCATCGTTGTCAATAAGCCACAGCCAAGAATTAATTAAAAAGAGAATAGTGAGTGAGCACAGGAGTTCTTTTGCTGAAAGGGGAAGAATTAAAGAAAAACAAGCTTGAGAACCCTTAATAGTATAAAAACCCCCTCGCGGGTGAGGCCCTGGACAAGAGTCTCGGGGCAGGCGCCGAGCTAGGAGTAGGCGGAGACTGCGGTTTGGTTTAAGCCTGAAACCAGACATTTAGTGGTTGAAAACATCACTAAGCAGGCAATTTCATTTCTGTTGCCCCCAAACCCAACCATCTGAAGTCGGTTATGCAGACCCAGCCACAATTATTAACTCCATCCTCAGATATATATATTTTTTTAAAGCAAAATGCATTTAAGCCTCTCTCAAGGGGATTTATGTTCAAATCTTGTATCACTTTGGAGCTCTCTTCTGAACCCTCCGTAAGCCTCCACGTTGTGCCCATTTTTTCCTCATTCCATTTAGATCTGTCAAACTCAGCTCCGTCGTAAGTAGTTGTGACAGTCAAAAAAGGAAAGAAAAACCCTTCAAGATTCAGAGCATCAAAGCCTGAGTCTCTCAGGTTATATCTTCAAGAGCCTTGCAGCAGGGCAATCTTCGTGTTAAACAACCGAAAGTGTGACATTTAAGTGGGGACAGATGCCTACATTTACGACATAATAAATGCTCGGCGACTCTGCCCCAAATCTGCAGTGCGCACAAGTAGCATTCGAGGTCAATTTTCAAAATGATCCCTAATTCTTTCATGACAATGTATCACTTTGCCAACGACCCTAACAAAAGCAGTTAGCTGCCCTCACATCACACAAATCCCAGAGGCAAACGGAATGATTTCATGCATAATCTCAACAGCCATTTAGAAAATAAAATCAAATCAAGGAAAACCACGGTGAAGAAACAGCCACAATTGAGGGCTAACGATTTCCACCCATGGAAATATTTTTCTAATCTAGGGTAAGTCACGAATGGTGACGCCACAAATCAAGGCGTGAGCTGTAACAACCAACAAAGAGATAATTCGCTCTCGAAGCTGGTGGTTCTCCACCCTGCACTCTGTGTTTGCAAAGAGATAGTTGCGTGAGAAAATGACACCAGGCACAGCTGAACTTGAGGTGCAAATCAAGCCTGCATGTGACGCCAGTCTTCCTGCTGGTGGCCAAGGAGGCAAGTAGATCACCTGAAAATGGCAAACGAGGGGTGTCCTTTCCTCTGCCTTGTAGCTATGCGACGAATCAACGACTTTTCTGTAAAAGCATGGGCCAAATAAATCCACGTAAGAAAGCGAAACGACAACGAAAGGGTGAAAACGTGTGAATTAAAATGCGAAAAAAATTAGACCGCACATAAAATGCAGCATTGTTTTTATTAGCATCATACTTTTATGCTTTGCTTTCAAGTACATGAAATCTGAATATCCTCGGCTTGCTTTGGCCGCACCTATGATAAAGTCTTCCTGTCCTCGGGAGACAGTTTTTTCAGAACAATGAGCTAGCAAGAAATGCGGACATTAAGCACAGCAATTTTGATATTACAAATTATTCTATGCAACAACATTTTTCTTTAAAAAATATGATTGTTTCAAGTTGTTTTAGTCATTGAGCTTTTGCAAATAAGCATGAAGACCTACCTGGGTGATTTCTGCCGTGTGGATTACGCTTACTCTTCCTCTTCCTCACAGAGATTAACGTGCTGTTGCTTACAGTTCCGCGAGGTCAAAGTGTGTCCTTCTTTACAGTGTTCATCAAGGCGATCGTTGCTCATTTCTAGAACAAACGCCAGCTGGAGGCAGGGCGAGGGAGCAGTGGCTGTGCAGAGGGACCCTTCCTGGACAAGCACAGTTAGATCTGCACCGGGCGCCTGCACCTCTGTCCCAGGGTGCGGAAACTCGCTGATTCCTTTTGGCAACAACACTTCGGATAACGAGATGCTTTTCTCTGATAATTCCTGTAACAGCTTCATGTTACTCCTTAGAAACAATGACATATAATGCAATCTCAGACACAATCATAGCAAACACAGCCATTCTCTCTCAAAAGAAAAAATAAAATAAATAAAATAAAATGTTTGGAGAACTGAAAATGCAGGCTCCGCCACGTTTCCAGTGTACAAGGTCGTTAGCCCTTCGGAAAGTGACCTCCCTTCCAACAACCTAATACAAGAGACCCAAGAAGGATGACAACAAGGAAGCTCTCTGAGGCTTATGTGGGTTCAGAAATCCACCGCTAAACTGTTAGATAAAAGGATTTGCTTCGCTTTATTTTGACATTGTGCTATTTCCTGCTAGCAAGCGTAGAAACACTGTTGGCTTTTTTTTGTTGTTTTTTAACTGGTTCCTGCCAATCCAAAGTAACGGCAGGGAGCAAACATGAGGTCCGCATGTTCTTAGAGAAGTTTTCCTTTTGAAGGAAGCACGTCTGTGCGGCGGAGATGCAAAGGGGCCTCCGTGCAGACAGAGGCGTTTTAAGGCAGTGACGCCGCACCGTGGTGAGACGGCAGCTGGACCCCGCGGAAGGGTGAGAGGGCTGCACCTGCCACCAGGGAACCCGGCCCAGGTGGGACCCAGGTGATGTCAGATGATTGGGACTATTATCGAGAATCTTCTGGGGGAGAACGGCATGCACCATGTTCTGGCCACAGGCCTTGTTCCTGTGCTTGGAGCAGGTGTCCGTTCACCCTGCGAGACAGCAGGCACAGAGGAAGGGCAACATGACCCAGGGTGTTCCAGCATCTGGCGTGGTGCCTGGCACCCACAGGCATGGATGGACGGATGGACGGATGGATGACTGGCAATGCACAGGGCAGACAGGCACTGTGTGGGGAATCCCACTGAGTACGGCTTAGAGGAAAGTCAGGGCAGATACTTAAGTAGCAAAGAAGGTGACTGGCATGCCATGCACACGAGTGTGTGTGTGTATGTGTGTGTGTGTGTGTGTGTGTGTGTGTGTGCTGTGTTCTGGCCTGCGCAGCCGTACCCCTCCACGAGAAGGGAGCAGCTTGCCCCCGCGACGGCGCCAGCTCTGTAACCCACTCCCGCTGCTGATAACCCGGGAGCCGCCTCTTGTCAGCTCCAGCCTGAGCCACCCTGATGCAGGACTAGTCAGATCCTTGTGTGGTCAGATGCCCACAGCCCCGAACTGCGACACAGAAACAAAGGGAGCCTTTGACAGGCGGGGCGAGGAGCCAGGTCCCTGTCGTGACTCCGCTCTGGTGCCAGTCCTCGGGAGTGCTGCGGCGGGAACAGCAACTGTCTTGACTTGGGGTTGATTCTGCAAAGAGCATCCAGTAACTGGACGCACTTTAGAAACACCCTGTTCCCTATTTTTCCCCAGCTCTGGCTGGTGGTCATTGCTAATTTCTAGCACAAGCCCTTCCGTGACACCACAACCCCGTGGGGACAACCACTAGAAAAGCCTCTGAAAAGTGAATGCTTCCTCGGGACAGCTGGATTCCCGGCCCAGCGTCTTGGAAATACTCCCTGGGAGGAAGGTGGGTGTGCTGAGCCCGGTCCCGGAAGGATGTCTTGGGATGGGCTGGAGAGAAAACGGGAGCAGAGGAGCTTTCACCCCACGTCCACGGAGGGCGCAGCGCACAGGCCTGGGTGGGGAAAGTGCGTCCCTGGGGCACCCATGTGTGAGACTGGGGGAGGGCGGGGAGGGTGCTTTGGATAAAGTTGTCGGTGAAGGGAAGGGGACATGAAAAATAAGCCTTGGCCCGACAAGACAACATAAGGAGAGCGAGGATAATTTTGCAAGGGGTTTGCAAGCGATTGCAGCCTCTCAGGTCACAGGAGGGCCCCTGTGGAGGGCGAGGGTGGGTGACGAGGGCAGTTTATTGCCACAAAGATGCACGTGGGCCAGGGTCAGGGAGGGAAGGTTAAAAAGGGGCTAGAGGAAGGGAGGCGCCCCCATAAGTAGCATGAGCACAGGGCCAGCGCCTGGGTCCAGGCACAGGAGGGTTGAGCTGAGGACTCTCAGAGCCCTCCTGAAGGCCGGGCGGGGCACCTAACACCGCCATCTGCCCCCCCTCCAAAGGCCCTGCCTCCTGTGCGTCTGGGATCCCGCAGAGCCCGGGGCCACCCCACGGACCCCACTCCTCACGTTGGTCTCAAGGCCCACCTCTGCTGGAACCAAGAGGGTGGGGAAGAATGCACAGGTAGAGCTGGGAGCTTCCTCACACACCCAGACTCTTCTCACGCATATCTGACCCTCGATGTTCTCACCTGGATTGAAATGTCGTGTTACAGGACGCCGTGGTTACATACACGCCTCACCCACTGGTTTCGGGAGCCAGCGTCCATCTCTAGGGGCTTCCCCGAGCTGCCGTGGGTGCTGGTTCTCCAGGGCGACCGCGACGGTGCCCCGTGGACGGCGGCTGACACCGCAGCACTTCATTTCCCAAGTTCTGGAGGAAGTTCGAGACCTGGGGGCGCAGGGCTGACCCCTCCCGGCTTGCCGAGGGCAGCTTCTCCCGGTGTCCTCACAGGTCTTCCCTCCCTGTGGCCCGACCTCTCATCGTCACATTGGGTCCACCCTAAAGGCCTCGTTCTACCTTTAATCACCTCGTCAAAGGCTCTGTCTCCAAATGCTGTCCCACTGCGAGGTGGTAGGGGTGAGGACCCCAACGTGGGAACGATGAAGGGGACACGGTTCAGCCCACGGCCCTCTGTCCTTCTTCTGTTTCTGAACAGTCAGGATTTTTTTCCCCCTTGGCAAGAAATTATCCCCACTCAGAAATTCCCCCCTAAAAGCATTTGGGGCGAGGAGCAAAAATCCCGTTTGTGGCCCCATAACCGGAGCCGCAAACAAAGGTCTACTCAGAAAAACAAGGTCTTTCCTCTAAGTAATTCCTCACCGGTTCCTTTAGAAACTACTCTAATTCAGATACAAATTTATTTCTTTTACTGCACTTCTGGTTACAAATATATAGTTATTCTAAAACAGAACTTTAAAAATTAATAAGATATTTAAGTAGAAGTCTTTACAGGTTTTAAACATAAATTTGAAGTGTTTCCATGACATACGGTAATAACTCTCTGAAGCGAGAATAGAACTGCTAGGTCTAAATCGCACTTAATGTAATTCATCAAGACATATTAACGCAACATTTATAACATATTTCAGAAGCGATGTTAATATTTCATCAAATCTGCAGCAAATAGCCTTTCGATCCATATATTAAAGTCCTAATAGTTGCTGTTGCACCAGAGGCTAACGGCAACAATAAACCACATGGAAATTAGACATTCGTCTGCAGCCAGCGCTAATGTTTTCAGAAATTATGTTGGGCTTTGGCTTCCTGACAGCTCGTTCCCATTCTCTCGCTCACGTTTATTGCACGTCTTTATGGAAAAGTTAAAAATATTATAAGAGTAAAATCTTAATAGAATATAAGCTGGAACAAGAACTCTTAGGAGAACGCTGCTGCAAAGAGCAGATCTGCAGTGGGGAGGCGTCCGCGTGCGGTGGCAGTTTCAGGGCCACGGACCACAGAGGGGACTGCGCGGAGCCTTCGCGTCACCCGCCTCTGCATCGGAACCTGTGGGACGTGGGGATCAGTAAGTCTCATCTAGGATGGGCAGCGGGAGGGAGTCATTAAGTAGTTGTAAAAACAATTCCTAGATTACTCTTCTACATTTGAAAAATAAAAGTTATTTAGAGCGTGTTTTTCATTTATTTAAATGTGTTAAACACCATATCCCTGCATGGAGTTTGTTAGTGTCCTATAGGGAACTGGAAGGAAACATTTGTCTTTCTTTCCTAAGAAATTGTACTTTTATGCGAAATATGCCTTGATTCAATCTTAAGAATTTTGTATAGTTTTTTAATACTCGTGATAAATTCATGAGCATATATAGGTGTTTTTCTCTGTCTATTCATCTTCACAACTAAAATATTAGCAAAATTTGACTTTACCACATGGAGATGAATAACGGTTAAGGTATATCAAAGCAGCAATAGGTAACAAGCTTGTCCTATCTTTTAAAATTTTGGAACGGTTTGCAGCAATCACTTAATTTTATGACTGTATCTTTTTCAATTTAAAAAAAAATGTGGTTACTTTAATTAATTTAACTAAAGTAACGTGGCTCATAGTTTAATGTGGCCTTTTTAGGAATCGCACCGTGGGCCGGAATGTGTGTGGGGCAACGAATGGGAAATGCGGCGGGATCCGAAGGCCCGTGGACAGGACCAGTCCGCTGTGACTGCTCACTCCCGGCTCACGCAGCGTCCGCTTTTCCCCAGCCCTGCTGTGGTTCAACACACTTTAGAATTTGTAATTTAGAGCTGTCTCCAGAGTCCACAGCATATCGAAAGGAAAAAAAACAAAATAAAATAAACACTCACAGAGGACCTACCCCATGCCAGATATCGTAAGAAGCACAATCTAATCTCAATTTATTTACCTAATACTAGAGAACGGTCTTTTGTTTTCTGCTTGTTTGTTTCGATTTGGTGGGTTCGTTCTTGTGGTTGTTATATTTTTGCAGATGAAACAGCTGGGATTCCGTGAGATTAAGTGATGTAAGCGACCCCGGTGGTTTGCAGCCTCCGTTACAGAAAGATGCATTTCGAGTTTTGGACACGGCCAAAGCCTTTTAGGGCCAAGTCTGTTGATTGATGTGGTAACCACACTGGGGGATTTTGTAAACTCTGTTTTTTAAAAAGTTGCTCTTAAAGAAAACACTGCATGCTCACGGGGCAGTTTTGATGCCAGTTCCTTGGGCAGCTCCCCACATTCGAGAGGGTCTCCCAGCTCTGAGCCTCCAGGCGGCTCCAGGCCCCTCCTGCAAAGACCTGGCCCACCCCAGACGACGGAGCTCGGTGCAGGCAGCAGGCCCACGGCTGCCCTTGCCAGCTGCCTGCTCCTTCCCAGCCCGGAGCTGTTTCCCGTCTCCCTCCTGACCTCTTGGACCCGGTTGCTACTTCTATTTTTTCCTTCTGTTTGTTTTATGTCCTTTCAAGAGAGGCAATCTTGTCTTTTTCCCAGTTTTTAGGAGTCCCCCTGAGACCCACACCCGGCGCTCTCTTTGGGTAGGGACAGCGTGTGACCTCAGCGTTCTCCCCAAGTGTTCCACGGAGGGACATACTGCTTTGAACGTGTAAGTACTGATATTTTCAACAATGACTCAAAAATGTGTATGAACACTAAGTACAATATATACACACATTGTAACCATGCTGGATTTGAACTTCAAAAGTTTGAATTAAGGTTCTTACAGTGGAAATTGTTAACATACAGCTCACTTGGAACCAGCACACGATGGTGCGAAGACTTCTTTGGAGACTGCACGTCCGTCTCCTCCCGTTGCTGTTTCCCCGAGAACATCGGCAGTGTGGCAGGAGGGGTGAGGAGAGGACACGGCTGTCTCCCTCTGGTCCTGGCTCGGTGGAGGCTTAGAACTCTCTTAAGTCGCCTGACCATGTGGTCTGAGCAGGTGATGCCACAACGTGGTCTGTAGGGAGAAAAAATAATTTTGCCCATTGTCCTCCTGGGTTCTCCAACTGGGGCCCCGTAAATTGGACTAATGAAGGACGGACTAACAGGAGGAAAACATGCAAATGTATTTAATGCAAGCTTCACATGGCACAGGGGGCTTCATAAGGACATGAAGATCCAAAGACACCATTGAACCTGAGGTTTTGACAGCAGGTGTGAGGAAGAGTGGACAGTCACGGGAACGTGGTAAGACAAAGGGCGTGAGCTAGGGGAGTAGGTGGGGAAACCGAGCAAAGCCTGCTCATTCGGGTCCTCTGGGCCTCAGGGGAGAAGGAGGCAGAGAGCCCCTCCTGCATCTGCAGTTGCCCACCTTACTTCAGCTTCAATATTCAGGGTGTCAAGGTGCCACGTGCTGGGTGGCATGTCAGGTCTGAGCAGTCTTCAAGCCAGAAGACCCAAGGGCTGCTCTGCGAATTCCAGGTGAAGTGGTCCCCTTTGGCATGGCTTGGTCGAATGTCGAATCAGTTCTATCGGATCTGTCTTTGCAGCCCAGGTCTTGGATCAAGGAATCCTGCCTCTCCCCAGCTTCTTGTGAGACGTCCTTTTCCAACATTCTCTAGCCTGAATCCCTTTTCTCAAAGATGGTTTAAATCAGTTCCCTAATTTATTACTTGTAAGCCTGTCTCAGCCTTCACCCTCTTGGTGCACATCTTTCGCAATGTCGGTGCGTTCATAGACGTGAATTTGAATTCAGGAGTGTTCTAATGCTCTGACTAAACTTTTCTCCTCTATGCTGTTTACAAAAGTAGTCTCAATTGTAAACAACATCTCCATGATGATCTCAAATCCTCAAACACCGCGAGTGGGAAAGGAGCCGTATGAAATCCTAAGGCTTCCCAGCAACCTTCCTTGGCCACCAGTGCGCAGCTGTACCGCCGCACGTGGGGTACTCGGAACAGACGGTGGGACTTTTAATGGGGGAACACTCCATGGACAAGCACGGGTAGGATTTGGTGTCCCCCTCTCTAAAGTCGAGGTGGAGGGGAGGAGAATGAGTCACCACCAGGCACCTCAACGTCACTATCAAAGCACCCAGCAGGCTGGGCAAGAGGCAGCTCACAGCCACCAGCAGCCCCCTCATCACTTCACCAGAGAACCACAGACCAGGAGTCCTGGACCCCTACGGAGAATGCCTTCGGGTCAAACCGAGGAGCCAGCCCATTACCTGCGCTTTGCTTCTCTTTTGTTCTGTGCTGCTTTCCATGGGAAATTTGATGCCCTTACCAGTGTTCTAGACTCTTTCAGTGCTTAAGGTAATAACCCAGTTCAGTCTGATACGCCGCCCTCCCGCAGCACCCTGGGCTCCATTATGCACCGGCCCCTCTGCACCTGGCCCACTCCACACAGAACCTTCTAGGGAATCTGGGAGGAAACCTGGTCCCTCCTGAGCCACATGAAAATGGTCAACTTGGTAACTCCCAAACTCTACCTGTTCTCAGGAACCTGCAAACTCTGTTACCTGTGTCTCAGCAGGTGATGTGGGCCAAGGTGGACTTCATGACTCACTCGGGCATCGCACCTGTGAGGTCTGCCATCCTGTGAAAAGCAATCTTGGGGACCTATGAAGGATTTAAAAAGCCTACTCTACTGCCTGAGTCTAAGGCATGTGGAGAAGCAAGACAAAGCAGGAGGAAGCGCACCGTGGAGCAGGGCCTCACCCGCCCGCAGCTGTGGGGGTGTGCGGGTGGGGGGCACCCGGGTGTCGTCTAGTCAGGGTTCTCCAGAGACAGGTTCTCCAGAGACAGAACCGTAGGATGGATGGATGGGTGGATATAGATTAGAGATGGAGAGAGATAGAGACAGGTAGATAGGTAGATAGATAGATAGATAGATAGATAGAAAGATAGAGAGATAGATACAGACAGACAGATGAGAGAGAGAGAGAGGAGAGGGGACGTGTCAGGGAGCAGCTCACATGCTCTGGAGGCTGGGAGTCCCGCCGTGTGCCGTCTGCAAGCTGGTGACCCGGGGAAGCCTGCAGCGTGGCGCAACCCAAGTCCAAAGGCGGGAGAACCCGAGCTGTGACGTGTGAGGGCAGCAGAAGACGGGCCTCCAGCTCCAGGGAGGATCGTGGATTTGCCTCCCCCCACCTTGGTGTCTCACCTGGGGCTCGGCCGACTGGCTGGCACCCCCCACATTGGGTGAGGGCGGATCTGCCTTGCTCAGCCCACTGATCCAAATGCCTCCCCTTCCGGAAACTTCCTCACAGACATGCCGGAAACAGTGCTTTACCAGCCATCTGGGTGTCCCTCAGCAGTCGAGTGGTCAGCGAATCCGCCCTCACCGGTGCGGAAGGTTTGCTGGCAGAGCGTGCGTCTCGGCCCTGAAGCCACAGCACAGCATCGTCTCCTGGGACTCTCGGCTCACTCCAAGAGACAGATGGCACCACTGCTATCTGCGGACCATTGCTGTGACTCAAGCTCAACAGACCTCGGGGGACAAGAGCCCTGCTCTTCACTGTGCTTTCTTTCGTCAAATGCTCACACAGCGCCCTCTGCTCCAGATGCTCCTGAAGGCGCTTCCCAGTCACCGCAGCCCTGACTCTCACACTACCTGGAGGTAGCCCCCCACTCTACAGATGAGAACACTGAGGTGCAGGGCGCACACAGCTAGTGAGCGAAAGATCCAGAATTCACACCCAGACTGTCTCGACGTCTGTTCTCTTAACTCTGATCCCATGGTGGCCTCAGCGGATGCCCGCTGGTCCAGGAACGGGGTCTCAGGAGAGTGGTTGTCATCGGAACTTCCTACCTGCTGGCTGGTGCAGTCACAGCCCAGGTGGTCCCTATGTCTACTCTTTACTGTCCACCTGTCACAGACACCCAGGGCAGCCAGGACGGTAGGGACCTGCAGGACTGCGGAGCTTGCTCCCCACGAGCCAGGTGTGCTAGAACGTGCTGGGCGTGGAATATTGTCTTTGTGTTTAGTATTTTTTAAATGACCAACACCATGAACTTGAGTGTGAGATTTGTACCTATTGGGTTTGGAAGCCTATTTCATTTTCCTGTCGCTTATTGTCTATGGTATATTCAAATATTATTTGCATTCAGTGACAAGAATAGATTAACCTTAACGGACAGTCTGGCAAATGTGTAGCATAGTAAGTAATTTTAAAAATGTCGAATCAAGTGATTTGGACATGTGTTTGCAAATCATCAAATACTTGAATATACTGAAAAAAATATAGTTCGGGTTGTTAAAATATGAAACCCATACCCAGCACTCAGGGCACTGCCACCTCTCTGCAAAGGAAGGAGTTTCCACTCCCCTGTTTTGGTGTCCCTTATGTGACTCACTGGATTATGCTTCTCTCGAGTGACCTGTGTCAGACTTCCATCTGCTGGAACCCAACCTCGTGATCCGTGAACCTGGTGGAGGACATTTTTCATGGTTCTGTGGACGGAGCAGAAATGCAGCAGCTCTGGCCGCTGTCGTAGGGGCGTCCGTGCCGATGCTGTTGCCACAGGTCCACGGATTTGGACGCCCCAGAGAAATGATTTCCTGATTTGGGCTCGATTCCTAGGACGCTGGTTTCCCACCTGAAAGAGCTCCATAATGCAGCCCCTGGCGCTGTCCCTGCCCGCTTCTTAGTATCTGTGGTGCCTGGGAGGAGTGAACGGCACAAGCTCCCGGCTCCCTGGAAGCTCCCAGGCTGTGCTCCGGGGAGGGTGGCATTCGAATGTGCCAGGAGAGGTCCTCACGGAGATGCTCTGAGCATGGACAAAAGACTTCCATTTTAATGGCACCTTTTGTTAAAATTTCCCTTAACAGGAAAGAGAAATTTCAGTGCTTAAAAGATTACAGACCACGTCTCCGCCCGCTCTGGACATGCACGAAGCTTGCTAATTACCTTGCAAGGTGGCAGTAGTATCAGGAGTAAAGTTCACTGCGTGCCAGCTACCTGATTCTAGAAATCTCTTTAAACAGATGAGGAGGGATGGGAGGGGGCCTGAAATGAAAGCCCCCCACCTTTTCCTAATTATATGAGGTTAGTTGCTTTTGACCCACTGCCTTGGCATGGATTCCCTCCGTTTATGTGTATTTTTCATTCCTCCCACCAGCTCTGCAAGCAAAGCACAGAGGTTTACTGCACACTATAAATATGTAATATGAACGCTGTGCTGGCTGAGAATATTCCAGGCCTAATGACAGTCCTCAAGACGTGAGCTGTGCAGATCCTAGATATCACAGTGGCCTCAGCCACTGCACCGCAGTCACGCTTCCGCGGAATCTATTTGAATATTTCAGCATGTCAAGCTATTTGCATGTGTGCAGGGCTAACCCACGCCTGAGATCTCTGAGTAAGTACTCCTCACAAGGCTTGCTTTGGAATCACAAAGGAAAGAAGTCAAAAGCGTTAACCGAGTGAAGAGACTGTTGCAGACAATCCACCCACTGGAAGTGCAAAAAGACACCGTCAGAAACTGAACTTGTCCTACTTTTCCAAGTCAGCTATGAAACATAAAAGTGTACTGTGCTAAACACAGCGCTGTGAAAAAAGAGGCACAAAACGTCGCTGGAGGAGCAGAGCCCACTTTGAGATGTGGCGCGTGCTGACTGCTGAGGGAGCGTTCAAATTGAGCTGCAGACCTTCCCGCCAGGAGCAGCTAATTAGAGCGACACTGCCGTTCAGGCAGGCGCCCAGCACGCGCGGAGACTACTCGCTTGCCTGCAGTAGTGCCTGGGCGCTGCTGTGCTCTATGAAACTATGTTTATGGGCATTATTACTTCTTTGCAATTTTATTTATAATTCATTATTTAATGGATCGAAGTGGAGTTACTGGTGCCATTCATAGATACCCTTTCTTCATCACACATGTTTCCAGGCTAATATATTATGATATAGTTTAATGTACTTGCTCAGAGGTGCTGCAAAAAAAAAAA
>NW_012149408.1:58763-71731 GCF_000956105.1 Propithecus coquereli | reverse complement strand
CGCAGAGCCCACTGACTTCCGGGACTCACCCTCTCCTGGCGCTGTCAGGGAAACAGGGGTCAGCTCGTAGTCACTGCTAGATTTTCACTGTACTCTGATACTTTTCAATGAAGGGTACTGATTTGTATTTCAAACTTTAAAATTGAAAGGATCTAGTCAGACCAGATCAAAGCGGAATGGATCCGAAAGGCTGTGCTAAGATCGCTGAGACCCCCTCACGCTCCCCCTCACTTAGGATGGGCAGGGCTGCTTCAGCACGTCTTAATTCAGTGAGGCCGGAGTCACCCCTAATTTCCCAAAGATCGCTTTTCTCCCTCCGGAGACAGTTACACACCTATCAGGGCCATCGCGTGCCTCTCCTAACGGGTCGTGAGTGTGTTGTGATAGACACCGTAATTCCGTTCCAATCGCGACATTCCAGTCAACAGAATGGAGCATGTTCTGAACACACAATCGGTGGAAAAGCCAGAAACTATCAGAATTTTAGAAATGTTTATAAACACAACTTCAATAAACGTTTTTCTATCACAAAATAAAGATTAAATTGTAAATAATGAATTCAAATGTGGTCTCTCTCTTCTTGGCATTTTATCTCTCTCGTCACCTGGGCTGAAGGCCAGGGGCACCTGCCCTCTGTCCACATGTGAGTAGGTCGTGGTTACATCTCTTAAGTGCACCCCATGGAATTGGTCTCTTCTCTTCATTTAATAGCATCAGTGTTTCTTGATTTCCTTTGCTCTTTAAACCTTCCATCTGTTTTACAAAATCATGAAGCAGGGGAGTGAGTCGTAAATACATGGTAGTGGAAGCAGAGGAGCAGAGCCGCACATTCTGTGAGGGACTCTTGTCCTCAGCCACAGTGTAGCCACCAAGGAGTGGGATGTGGTCAAACCTGCCCCCGAACCGCACGGAGGAGTGGGAGGGTGAACGAGCCATTTCCTAATACGGTGACGTGAGATGTGGGAATGGGGAGGGGGGAAGAAAAAAGGAAGGAAGGAAGATACCAGGGGGTATCAGAAAAGGAAAAAAAGGAAAGAGGAAAAGAAGGAAGGAAAGGAGGGAGGGAGGGAGAGGGGGGCGAGGAAGAAAAGAAGAAAATAGGAAGGAAAGGAAGAGGGAGGGAGGAGGAGAGGAAAAATGGAGGAAGGAAGGAAGGACGGAGGGAGGGAGGAAGGAAGGAAAGAAAGAGGGGAGAGGACCTGGGAAAGGGAGGAGAGAGAAAAGAGATCACAATGAACAGAAAGTGGCTTCATCTGGCCTTTGATCGTGTCCAGGTCCAGATTTCACTCCCCGAAACCAGCTGTGAGTGGACTGAGAAAGGTTGACAGGGACAGGTAGAGGTCTGGATATGAGAAACAACAGAAAACTGAGAGAAAAACCTGGAGGAACAAAGTTTTGTTGAAATTACAGGGCTGGGGAGAGGCCTTCAGGGGTCCTGGACCCCTGCTCTCCACCCTGAGGCTCTTCTGCCCCTCCAGTCCTACCTCGGCCTGACCTGATGCAGGGAAGCCATCCCCATGGTCCCCAAACACCACCCAGCAGAGCCACCACTGCCCCCAAGAGCAGACACTCAGGGCAGAGAGGACGGGACCCAGGGGTGGAACCACCACGGTGACAGCCCACGGGCACCCAGCAATGTGCAGGACGTGGAGGGGACTACTGGGTCAGGCTGAGGGTGTAAAACTCACTTGGCAAAAAGCCTTTCAAAGGTGAAGATAATAAACACGTGCCCCAGGGACGGTACGTTAACTCCTCTGATCCGCCGGTGCATTTGTGCGGCAGCTGCTGCCATTGCAATGCCCATTTCTCAGACTAGAAGACCAAGGCAGAGAGACAGCGGGCAACTTGCTTTAGATGATGGAACTGGGAAGGGGCCCAGCTGGATGCGAATTCAAGCAGTCTGCCCCGACTTATAAAATACTGAAATAAATATCGAAATGATGGAAAATACAGTGGTTGAAATAAAAAACACAACAGATGACAGAATAGGCAGAACAGATACAGGAAAAGCAGAAAATCAGATTGAGAAACTCAACCAGAGGGTATCAGAAAAGGGAAAACAAAAAACACGAAAGGGAAATTATGAGTTAAGGGGGATAAGGTATGTCCATATTCACTTCATAGAAGTAAAGAAAAGGGTAAAAAAAAATCATTGAAAATTTTTCAAAATGGAAATGAGAGATGTCGTTACAAGTGCTCAGACAGGCCACATAGGTTAGAAAAGGCAAAACCCACACTTCATATTAATATACTATAGAGAAATTTAAGGACAACAAAGACATAGAGAAAATTCTCCTATCTTCCAGGGGTAACAGCAGATCGCCTGCGACGCAATGCGGGGACAGGAGAAGTCTGCGTCACACCTCTCAGCAGCAACCCTGGGTGCAAAGAGGTAGGGATGAATTACTCTAAACTAACGAATGTGGGGAGAACCTTTGAACCTAACATGGTGCATTCAGCCAAATTTTTACCGAAATGTGAAAGGAAATCAAACATATGTTCAGGTACACAAACATTAGAAGATTAATTACAGAAAGATTCACCTTGAAAACAGTCTTGAAGAAAGACCGAATAATTAATCCCAGAGAGTTCTGCAGGAGCTACGGAAAGTAAGGCTGATCAGATAAGTTAGCAAAACTTTTATATAAAAAGTAAGAACAAAAGAAAAAGAGAGGAGTAAGTCCATATTCACCAGAGCTAAAATTGTGAAATTCTTTGTGATATGAACACGCAAGAAGCAGAAAGAGAAGCTATCAAAAAATATAATAATACGCTGCAAGTCTTCTTTTGTTAGGCGGAAGATACGTATATCTTACAAATAAGATGAAAGAAATAGTACAGAAATAGAGAAATAGATCACTGTGGTGGAACAAAAGCCGCAAATTTGTTACGACGCCAATTCTCAATTTGATCTATCGATTCAGTGCAAACACCATCAAAATCCCAGAAAATTGTGTTTTTAAGAAATAGATAAGCTGGGGGGTGGACAGGCTTGAAGCTCTGGCTCAGGCGGGACAAAGGCATTATGTGTAACCTAAACATTTGTACCCCGAAATATGATGAAATAAATAGATAGATAAGCTGTTTTTAAAATCTATATGGAAATGTAAAAGATACAGAGTAGTGAGAACAGTCTTGAGAAGCAAGAATAAATTTGAGGGACCAACACTCTGTCTGCAAGACTTGCTGCAAAGCTTGGCCTGAGACCCCGGGTGCGAGGACAGACAAGAGACTGGGATGGAAGGATCTGGAGAGGGGGCACAGGAACGGCTGTCACAAACACTGCCCATTGATTTCTGTCCCTGCTGCCCAGTCAGTCCAACGGGGCAAAGAAGGTATTGTTAACAAATACTGTTGGGACAATACAGAGCCAGATGGGGGGATATGAACTTGGATCTCATTTCACTGCAACGCGGATATTAATCCAAGGCCAGTTATGGACCTAACGGTGAGGTCAAAAATCATAATGCTTCCAGGGGGAAGAATAATAAAATACTTTTACAGTCTTGAGGTAGGCAAAGTATTCGAGGAAATGACACAAAAACTAGGACCCACAGAAAAATGAAACTGATTACTTTGACTTCATCAGATTTTTTTAAAAACATGACTAATCAAAAGATACCATGAAGAAAGGCAATCAATAAATTACAAATTTGGAAAAAACTGTAGCACATACATCTGATATGCATATAAAACTTTTTTAAGTTTGATCATAAACAGATAAACTCAATTTTTTTAAATGAGCAGAAGATTTAAACAGGCAATAAACAAAAGTAGAGGTATAAATAGCCAATAAGCACATGAAAAGATGCTCCATAACATTAGTCGTCAAGGAAATGAAAGCTAAAATTTCCGTAAGCTACCACTCGCACCCACTGAGAGACTAAAAACGCTGGTGGCAGGTGCGTCATGGAGGAGGGTGGACAACTGGCAGTCGGGGCATCACCAGTGGAGGCGCGAAATGACAGGATGCCTCGGAGAGCGTGTGCCAGTGTCTCAGACGGCTAAGCGTGCCTGTGCCCTACGACTCCGCGAGCCTACTGGTGGGTTTTCACTTGAAAGAAATGAAAACATATGATGAAAAATAAACCAGGCACAAGAATGTTACAGTAGCTTTATTCATAACAGCCCAAACTGGAAATAACCCAAATATTCATGAAAAGGAGAATGGATTATTAAAAATTATTATTTATATATTCATAGAACGGAATGTTATTTAGCAATAAGAAGCACAGCACAGATAATTATAAATATGAATAAATCTCAAAACAATAATGTTAAACAAAAGAAGCTGGACACAAAAGACCTTACACTGTAGAATTATTATAATTTTTTTAATCAGGAGTACACGATTAGGAAAAGCCGTCTATAGAAGTCAGGATATTGTCATCTCTGGGGATAGGACAGACTGACTTGGGGTGACTTTGAGGGTCTCGGGGCAGTGCAAAGGCTCGGTGTCATATTCGAGGCGGCGGCTACAGAGGTGTAAGCAATTGTCCAGACCCACCTGACTAAAGACATAGACTCATGCATTTTATTGCAAGTTAATTTTATCTCCATTTAGAAAGATCAATTTAATAAACATAATTATGGGTTTCTAATACTAGGAAACCATCACGAGCACAGAAATAAAATGTATCATTTTTGCTCGTAATTTAAACCTGATCTGTTCAATAAGAATGACAAAAGGAAAATGAAAAATAAACAAGCATAGTAAATTGGACACGTACATTTAAGACAAATGAATCATACTGTAGCAGTAGTTACAATAAATGAATATTTGTTAAGTTGAGCAACAGAAAAAGCAAGAATCCCAGGTTGGATTAAAAAAAAATCCATCATTCCAAAAGAATCAAGAAAGGTTAAATAGAAGAATGAACAATATATACCAGGAAAATATTACCCATAAAAAGCTAAAATGATAACTTTAATTGTGACTAAATAAATATCAAAACAAAACTGTATTATGGAAAAAAAAGAAGAATGCGATGCTAATAAAAATAACATGTAACCACCGAAAACATGTATGTGCTTAGCAATGCATCCTCAAAATACACAAAAACACCTGACAACCTGGGGAGAGAAATAGATTTTAACCCATCCCTTCCTCACCTGCAGGAGACAGAAACGAGCAGTGACAGAAATTATATGAATAATGCAATTAATAAACTCAAATGGTCAAATTTGGAACTCGCAGCCTCGTGAACAAGGGACTGTCTCTCCGGTGACCCGGCGCCTGCTCCCGGCTGCTTCTGACCTGTCTGCAGTGAGATGGGGATACAGATCGAGAGTATTTAATAAGTTTTGTAACAATTTGTTATTGTGAGACATACAGTTGCATAATACTTTCTCTAGTCTTTCATTGTATTGAATTTTGAAAAATAATTGTTTGAGACAGATTGGAAATGAACAAAAACCAAAAGGAAAAAAACTGGTCCTTTCCCACAAAAGGTTTGAGAAGTGCTACTTTTGAGCCTGCAAGGAAGAGTCACATATATTCACTGCACGTTAGACCACAAATGAATCCTCAAGAAAATGAAAAGGCTAGTATCACAAAAATGTGTCCTCCCACTACAGTGAATAAAACTAAAAATTTATTAAAAAAACTCAAAAAATTCCTCTACTTCTAGAATTTCAACACATGCTGTAAAGGAAATGATAAAGGAAATTGTGAAATACTTAGAACTGAACAACATAAAGCATTATATTTAAAAATGTGTGGGACACATCTAGAATCGTCTGTCAAGCAGAATTTATATGTTAAAAAAACATTTTCATGAGGCAAGAAAAATTGAAAACAAATGAGCTAATTGAAGGCAAAATATGTTGAATTTATTACATTAAAATAGAGATTGATTTTAATGAAAAACACATGGGCGAAGTTAACGACAGATTGAGAGAATATATTTGCAATATCTAAACCCAACAAGGGACCATATTATCTAGAATATGCAAGAAATGACTATAAATCAAAAAGAAAAAACACAATAGATATGGAGACAAAAAATAAATAAATAAAAGGCAATTCCCATGCAGGGGGAGCCCAGAGGCCGACGGGACATGAGAAGAGGCTCCCATCATTGGTGAGTAGAGAAATGAAAGTCAGAACAGCAGGGAGATCTCACTTTGCAGCCCGCAGCCGGGCAGGGATCAGAAAGCTGCGTTGGCAAGTGTCGTCAAACGTGTGGGGAAAAAACACCTTGGCCCGCGGTGATCCCAGGTAGAATCGCTACCCGCTGTAGGGTGAGGTGACCACCCGCCCTACTGAGTTAAAATCAAGGAATGTGAAAGTAGAGAGGGGAACAGCGGTTACCAGGGGCTGGGGGTGGAGGGAAGGGGAGATGTTGGTAAAAGGTATAAACTCCAGTTAGACAAAAAGG
This sequence comes from Propithecus coquereli, assembly GCF_000956105.1. Lineage (NCBI taxonomy): Eukaryota > Metazoa > Chordata > Mammalia > Primates > Indriidae > Propithecus > Propithecus coquereli. The sequence continues at coordinate 65,351 of NW_012149408.1, read as the reverse complement.
GGAAAGGTTTTTTGAGGTCCATTGCACAGCGTGGCAACTATAGGTAATAATAGTAGATATTTCAAAATTGTTAAGAGAGTGAATAGATTTCAAATGCTTTCACAGCGGGAAATGGCGAATATTTGAGATGCTGGATATGTTGATCAACTTGATTCCATCCATCCACGTTGTAGGTGCGTGTGTCATCGCTGTATCGCACCCCATGTATGTACATAATTATCATTTGCCAATTTACAATTTTAAAATATATGAAAATCAATAAATAGAGTTAACGTATATCTATTGTCTGACCCAGTAATTTCACTCCCAGAAACAAACGACAGAGAAAACACAAGGACACAGGCACAGGAATGTCTCCCGCGACGTCTCGTGCGGGAACAGGGAGTTGGGAGAATCCAGCTGTCCCTACTCTGAGGAAAGATGAGTAAAACAGCACATCACACACCGTGGACAAATGAGCAGTCAGATGCCAAGGACTGCAAGGATATTCTGCAACACGGAGGAATATTTAGAGTAGAGTACTAAGGGGGAGAAGCAAAAAACAGAAAGAGGCCTTCTTTCAGTGCTCGTGTGTGCTGAGCAGTAGGATGTTACTCCGGTGCATGATTGTGTAAGAAGCCACCAGGCTGTCCCACAGGGCTGCACCGTCTTGCTCGCCCACCAGCAAAGCCACCAGCAAAGCCACCAGCGCCAACTAGAACACATTCGTGCAAGAGGGCAGGACGGTCTTCGTGAGGTCACGCAGCAGGAGAAGGGTCACTCCTCCCCACTGCGGGGCTGCAGGGTGGGAGGATGCGGGCAGGGAAGGGGATCTACATACGGGGACAGGCCGTGGGGGCTCCCGGACAACTGACGGTGCTGAGTCAGGAACCGAGGGGTTCGAGTGACGGGGCACTGCACCCCAAGGAGCCAGCACCAGAGCTGGCCCTTAGCATCGCCCGATTTTGTGAGGCGGGACGCAGCCAAGCGCAGTGGACGTGGGAGACTCGCCACAGTGGGATGTTGCCTCCCAGCAGCGTGGCCGCCGTTCCGAGTCACCCCCAGTCACTGAACCCCTCGCCTGTACGGGAGGAGACTTGGAGAGCCCGTTCTCTGAAAAGCTGTGATGAGAAGTGATTCATTATACGCATAAGAACAAATGAAGCCTCTGAAATATCTAATATGATCATCATCTCCTCTTGTTCAGACTTTTTCAAACCATCTCCCTGTCGGGTGACAAGAGCATGGCAGCAGCTAGGGAAACAAATGGTAGGAACCAATCAGTCATAATCAGACATTTGAATTAAGTGATTTACACGGCAGCGTTACTTCCTTCCCTAATCCTAAACTGTTCCCTGCTTCGTACAGATACGGCTTTTGGAGGGACCAGGGAAGCGTTTATGAGCAAGGGCGATAAAACCAATAATTTGTTTATGTGGACATTTTTTTCCAGAACAGCACACTGGGGAAACATCTCCAAAATTAAATAGTACAAAGGCAATAGCGGCACATTTGTTTCCCTCCCCACTACAGATGCGCGTCAATCACAGATCGCACCACGTAAAAGGCAGCTCTGGAGCCAGCAACGAAAGGGCCCCGTGCCATAAAAATGCAACCTTGCACCCCGTAGCTGCTGTCTCCTCTCTGGGACCATGGCGGGCTCGGGGACATCTCCTGGCAGGTGAGGCACACAGAACACAATTCTCCACCACCAAGAGGACGTGAGTTTTTCCTGGAGCCTCTTGTTGGGCTCAGATGGGAAGGCCGGCTCGGGCCGGACCATGCTGGGTGTTTCCAAGACTGTCCTGCTCTGGCTGAGGAACAGCCCCCATCCTGAGGCGGGACACACGGCTGCCCACTTGTACCGCAGGAGGAGGAGCTGTGCTCTAGCTTGGGAGGGGAGAGTGGGACGCAGGGAGGTGTCTTGCTGTTTTAGTCATTTACTGGTCACGAATTCTGGTGTAACAGTGTCATCTTCCTCTTCAGCTGATATCCCGACTGGGCTGACTTTGGCTTTGCTCCGTCGGTCAGCTCAGGTCCATTCCTGCCAGGCTCCCAGGTCACGTCAGCACAGAGGGGACAGCCAGAGAACGGGCGTGTGCCCTGCACTGGCTCCTGCCTGCCACCTGTCCCCCGGCGCTCAGGGTGGTGGACAGGTGGGCCTGGGTGCTGAGAGGCAAGGAGAAGGCAGAGTCAGAGATCTTTCCTGAGAATCTGTACAAAAGTCAAGGTGAAAAGTTTAAAAGTGCAGAAGGTTAAGAAGAATCTAAAAGGAACTAGAGAAGATACAGATACCCACGGACATATAGACACATACGCAAACACACGCATACACATACACGCACACACACATGCACACACACGCATATATCAGAGCAGAGTGTGATCAGAGCAGCAGACCCCTAGAAAACATGTAGAATAAGGGATTTCTTTTTGACATTTCATTCTATGCCATTGTGGGAGCTGTGGAAACAGTCTTGGGCCTCTGGCACGGAGCCGGAGGTCCCACTGCGGTGTCTGGGATTCAGAGCTGGACGTGAAGAGGGCGGGGGAGGGAAGGGCTGGCCCTTCTGGGGCCCATGGGTGAGGACCCCGGGCCTCCATCTGACTCTGCCCGTGCCCAGGCCCCCAAGGCACTGCCGTGACTTCACGATGGGCACCCACATTCCTCCAGACTTGCTGTTCTTACAGAACGTGAGCCCCCAGCCCCACCCCACCCCACGGCTGCCACCGTCCTCACGTCAGTATCAGAGTCCGTCCCCCGCACCCGCACCCCAGCACCACTGCACCCTGCTCTCAGGGAGGCCCACGATGTCACATATGCTACAGGCAACCCAGCCCACGTGACACGTGGGCCAGCTCCCCAGGGGTGTGTGGACTCACCTTACACTGTCCTCCTGAGCCTGGTGACAGTGTAGGGGCAGCTGCCCATTGCTGGTGGCAGCACCCGACTCCCACCTACACAGGCGAGGCGCCTCCGAGCCACATGGTACCAAAACATGCCCTTTCCTGGGGAGAAATGCCACAACCAAGAGCAAACTGGGTATAAAGTCACACAACAGCCATTCAGAAAGTACGAGCTATCCTGCATACCCCGGGACCGAAATGCAAAGCGTACGTCGGGAGTTAAAATCCCCCTTAGGCTGAAGAGCCACTGGCCTCACTAACCTTTCCTTAAATTGTCCCTGACTCCTGGAAGCAATGAAGTAAGAAGCGGACGGGAGAGCCGTGATTAGAACATTAACGGGGCGGGGGGAGCGTGTTGAACAAGTTCTCTCTCCGCGAGGCCTCAGGCTCACCCAGGCCCAGGCCTCGCCCTCTCGATGGGCTTACGGGGCTTACATGAAGTGCAGTTGATGTTGAATTTCTTTGTTTCTCGTTCCGAAGGCCCCTGAAGAGAGGCAGCTACAAAGCCTCCCTGAATAGCGGGAGTGTCGGAACAGATGTTATTTAGGCGTTTCCACACAATAAAGACTTCTGAGATTCCCCAACGCCCAATTATCCTAACCGCTGCTCCAAAGTTTTCACTCGATGCATGATAAATGCAGACAATATTGACTTGCATAAAACCATGACTATTTAGGACACAGGTGACGCCAGTCAAAGGAGACGTCCGAGGAGCCGAGTGCCACATTCCGAGGACCCGGGTGAGCCAGTGACCTAACTCCGCGCTCACACAGAACTGATTAGGAAAGTAACAATTCCATGATGAAGGCTGTGTTCTCTGTGGGACATTTCCAGATCGAAGACGTATCATGATATTTAACAGTGGGCGTATTTGCTAGCACACCTGCATTCCGCCCCGCCCTGCTCAGAAGGTAGGGAGGTGCAGTCAGGACATAGAACACTCTACCACAGGGACGTTGGTTTGTTTTCTAAGGCCGAGGATAATTACAGCAGTGGTCAGAAATTGCAGTAACTCTACTCATTTTCTTTTTTCTTTTCTTTTATAGTGCAAGTGCAAACACAACCCACAAATGTACCTGCTGATGAATTCCAGCTTAAAAAATAAACTATGTGAAACAAAGACAGCAGGTTTATGTGCTAAGATGTTTCTTCATTTTCTCTTTAATGGATTTTCTATTCTTACACTTACCTCTGTGCCTTGGTGATCATATGAGGTTTAGATTAATCAGAAGAGTTTGGAAGACCAGGCCAAGCCCAGTTCGAGAATTCAATGTTTTCATATTAAAAGCAGGCAAATGCCTTTCTACTGTGTCCAAATAATACATATTTTAAGAAGGAGAAAAATAACCTTTGGTGTCAAAGAAAGCAGCTTGGATGGCTGACAGCTATCTACAGAGGAGCTGTGATATCTTCTGAAAGGACAGAAAAGAATTAAAATGAGAAGCCAGGAATTAATAACACTTTCTCTCCTCGGCCGCTCTCCCCCGTATACGTGGAGGCGGAGTGAGCGGACGGCCCCTCAGGATGCGGCTGTCGGGAAAGCCGGGAGACAGCAGGTCCAACGGCAACACGGCCCCTCTCTGGGAGGAGAAAATGGCCTGGACTGAGTCCGCCATGGCCCCACGGAGGTGTTCTTCACTCTGGTGACGGACACAGTCCACAGAAGTGGCTCAGGCCACCAGCCCCTCGTGGAGTCCCACCCCTGACCCGCGTGGTGCTGATGTCTCCCCCCCAGCTAGAGAACATAAAACTCCCTACGACCCCACCCCAACCACACTTGGGGTCACTGCGGTAGTTACTGCTGACGCGGACAGAAGTGTCCCAGACTCAGTTGCCTCTGGACCCCTCAGTGCCAAGAAGACGTACAAGAACAGGCAGGTCCCCAGCGGACAGACGCCTCTGTCAGGCCTGGAGATCCAGCTCAAGTAGAGTTCTCCTTTCAATTTAAGAATATTTTAATTATAGTCTATTAGAAACACACAGAAAATAATTAACATTTCCATACTCACCACCAAAACTTAATATATGTTAATATTTTTCCATATTACATCTAAATGCCTTTATTTTTAAAGATATAAAACCTGCGAAACATATTTTATGGCGCCATGGAGACTTCCACAAACCTCTGTAATGAACACTTTTAATTTAAGCTGCCACTGGGACTCTGGGAATACAGAGTTGTTGGAAGACCAATTTCTCTCCCCCTGATCACTTGAGAGACATTTTGTGAAACCTGTTCACATTCGGTGGCGGTGACTTCTGTGATTCTGCCTCATGTCTAAAGGGCGTGAAGCTCTCGGCGTGGGACAGCTGACCCACAGACCCGAACTGGAGCTCCAGGGAAAGGAAGCACTCTGGACTGAACTTGTCCACATAAATGATGCAGTTCTCGGACCCCAGAAGGCTACTCATGGAGAAAGAGTTCGAATCTTATAAAATCCTTATTTTACACTCAACATCCAATGTAACTGGTCAAAACAGATGTTGCCTCTATGAAACAATGATAAGGCCTACCTCGCCATGTTAAAAAACACAATATAGAAATAAAATATTAGAAATCATAAAATACTGGGCAGCATGTAATTGAAGAGTGAAGTGATTAAACCTACAGAAATCTAAGTTTCTTATATTGTTTAGAAAGAAAGTCAAGATGTGTTTAATTTGGAGTTAATCAAGTTAAAAAAAATGTTGTTACAAATTCTATGAAAACCATCCAAAGAAGTTTTAGATAGTGTATATCTTCCAAATTATTCAAGGACGAAAATGGAATGAGAAAAAAGAAACAAACAAACAAAAGGAAGAGAAAAATTATGGAATAAAACAAACATGGTAGAAATAAATCTAAACATATCCGAAATTACAAAAAATATAAACCTCTAGTTTAAAGACAGATTGCCATGTAAGATTCAATATATTTTTTTAAATAGACCCCCTTTAAAAGGGATACAGAAAGTTTCGAAGTAAAAGATTAGAGAAGAAGTAACAGGCCAACTACTAATCCAAATAAAGCCAATGACATTAACGTCAGACAGAAGAAGATTAAAGCGAAAGGAGTGCTAGTGCGTAATTCTCCCATTACAATGGAAGTGTTTAATTCACCAGGAATATATATAAATTCTAATCTTGTAATAACTTAATAGTAGATCTCCAAAATAAATACAGTAAAAATGATGGGTATTTTTCAATGAAGAAATTAAAATATCCACCAAGATAGTGAGAGCTTATATCTCTTCTGATAATTGACAGCTCAAACTGAAACTGACTTTTAAAAAATCAGTATGTATATAAATTTTTAAAGATCAGTGTCATAGACAGGACATTCCTGAAAAAATCGTGGTGTTGAATTTTTTTTCTACCAGATATCAGCATTTAGCCATAGCAATGAAAGAGTGTATAACTAACAATGAATTGCAGTAAACCTTTGGTGCAGGATAGAGTCTAAAGAGAGTCATACAAAAACGTGGAAACGAAATACAACAGAAGTACCTTCAATCATCAGAAGATCGATGAACTATTCAATAAAATCTTACCAGAGCATTTGGTTACCCGTATGGGATAACTAATCATGTATGAAAATCAATGAAACCTGTGAAACTTTAAAAGTTTTAGAGCAGAATAAGCAAAATAGCTTTATAACCTTGGTATAGGTCTCTTACTACTAAGAGAAGAAAACTGTCGTTTTAGAAGAAAATATAAATAAAT
>NW_012149408.1:0-58241 GCF_000956105.1 Propithecus coquereli | reverse complement strand
GTTTCTGGAAGAATGTTTGTTGTAAGAGAAATCAGAACAAGCGAAATGTCAGTGGACGAGAGTGCGGATCAGAGGCAGCGTTTGCATGCGGAGAAGCAGCACAGGGTGAAAGTGAGTGGCCCCCGCGCACGCCAGCGCAGGGAGCAAGGAAAACGCAGCGTCGTGGGGTGAGAATAGGCGCGTCCAGAAGACAAAGGAGAATGAGATTTCATTTACATGCAGTGAACACATGCGAAAACCAGTCTGTGTGTTAGGGGCACTCCTGGGCGACAGAGCTGTGGGAGACACAGGAATATGAACAGGAAATTTCACACAGGACCAGGATGCGGGCGGGACCAGCTGGGAGGGCAGGTCTGGGCTGGGCCTGAGTGCCGGGGTGGCAGGGGGGGGGCTGTCCCCAGCGTGGGCGCTCTGCTCTCCCCTCAGATGGCCCTTGCGCAGCCCATGGACAGAGCCGGGGTCGTTCCCAGCAGGGAGGAAGGACAGAGGCATTTGATGCGAAGGAGTTAAACCTAAGCCGGGGAGGGGACATTACTCCAGGACACCTTTAGTCTTGTAAACCTCATGACATTATTGTTGGCAGAGATTTCTCTGAGCACCCTGCCTGGAGGTGATAGTTGAGTTTTCAGAAGTCTCAGTGTTGCACAGGGCCAACTGTTTAAAGGGTGGATATAACCTGTTCCAGCAAAGCCAAATGAGAGTATTGGTCTGATCTTTCCACCCTGTATTTCTCTCTGTGACCTGAGGTCTAATGGTGAAAATCTATTAAAAGTCTTGCTGATAATAAAAAAAGTTGACATTTCACTTGGTCAAAATTGAAACCCAGCAGGGATAGCCTGACTTTCTGAGGAGCCGGGATTGACACGCGGCACATTTGCTGCTGCGCTGGCCAGACGCAGCCTGGCGCCGTGTGACCCGCGTGCAGGGTGGGCAGGGGCAGCGCCCACACAGGCCAGCAGCGCAGGTGCGGAATGCCGCGGGGTGTCCCCGCAGGAGCGGGTCCCCGAAATCGGCTTTCCCTACCCAGACCTGGCACCTGGGTGGAAGGGTGGGGCAGAGGCGCACAGCTGCCTCCTGCCCACGTAGAGTCCAGCCTCGCCCAGGGAGACTCCTGTTGTGTGGGGCTCCTCCTGCTTTTAGTGTATCTGAGTCTCACGACAAGTACAAAACTCAGCACTTACCCGGCTCTTACGAGGGTCGACTCCTGTGAACAACAGATCGTGGCAAGAGCAATGCCGGCGTGGAAGCCGTCAATTTTACAGTCTAAACTGCGCTCACACTTCGTCTCATTTCTTTCTCCCCCTGCTTGGGGAAGGACGGGGGAGGCCTGCTGTCTCCATTTCACAGGTTAGGACGTTCTGTGGAGCCCCGCCTCCGTTGCCCTGCCGACCAGATGGCTGGGATGCCAGTGCAGCCACGTGATGGAGGGGGAGCCCTGGGGCTGAGGGCTGGACCGAGCATGCAGGAGGGGCCGGGCTTGCTCTCCGGGCATCGGGAGGGCCTCCTGAACAAGGGGCTCAGCTCTGCCCTGGGTGCGAGGGTGCGTGTGTATTTAAAGCATATTGGGAGCCAAGAGAATTTGTGTTGGATTCAAAAAATAACATTCTGCCAAATGCAATCGTACGTATTTTTAATATTTTTTAATAAGAACATCTGACTGGGTGGATGGTGCCTCTGGCTTCAGCACTCGGAGACCTGACTTCAGGCTTCAAGTTTCTAACAAAAGCAGCTCTGGCGCTGGCGCCGCCACGATATTCCACGTTCGTGCCGCTTCCTTCTCAGTCTGCAGACCCCACCCGCCTCCCACCACCCACCACGCAAGGGAGCTGACACGGTCGAGAGAGAGGGAGAGAGAGCGCACACAGGAAGGAAAAGTCCGCTGGATCATTCAAAGGCCACCAGCGATTGCTGACTGGCGGGTACTATGGGCCAGACTCCAGTGGCCAGATGAGCACCTCGTACCCCATCCCGTCCCCCACCTCACAGATGAGGACACTGCTACCCAGGGGGCCGAGTGTATGTGACACACGTCACCAGCCAGTAAGCAGTGGGCTGGCATTGCCACCCTGGCCGTAGGACCCCAAACCACTGGTGCCAGTGTCCCTGATGACGTATACAATCGGCCCTCTGTCCACGTGTTCTGCACGGTGGACACACCAATCCCAGATAGGAAATATGTGAAGCATAATTGCGTTTGTTGTAAACACGTACGGACCTTTTTCTTGTCGTTAGTCTACACAATACAATGTAACAACTACTTACACGGCATCTCCACCGTGTCTGGCAATAAGCAGTGCAGAGGCGACTGGACGTGCGGGTTATCTGCAGATGCTACCGCTGCTCCGTGTCCCGCAGGGACTCAGCATTCCTAGATGCTGGTTCTCGAGGGGGTCCTGGGACCAGTCCCGCAGGGAGACCAAGGGACGACTGTCTATTCCCTGTGACATAAACCTAAATTAGAAGGGCTCGCTGTCTCACACGAGAATTAATTTTGAAGAAGTAAAAACAAGAATCGTATTAGGCATCATCGTTCCAAACATGACACATCAATTTGCATGAGTTCTCCACAACATAGTGTCATTTAGAAACCAAAGTGAGACTAAAACAACTCTTATTCTGCCAAAATTAACTTGGGGAAAAAAAAATCACTGTTATAGAGATCCTAAGACCACTTCTAAGCTCTCAAGTTTGCCCAAAAGGAAAGGAAAATAAAAGTAAAAAGGAAAGCTAGCACGAGTTCCCTGGAAGCATTAACATGCAAAATGATTCTCCCGCCCCCGACCCCCACCCCCAAACTAGATGGTTGTGGACTCTCTTATGTCAACAGACTCAGCATCCAATTAAAAAGCCATCAGCCAGCCACCCGCGGTGCAGCAGACCCTCCCGGAGTCAGGCCAGACTGGCACCCAGCCTGGGCCGGCGCGCCCGGGAGGCCTGGCGGCAAGGAAAGAGCACGAGAGGAGAGGAGGGCGACTCTGTGCCCGGAACAGCCCCTTACCGTGCATTCGCTGATGGCATCCACGGTTCTGAGGTCGGTGCAGGGGCAGCTCCCTGCCCACAGTCTAGCAGGGAGAAGGGGCCTCTTTCCTTCAGGCAGAAGTGAGGGCAGAAAGCCCGCTGTCCACTCGAGACAACTTTCTGCCAAGCCTCAGGTCTGGGCATCCTGGGAGCCTCTGGAAAGCTCCCTCCACAGAGGCCCTGGTGGCGTTGGTGCCTTGGCAACCTGCCCGCGTGTGGGTGCGACCGCTCTGCGCACGTAGACACGTTCCCAACTGCATCTGGACCCTACCACGCCAGAAGAGACTTCCAAACACTGCCTCTGAGCGAAGCAATGCGTTAAAATCATTCAGTGTGTGCTTCAGAATCGTCAGAACGCCGGAGCATGTGTTCCTATTTAGCGTCCATCTCACAAGTGAGGAAACTGAGGCTTGGAGAGCCCCTGACTGCCACCACCTGCGGAGTGAGGGGCCAGCTCAAGTCCAGTGGCTTCCGCAGCCTGCCCCGGTGCCTCGTCCCCAAGGGACGTGCACGTGCACTGACGTGAGCTGAACCGTAGCATTTGGTTTAGATACAATTTTAAGTTTCCTAAATGCAAATCGCTTGACTGGCAGATCCTAAACTCAGCTGGTTCTCATTTCACATCCCAGGTCTTGAAGAGGATTGAGTCGCAAAGAACCAAAGCAATGGGACTGTTCTCCTATCTGGAAACACTTGAAAGTCGGAGCTGGCCTCCCTCTGATGGATTAAGTGATTGGGAGAGAGAACAGCGGCCACCCTGGATGGGGTCCAGGGGCTGCTCCAAAGGGAGCCCTGGGCTGCAAGGCTGGGAGGGGCCCCTGTGTCCGTCAAAGCCTCCCCCTCTGTGCATCCTCAGATAAACGGTGCTGGGACCCATAAATAACGCACACTGGCGCGCCTTGCAGCTATGTGCTGGGAAAGTTCTGTCTAATCGTGTCTCCAGGAGAAATGCGGGAGAAAGTAGCAAGAGCACCACGCTAAGGACGGAGAGGACGAGAGCCCGATCTCTGGATGAAGCGGCTCCCCTCAGCCAGGATCTGAGAGCCACGCTGCTCTGCCCATGTTGGTTTTCAGGTTATTTCTAAAATAGCATTTTTCAGAAGGAGCAAAATAAAGAACTTCAAATTTAAAGCGATCAACTGAGTCCTTTTAAAGACACAAATGTTTTTTTCCTATAATGGGCAGTTTAGAAGTGTAATACCCATTTGTGTCCCTGGTAATTTGTAGATTGTAGGTCCAGTTTGTGGAATCAGAAGGAAATGTGTTTAATAGGGATGGGCAGGCAGGGACTGATGAACAAAAACTTTGCTACGAACCGTCATTGTTCCTAGAGGAAGACGGTAACTCGGCAGGTATTTTGAACATTTGTTCCATTGAAAGTATCTGTCACATCAATAAAAACGGTCCTCATAAGAAGTTTATCCTGCCTCCCAGGGACGTGTTTGGGACTGTGCCAACCGAGACCTCTGTGGGAAACGGACTTATGAACTGACCGATTGATTGATTGACTGATTGATTGCTGCAATCACAAAGAGACTGCAGAGCCGGGGCAGGGGTATGGGAAAAGGGGGGATGTTGGTCCAAGGGAAAAAAGTCTCAGGTAGGAGGAATGAGATTTAGTGATCTACTGCGCAGCGTGGCACCTATGATTAATAACAATGTATTGTATATTTGGGCAATGCTAAGAGTAGATTTTAAATGTTCTAACCACAAAAAAAAGATAAGTAGATGAGGAGATGGATATGTTAATTAACTTGATCCAATCACCCCGCTATATACATACATCGTACATCATATTGTACCTCGTAAATGTATGCAATTGTTATGCATCAATTGAAAATAATTTTTAAAAGTTTAAAAGGAGATTGTGAATAGAAAAAAAACAAAGAAGGAGGAAAGAGAGGGAAGGAGGGAGGGAAGGAAGAAGAGAAGAAAAATGCTTAGTAGGATAATCATCACATCCATCTAAAAATTAAATTTTTTGAGAGTGAGACAGAGTCGAACACCTGTGTCCTTGTTTGCTTGCTTGAGTAATTGTGCTTCACAAACATGTACATGATTATAAACACTCACACCCAGAAAGACTCATATGACAAATTTATTTTGCTTATAAAAGCATTTGTTGGGCATAAATCACTATGACAAATGTGTCAAAAGAGATTGGTTTCTAATTTTCTTCATCATAATTTATCATGAAACAATGAAAGAATGTGTTGCACGATAAATTCATTTGTTTGTTCAGCAAATGTGTGCCCAGCATGAGGGAGGCGCAGGCCCGGCATGGGGTCGGGGGGCAGCGGTGTGCCGGGAGGCAAAGCCCCCAAGGGTTCTGACAGTCTCCGTGCAAGGTGCTTTTAGCCATGAATGCAGCTCTTATAACTCTGTAGAGCACTTCAGTTTTTACTCAAAGTTCTACGCACATCTCTGTGCCCCTTGAGTTTCCTAAGTTTCTGGACGCGGTGGACTCCGGGCCCGCTCTGGAGGACGGGCGTGGCTGGCGTGTGGGCCAGTCACGGGCCACAGGTCTGGACCTGCCGGTCGTGTCTGACCCACAGAGGCCTTTCTACCACTGAGTAGGGCCCCCTCCAGTAATCCGTGGCCAGGTGAAGGGTGTGGCTCCTGTCCCCGTGTCCCCTCTGTGAATGCCGTGTGTGGGTGCCCCGCTCCCCATCACGGTGAACTCTGTCTCTGCAAGGGCCGTTCCCGCCCAGCCTGCTCCTAGGCCCTCCCCAGCCCAGTCCGTCTCACCCTCACGTCCTCGGCTGTGCTACGGACTGCACAGGTGCAGGTGTCCCCCAGATTCATGTGTTGAAGCCCCAGGGTGGCTGTATTAGGAATAAGGAAGTGATTAAGGTCACAAGAGGCCATAAAAGGAGGGCCCTGATCCTGTAGAAGCAGCATCCTTGTAAGAAGACATACAGAGACACACCCGTCCCCCATGCACTGAGAGGGACCGTGGGAGGACATGGTGACAAGCCTCCCATCTGAAAGCCAGAAACACAGACACCCATGAGATGCCTCATGGGGCAAGCTTGACCCCGGACTTCCAGCCTGCAGAGCGTGAGAACTAGTTCCTGTTGCTTACGCCAAAGGTGAGGACGTCCCTCAGTGGACGTGGCCTGCAGAATGGGGAAGCACGTGGCCTGTGCCCTGGCGTGTCTGACGCCCAGCGCGGTGGGAGCTCAGAGACAGGCTCTGGGCAAACTCTGGGGACTGTCCCTGGCCTGGCGTGGCTGCGTCTGGGACACACACAGGCACTGCGCGGTGAGACGATGGTTCTGCGATGCCAGCCCCCGCCAGGCTGGGAAGTGGTGGTTGCTGGCGGACACGGCAACGTCCCAGCGCTGGTCTGGACTGCGGGATTTGCAGTTGACCTCAGGGGGCTGAGACGAGGTGACACCTCACAGCAGGAAAGGGAGGCCCTATTTCAGGTGAGGCCCTTCCCACCAGGGATGAAGTGTCTGAAGCCCTCCTCCCGCACCAGGGGATGCCCCAGATCCCCCAGGTGGAGACGGGCCACAGACCCACAGGCCACAGCCAAGGAGGATGAGAGTCCAAGACCAGCACCCGCCCGGCTGCCAGGAACGCCCCTACCACGGCCACAGTGGCCCCGTCTGGGGGGAAACTTTATCTCCTCTTAGAAAACCTTCCTGTTTACCGATGTTCAGACAAGGGACTCCTATCCGGGACCACCTCTGAGGCCCCTGTCAAACACGCCCACCACTGCCAGTGCCGCCGTCCACACTGCAGCCGGGTGTCGCTGCCCACTGTGGAACGAGCGCTCGCTCACCGTTCCCATCCTCCCCTTTCTGCAAGTTCCCCTCCCGCAGCAAGCGGAGTCCTTGAGTGGGGACGGGGCCAGAGGTGGCTGATGGGTCCGTTTCCAGTCCCCGTGGGGCAAACCACCTGGGGACATGTCTCCCAACGTGAGGGCCCTGAATGCTGAGCTGGGGACAGAGGCACATGGTGGGGCTCCTCGGCCCTGCACAGGCAGGAAGAGGCCGGGGACAAGGCCCTCGGGGCACGGCCTGCCCCGGGAGTCAGCCCTGCAGGGCCCTGAGAGTCAGCGCCTCCCCAGAGCCTCCCGCTGGGCACTGGCGTCCTGCCCTCTGCCCCAGGCCCTGGGGAGCGGCTGCTAGATATTCAGTCTGTTATTGATCAGGGGCTGAAACCTGGGGAGGACAGACCCACTTCTTCACACCTGCTGTGCCTCGACGGGGCCCCAGCTCGAAGGGGCGACACTCGCCCTGTGAAACCACGGCGGAAGCTCCAGACAGCGGAGATTCAAAAGGAGTCGTGTCTGGGTGGGCTTGTGGGGGACGCTGGGGGTGCAGAGAAGAGAGGGGGCTCCCGGCCCCACAGGAGCAAGCGGCCTATTCTCAAGACAGGACTGGGAGGGACAGACAGATCAAGCAACTGATGACAGGCCCCACGCCGGCCCCTGGACGAGGAAGTCCCCCTCCTGGGACAGTGTCGTCCTCTTTCCTCCCCACTGAGTGTGGCCTGGTTGCTGCTGCAAACCCCAGAGACCCACAGTGAAGCTCGAAGAAACACGCGGGTCCCCACATGGCTGCTGCCTGACCATGACGAGCCTGACGGTCAGGATCTTCTCCTCTCGAAACAGAAATGTATTCACTTACTGCAGGTTCGGAAGGAAGAGGGAAGAGAGTGCTGAAGCAGCAGACCCGCCCGGCGAGCCTGTCCCAGGGCCAGCTGCCAGGCTCCGGGGCTTTGACGCCTGCAGGACCCGAGGGCGGCCACCGCACAGCTCGTGGGAAGGAGCAGAGCTGGGCGGACACACCCCCGGAGGCACGGTGAGCCCACGCTGGGAAGAGGCACCAAGATGCACCTGCGGGGCTCCCGCAGCTCCTGCCCTGACGTCCCCCCGCGGCCTGCACAGCTCTGGGCTGCCCGCGCCGCTCAGTCACCGCCAACCTCCTCTGCCCACCCGAAAGCCCAGAGTCAGAGCACGAATGCCCCAGTGAGGCTTGGGGTCTATCTCGAGAGGGAGGATGTGTTCTCCAATTCCCCTCCTTGTTCTCCTCACACACTTGAGGACACCGAGCTCTTCCTCTTGCTGTGTAAGGACAGAGACACACAAATGGTGGCCGCTGGGCTGGGGAGTGAACAGGCGTCAATGACAGGGCCAGGATAAGTCTTGCGAGCAAATCTGGCAGCGCAGTGCAAGGGAGGGGCAGGGTGACAGACAGCAGGACTCGGGGTTCGGGTCCTGCTCGGTGCGCATCAGCTGCCCAACTTGAGACATTCCTCAGCTCTCTGAGTGTCTGTCCTCTCTTCCAAAACTGGAGCTCACGGTCACTCCCTTTAAGTTTGCTCCCTGGCGTATATAAGTTGAAACGTGAGAATTCCTGACACAGTTTAATGTAGAAATGGTCCTTATTTAATAATCAGCGCTCTGCCCCCTTCGCTCCCGTCCTGCTGCTGCGCCAATGGACGAAGCTCTCCCGTCAGGTGTCCCTAATGTCAGGTCTTGTGGATCAATTAACGTGAGGTCCTGGACACTCATTGACCTGTTGGAGTCTTTGTTCCTCCGCCTCTAGCTTCAGGGTAGTGACATCCTGCCCTCAGAGTGTTGTGAGAATTAAATGAGATACTAATATGCATAAACGGCTTAGCCCAGGCCTGTGTCACAGTCAGCACTTAATGACTGGTCGCTGTTGGTGTCTTTCTTTCCTCAGAGGGAAATTCCATTAAAATTATGTATCGCACAAGTTGCAATTTCTCTGTTCAAAACAAGTTGAGGATGTGAAGCAAACCACCAAACTGTAACACTGTGAGACCTCACAGACAAGACAAAATTCCGGTTAGAAACACTTTGAATAAGGGTGCGTGGCCCACCACACGTAGCTCCGTGAGGATGCTGCCCAGGTTGAAGCACACGTTCTCTGCTATTTTTGAAGACTGTCGATAATGTTGAGTGAGATTTATTTCTTTTTGCTGACAGTAATAGGTTCACTAGTTTTAAGCTAAGACAAGATCGACACATAAATGCTTTGCCAAGGTCGTTACAAGTTATTTATAATAATGTGACTTTCCTAATAATTCTAACATTAAATCAATTACATATTCATCAGCTTGATAGAAGGCACATTTCAACTTCAAATTCGCATAAGAGAAAAAAAAACAGTTGAGGAAGAAGACGTGAATCGATCTCGATTAAATTTCATTGAGAATTTCCTTTCACTCCGACCACAGCAAAAGCTTCACTCTTGATCCAGAGCGAACCACGCTCAGCAGGATTCATCTGTATCAAACACTAATTTTTTCGATTGAAATTGTGCTTCCTGAAGATATTTTGTTATTGAAAGTAAGTAGTAGCAGACCAACAGGGCCGAGAAACGAATACCCAGCTTTAATCCTGTCCTAGTTGGCAGCCACCAAAAGCTCTGAATAATTTAACAAAAGGCTAAACCTCTAACAGCAGAGGAGCGACTTCACAGAACGAGCTGCCGACAGCCAGGAAGCCGCGCAGTGACCCAGAACCTCGCTCCACCTGCCCTCTCCCCGGACACGCCCCCCCATCTCTCGAACCCCTCTTCTGCCAGGAAACGACAAGCCTCGTGGTTTTACAGCGTCTCTAATTCGTCGTTTGTTTTATAATTTAAAATGTTAAAGTTGGAAGAAAAGTTGAAAGAAAGGATGCCAAGTAGTCCCTAGGCTTCCCCGTCACCTGTCACCAGGGAACGTGGGCAGCGTGTGCTGGCGGAAGCCCCACATCTCCCTGGCTTTGCTGGGAGGTGCTGGGCTGGCCGCACATGGGGTAGACCTCGAGAGCCGCCATCTACTTTCCCGAAATCCACTCGTGCGTTCACGCCTTTGACAAAGATGTTTGCTCCGGGCACCTGGGGTCTGCCAGGGAACTCAACAGACAGGTGGCTCTGGCCCCGCCCTCCTGGGACCGGCACTCTGGGGCGTGGGGAAAGGCCATGGCATGAAAATAAACATACACAGTTGTGTCTGTTTGTGAACAGAAGCTCAGTAACAAGTGATCACTTTCTCAATCACTATTTTCCAACCGTTTTGTGTGTCTTATTCATGAAACTTTCCAACCACAGAAGCCCCCTTCAGTAGACAGGCCCAAGAAGTTGATCAATAAAGGAATTGTATAGCCATTAATGGTTCATAATGTGATATTCTTAAGTTGCTTCCCTACAAATTTTATGTTATGTTATGTCCTTGTCTTCCACAACAAGATGTTTCTAATTTTTTATTCTAGTTTCAATTACAATTAAAAAAATGTGTGACTCTATCTTCTATCTGCTGTTTTGTGGATAAATTGGCCTTGATCATGGCCTGGTGATAAGAAAAGGACAGAACTGGACTTGTTAGTAAATGATTCTTCTCCAGCAAATGGGACATTTGGCGCCGTGGTGAGTGCAGGATGTTTCTCTGCAGTTCAGTGAGGAAGAGAGAGGGAGGGGTGTGGCATCGCATAACACATTGCGTGTTCAACACAAAAGAAACGGAGCCCTAGACGTCAGAATGGTATTCACACTGAACAGCAACTCAGTTCCAACCAAACGACCACCTCAGTGTTACCAATTTCATGGTATTGATAGTAAGGTTACATTAGCATCTAATTTTCAAATTTTATTTACATAAAGGCAAGCAGGAAGGGGTTATACTAGTTTTGTTCATATGCAACTTCAAGGAACAAAAATTGAAACCATTTATGTCACCAATAGGGATAGTTCAGAAAATGCATCCCCTATGTGCAGAGAACACAGGTACCACTCACGTCCAGGAAGCCTGCTCTGTGTAAGGTCTCTATAAACCAAGAACCCGAGGGTTCCTCTGTGAAGTGCTGAGGCCTCTTTCAAGCAGAAAGCAGGGTAGAGCCTTCTGGAAGGAGGCGATCTCAGTTGCCCTGGGGCTGGAGCTAAGAATTCACGCATTTCCTTGAGAATATGTATGCAGGGCTCCTTCCTCCTCTGTCCACCTGTCCAGGTCCACGTGTCCAGACAGGGACCTGGGTACAGGAGGATATTTCTGCTTGTCTGGTCTGCAGCTCAGTTCATGTTTTTTCGTGCTGTTGTACAATAATGCCTGCCATTTTCTTCCTTCTCTAACTTGTCCGCGTAGAAGAATGGTGTGAGAATATTGCACTTGGCCTCAGGTAACAGACACTCCTACAAAGCGTGGGTTCTGTCCAAACACGGAAGGCTTTGCTTTCCTTTGTAGCAGATTTCTGTGGGTTGGTGGCTTGCAGGCTTGAGGGTGCCGGGGCTGCCCCTGCCAATCTCCTGGACTCTCCTCCTCGGTGGCCATCGTGCCTCTTTGTGCCTCTTTCCACAGTGGTGGAAACTGCAGGGTGCGTGTCTACCCCTTAGCCAGCTTTGAGGGCTGTTCTGGTGAGACTCTGTCTGTGTGGGTTCCGTTTTGCTTCCCAGAAAAGGAGTTGTCCCAGCCCAACATCCCTCTTAACCCCAACCAAAACTTGACCCCGTGCCCACAGTCAGGCCAACGCCTGATCTAAGGGGAACAGGTGGCCAGGCCCCATGACATGTCCAGACCCAGTGTGACCCTTACCTTGGCACAGTGGGCCCCCCCTCCCCGAGACCACAGGAGCTGCACCAGCGACCTCAGCGACTCCCCAAGCAGGAAGGCCGGGAGGAGGTGCCCTTCTGCCACAACTGAGCCCACATTCCAATTTTTAAAAACACTGTCATGCGGGCTGATAACTGTAAGAAACCTCAGAATTGTAAGAAAGTCTAAAATTTATAAAAACAAACTAAAGGTTTATAAAAATGTGCTCAGAATATCAGCCTATTACATGTAATAACAAAAATACTCATTTGGTATATCCAATATTGTTTGGACAAGATTCAATTCTATTTTTAGGAGATTCCAATTTCCTTTCCCATAAACTCTATGAAATACAGTATGTGGCATATTTATGGTGACCCTTTTGAAGAGTGTTACACTTCTGGACCCTTTAATAAGTCTAAATGAGATGGTCTCCCCTCACCTCGCTGAGCAAATAAATAGACGGCGTGGCGGTCACCTAGAGCCCCTTCCCGCCCACGTTCAGCAGTCTCCCGGCTTCCAGTTCTTGCGACAAAAGCTCTCTGCAGACTGTTCTAGGCAATAAAGACAATATTTAGGGCCATCTGGTGATTCCATTCAATTTATTTCATTGACAAGACTTATAAATAAGAAGGCGTAATTTCCAGAAGCAATCATGAAATTTACTATGCAAACTGCAAGCCTCGGCCCCCTCTGTCCCTTCTGCCTTCTAGTGTCCACGTGGGGCCTCCTCGCATCACGATAATTTCACAGCACTCTGCATTTTCCAAGCACTCTGCAAAATTAACCAATTTATTCTCCGAGAGTCGAAGGTCATATCAGCAAGGAAATGAAATAAACCGGTGGGGGCTGTCTCGGGCCTGAGAAAACTCACCCTGGACTTGCCCTCTCTGCCGGGGGACACTTACTGCCTCCCAGGCGCTCCTCGGGTGTCTGTTTCATAGGTGGCAGCCCCTGGAGGAGATGCCGATGCTTCCCACACACTCTGCGAGGAACAGCACCCCGTGGTCTCCCGACGCTGGAGAGGCGGCAAAGCCAGCACCCCCGTCCGCAGGAGCCCTCCCAGGGAAGCGCAGGAACCCAAACAGCCAGTGGCTACAACTGTCCCTACTGGCCCCGCCCAGCGATGCCTGTCACGGTGCCAGGTTTTCCTAAATGAGCCCCCCATGGAGAGAGTCACACAGGTGACATCGATTTCATTGGCATGGACCCATCCCGGTGACCTGCCATCACTCAAAACATGTCAGAGTGCCTTCTTTGGAATTTCTTTCGGGGACTGTGGAAATGAGAACCGTACTTTGGCAATGACTTAAAGGTTTTAAGGAAGACGCTGAAGACGTGGGCTGAGATACTGAGAGCAACGGAAGCGCCATTTTGCACAGCGGCTTGCCCGTCCGCGACTCCGCGGTGAAAAGGAAGGGACCAGTGATCCCGGCAACAACCTGAGTGCGTCTCCAGGGACTTGTGTGCAGTGAGAAGAGCCAGACCTAAAGGGGGCGCACTGTACGATCCCACTGACGTCATGTCCTTGCAGTAGCAAAATTCCAGAAATAGGCACAGATTCGTGGTTTCCAGGGGTTGGGGGGGGTGCTCCGGTAAGCGTGTGTGGCCACAGCAGGGCGTCGCATCCTATGAAACTCTTGTGGTGCTGGCAATGTTCCGCCTCTTAACTGCGGTGGCAGATACGTGACTCCACGTGGGTGATAAAATCGCTCACAGCGAAATGCACACGCAAGTGGACGCGAAATGGGGAAATCTGAGCGCAACCAGTGGGCCATGGTGATGCCAAAGTCTGGTCGTGACGTTCCGCGGGGGTTTGCAAGGCAGCGTCACTGACGGCGACCTGGCGTTCAGGGTCTCTGCGTTGTTTCATGTGACCTTGTGTAAATCTGCGATTATCTTGAAATAATGAAAGACAGGAATTGATAGTAGGAGAATGTACTTTGTTTTGTGTGGAACAAATTGTCTGAGATTAGAAAAATGTGTTCTCGTTGATTCTAACTGATGCCATTTGCTTCTGTAACCGTGCTTGCTTTTAGTTGTTTGTTAAATATAGGAGTAAGAGCAGGAGTGACTCCATGACAAGCTGAATTTCCTAGAATAGGCCTAAGTTTCAGTTTCCCCGAAACCGAAACGTGGACCACAACTGGCGCCGGCGTGAAAATTGAAAATCCCGGGGCTTGGAGCCAACCAATCAGGAGTCAAAACAATCCGCCACTTTCAAAAGAACCAATGGACTAAGGGAGGAGGGGGGATGGTGTGCCCAGCGTGTCGTGTGGAACCTATGTGTCGTGTGCCACAGTGTGTCGTGTGCAAAAGAAAGTATAAATGCTTCACTTTTACCCCGGGGAGGGGTCCTGGTTCATAGGGAGGCCACTGCGTTGGTGCCCTGGGACTTGGACCCTAGCTCGAGCTAGCCAATAAACTCCTTTGCCATTTGCAGCCTCCGTGACTCTGCCTCTCTGTTCCTGGGGCCGAGGGGAACAGCTCTAACAATAACGTGGAAAGCTGGATTTAAATAAAAGTGTGCTGCTCCTCGGGACGTTGCTCGCATGCTGGGCAGCGCGCTCCACTCCGCAGACGGGCGCCGTGGCCCCACGTGCCGCCGCCGCCCCGCTCGCTCAGAGCCGGTTCTGGGCGACGCCGTGAATCTGTTCCTGAGGCTCCCGGAAGGCCGCCCAGGGCAAGGCCGGGCCAAAGGCTTCCTGGTCCATTTTTGAAGTATTGTGGTTACTTTCTGGTTGTTCTTTGGCCAAATCTGACCCTAATTTTCTGTAGAAGTCACTTCCACATCATTATCAAGTTTCTTCTAGATATCACTGGCGGGGGGGCAGTTATTCCTCCCCACGGCAGGTTCCCAGAAAGCTGAACCAAAGTGAACACTGAGTCCGCCAGAGCTCCTCCTGGCACAGCCCGTGGACTGACTGCCCTAGGAACTGTTCTTAGCACAAGCAGGGGTCGTCCTCGAAACCCTGCGTGGGATGGGCGACTTCCAGGAGACCCGCCCGGCTGCCCCTGCCGCCACTTCTAGTCACAGCCCAGCACCAGCCCAGTGGTGCCCTCACCCTTCCAGGGGACAGCCCAGGCCACTTCCACCCCAGGGCCTTGGCACCTGCCTCTGTCTGGAAAGCTTGTCCCCTTGGTGTCTGCAAACTGGGGCAAATCCGAGTTTGGATGCTACAAGATCCTAGGAGGGTGGGGCAGGGGAGGGAGGTGGAAATTCTTAAGGAAAGGAACACAAAATTACCAATGGGAAGTTAGGCATATAAGTAAATATGTATTTAGAATAAGTATATGAAATAAATTTCATTTTTTTAAAGCTTGACGAAGATCACATGTATCAAAATTCCAAGCTGATGACACATTTTGTGAGTCTACCGGCAGACACACTTCCATAGTACTCCATAATACTGCCCTTCCACGGTCTTATTGCTCCTGATGATGACAAAGCTTTGCTAATGTCACTTTTCCACAGAGAGAGAGTCTGATGGTGTAGCGTGGGGGACCGAGATTTTCTGTCTTTGATGTTTGGAATCATAGCCATGATTCCACAGGGCACACAGGTGTCCTCGCTTTTTGTGGGAATGAAACAGGTCTCTTTTCTACAAACAGATAAATTCTGATAAATTTTGTTTTGGTGTATTCCCATTTAAAAAGAGAGAGAGAGAAAGACAGAAAGGAGGAGGGGGAGGAGGACGAGGAGGACGAGGAAACTTGCATTCACAGCGGACGGTGGCACATAGGAAAGAATATTCCTGGGGTGCGAGCTCCTGTTCCCACCACTTA
Source organism: Propithecus coquereli (assembly GCF_000956105.1). NCBI lineage: Eukaryota > Metazoa > Chordata > Mammalia > Primates > Indriidae > Propithecus > Propithecus coquereli. Next base: position 42,890 of record NW_012149408.1, on the reverse strand, counting down.
CAACTGTGCACAAGCCAGGACTGGAGGACTGGGTTCTGGCACTGGGCCCTCCAGACCTGGTTTACTCCCCTTCCCCAGATTGCCATTTCGGGCCCTGCTGGGGTACATCCAAGGGGAGCTGGTCCCTCTGCCCGAATCCTCATGCCCCACCCCACTTGGGGTGGCTGGTAGGAGACTGGCTACTCCCATTGGGGGCTGTGTAGCCAAGCAGAAAGCCACATGGTCGTGTTCACTACACCCAACCAAAGTGTCCCAGCTGGACCTTAGCCAGGTACAGCCCTCCAGGGCCACGCGCTGCAGGGCACAGTGACAGAGGGGGAAGCGTACGGTGCTACGACCCCGTCACTTGGACCTGCAGAAGTGGCCCACGCGGGAAGGGGCCGAGGCTGAGGCTCCTCAGCTCTGGGAAGACGCCCGCTGGCTGTGGGGCTCTCTGACATGGTCAGCTCTCCCATCCCCAGGAGCACCGTCTCCCCCACTTGGTGGCACCTGCACCCCCGAATGCAGTCTGCACTTCACACCAGCTTACTGACCACTGGCTTCCCACCACCAGGACGCAGGACGCTCCTCCCGTTCCCTGCTGCGGCTCCCAGCCCGGAAGAACCTGGCACCTAGGACACCCTCAGGAAGCATCTGTGGGCTGGCAGATCAATAGCCCAGGGACCCTCGTCACCCCTGGCTGGGCAGGTTCCACGGACCCTGTGATGGCAGCGTGGCCTCCGGGGAGCGGCCCAGCTCGCGTGACTCACCTGCAGTGACCACCTTGCCTGGGAGCACTTTAGGATGGCTGAGGAGTAAACAGAAGCAGGACCTGGGATAACTCAGGGGCAGGCTGGAAACGGACCAGGGAAGAAGATCCCACTGAGCAGGATCAGAGAGGTGCTGGCAGCCTGGGAACCCGGAAGCAAGTGAGCCGGGACAGCAAGCCTCCTCCTGCCCTGGGGTCAGGCCTGGTCCCCAAGGGGCACTTGTCACTGCACCTGGGACTCTGGCATCTCCCCTGCGGCCCGTTTGCACCTGGCAGGCCCAGAAGGAAACTGAGGGACCGAATCTCTGACCAGGCAGAGAGCAGAACTGGGCTGCAGGCTGGGCTGGACCCCAGACCCACGCTTGTGAGAAACAGCAGCTCCCACGTGGCAGGTGGGGGGCCATTTGAACCCTGGCAATGACTGCCTGATTAAGCTCAGAGTCCCAGAGAGGCACCAAACACACCACGTGGGGCACGGAGAGGAGGTGAAGATGCCGGGCCTTGCTGCTGAACTTGACGTGAGCCGCGCCCCATCCTTGCTGCAAACACTTCCAGCCTGAGAAGTCGTGCCGAAAAGAGACATCTCTAAGTTTAACCCAGTGATTCCCAAGTTTACAGTATTTCCTGGGGACCTCGGGGCCTTTTGAAAAAACATTTCTGAAATTGGGGTGCATCTAGGAAGTGCTGTTGGCATTAAATGCCTCAGTGTCAGATGTAGTCCAGAAAAACTGTTAGAAAGTTAATAGTGCATATTACAGCTGTCAGCACGTTAGAATTAAGGAAGTGGGATAGTTAATCATCTACCTACCGTTCCACCACGTCCCCCCTACACTCAGAACGGAGTTTAGGAAAAGCGGTTCTGCGTGGAAAACAGCTCACCTGGCACATCAAGGTTCCGTTGGTCAGCAAGGACAGCACCCGCAGCCCATCCCACGCCAAGCCTCGGTGGTGGCTGTGCCCCAAAGAACTGGGTGCTGTCCAGGCCACCCGCATTCCTCCACTCCATGCCCCGCTCTGTCTCCTGGCTCGGAGCTCCGGCTCTCTTCTGGGCACCAGCCCTTCACATGCACCTGTCGGTGCTACGAGCTGCTGACCCTGTCTCTGGCACCCAGCGCTCCTGGCTCTGAGTTCACAGGGGCTCAATGTCCTCAGACCAGGACCTGACGGGACCTCACTGTGGCCAGTACCAGGAATCCCAGCTTGGGGTACTGCCCTAGCCCCACTGGGCCAAGCTAGGCCTTGGGTAAGCTCCTCGGAGATTTCTCCAAATTCTACTAAGGCCTATTTGAGCCCAGATGGGTGTGTCCTCCTTGGAACTGTCATGCTGTGGTCCTCTCCGGTCCACTGGGATGCTGAAGGGGCTCCAGCTGCCCCCAGATGCCAGAACAGGTAAGGACCCCTCACAGCTGCCCAGCCTGGGCTGCAGAGCCAGGCCCTAAGATGGCGCACCTCCGAGAGTCCAGGGACCACACTGGGCTCAATCTCCTCCTAAGGTTGAGGGGAAAGACTGACTCGTTTTGAACCCAAAAGATTCTTCCCAGGTGCACACGACAGCATAGACGCGCAGAACACCTCGCTGCAGGGGCTCCACCCACACCCGCCAACAAAATGCGAAGAACGACCACACCGGGATGTCCTGGGCTAAGTGCTGTCTCGTCTGAATGCTCAAATTTTACTTCTGAATTTATTTCACTTGCTGAAATCTGCTTAAATTAACAACGAAAGCAAGAGTGCACACTTTCAGACCATAAAACTACAGTGTTAACGTCCTCATGTGTCACAGAAGCAGGACCCAACTAAAAACAAAATCAGTTTTGGAATTTTTTTTTTTTTTTTGGTCTTAATAAAGAATGTTTTCCCCAACTTTTTAATTTTGAAAAAAATAAAATCTATGAGAAAAGTGTAAAAAATTAGTACAATGCAAAGCCACATACTCTCCACCCAGGTGCTGACATGATCTAGCTTTGCCCCTTGCCTCCCTCCCTCTCTCTGTTGATTTCTCTCTCTCTCTCTCTCTCTCTCTCTCTCTCTCTCTCTCTCGCTCTCTCACACACACACACACACACACACACACACTTTATCAGACCACGTGGCAGTGAGTTGGAGACACTGTGGCCTTTCACCCCTCAATTCTTCCTCCACGATGACCACGATGCACCAATACCATCATCACACACAAAGATTTTAACACTTACTTAGCGACATTATTTAATCTACAATTCACACTCAAGCTGACCCTAAAAACACCATTTGGAACTGTTTGTTTTGTTTTATTTTGTTTTTAAGTTCAATCCGGGACCCCCCAGGGACCAAGCACAGCATTTGCTTTCCTGTGTCTGCAGCTCTCTTCACCACCCGCTCCCCGTTATTTATTCCTTTGTCTTTCCTGGTCTTGACATTTCTGAAAAGTCCAGGAAAATTATCTCAGAGGTTGCACAATCTGATTTGTCTTTTGTTTCCTCATAATTAAACTCAGGTTTGATATCTCAGCAAGAATAACTTACGGACAATGTCCTGTACTTCCCATCACACCTTCTGGTGGGTTTGTTCCTTTGCGGGTTGTTATTCGAGCCCTCGATTAAGGTAAAACGACACGCGTGTCTGTCTGCAGAGCAAGGCGCGCGGCGGAGGTCCGGGAAGATGCACAAAGGAAGGAGGACGAGGCCTGCGAGTCCACGTGGAGTGATTTCCAATATCTAAACAGAAAGGCAAACCGCAAAAACATTATAGAAAAAAGCTATATTTCTATCCTTTTTTAAAAAAGAAGGACAGGAATATAAACGCATCTCTGCACTGCTTGTTTGTGTGAGAGGAAGCACGAGAAAGACACAAGGGAAGCTATTGGCAGTGACATTAGGAGGGAGATGAGAAGGGGGAAGACATAGGAACGAGCCTGAGATTTCTTCAAGACTTCTTGGCATGTGGCTTTAACTTGAAGCAGGCCAGTGATTTTCACAGTCAAAATAACAAATTGAAAGAAGTGTCGGTGACGATACGGAGAAAGGGAGCCGTGTGCACGGTTGGTGCGAACGTCGGCGACTGGTGTAGCCTTGACGGAAAACCGATGGAAGAGCCTCAGAAAGTTAAAAATAGAACCGCTGCACGCGGGCCAGCATCCCGCTTCCGCGCGAACATCCGAAGAAGCAGCAGCGAAGTCAGCAGCTCAGAGAGGCGCCTGCACCCTCGTGCTCCTTGCAGAAGCAGGCCACTCTCCGTAGTCAGGACGTGCGAACAGGCTGAGCGTCCACGGCAGGATGCAGGGTAGAGAAACCGCGATGCAGACACGCACGGGACACCTCGCAGCGCTAAGAGAGAAGCAAACGCCGCCATGGGCAACAGCCTGGTGAACCTTGAGGGTATCGTGCTGACAGAAACAAGTCAGACAGAAAAGACAGACACTGCGTGGTCCTTCTTACACGTCAAATCTACAAAAGTCCAACTCATAGAACAGAGAGTTGAAAGGTCCCCAGGGCTGGTGGGGGTGGGTGGTAGGAGGACAGTCGCAGGGTGCAAACTTTCAGCTATGAGACAAAGTGTTCTGAAGATCTGATGCACGGCACGGCGACCACAGTCAGCAATTAATTCTGTATCGTGTAACTGAAAGGTGCTCAGAGAGCTTCTTGAATGTCCTCGCCACACACATGTAGGCGGGCACACACACACACACACACACACACACACACACACACGGTAACCGGGGGAGGTGTCGGATGTGTTAACTTGACTCGGGTAATCATTTCACAACATATATGTATATATAAATAACCGTGCTGTGCGCCTGACATTTATACAATTTTTTTGTCAATTATCTTTCAATAAAACTGAGGAAGAACTTAAAAAATAATAAAATTAAATTGAGAAAATATTTTAAAAAGCAAATTATCACATTGAACTTACCAAGAAATGAATATAACTGGGATTCCATTGGTAGTGTATCTACAAAGAAAACATGAACTAATTTAAGTCACCTTTGGCCCAGATCGCTTTCTTTGAACCCCTGCCACATGCAGCCCGATGCCCTGTCACAGCGGGCGCAGAGGGGCGGAGACCTGCCTGGCAAGGACTGAGCGGCGGCCGTCAGAGGTGAGGAGCAGACCCGGGCGTGGGGAGGGAGAGCCGCTGTCTGGAGTGTTGGGGGCGTTTGGTTTCTGTGTGAGGATGTACCTCCTTGGGAGATGATCAGTCTGACAGATCACGCTGACCAAATTGGGCAGGATACGGGGTTTTGTCTCAGGAAACTGTGTCGCCTGAAAATCCAGTTGGCGTCTGTTTGGGGGGCCTGACTCGTCCTCGGGGCAGCCAGAACCGGCCCCACTGGCTCCCCATGGCGCCACCGCTGCCTCCAGCCCCAGCCCAGGGAGAGCCGTCGAGAAAGGCGGGAGCAGCTCCAGGCTCTGCGTGGCCAGCGTTCCTCACTCAGTGCCAACTGTGCAGCCGAGTGTCCCGGGAATGGTGTGTCGTCTCGACAGATGCGACGCAGAAGCACATAAGGGGCACCTGCTGAGAACGGTAATGGACTTGTTTCCTGGGCTCTAGATCCTGATGCAGCTTTTACTGTCTGGATTCAGACGAAGACCATGAAAACGCACACTCACAGACGCCTCCGTCAGGCAGGTGGTCAAAGGCACGTGTGGAATAGCTTTTCAGTATCTCCGACGTCCTTCTCCCCTCCGTGGGGCTGAAGTGGCTCCGTTACGTGCGCTGGAGGACAGGGAAGTGGATCACCATCCTCCCGAGCTCTGACCGGGGCCTCAAGAAGAGAGGGCTGCCAGGAGCATGGCACACAAAATCTCCCGCATTTCCATAATTACAGGCAATATTTCACCGTGGTTGCAGTGGTGTCTCTCCAGATGTGTACGCCACGGACAAATGTGATCCTCAGACTCCCACACACCTGGGCGCGAGGTTCAGCCCCGCAGTCTGCGCAGCTCTACCCGGGGGTTCAGTGAGAGGCACGAGCTCCCAGCCTCCCTCTCTCACCGTCTACCTGCCTCGTGGAGCCGCGTGAGGTTAACCCAGGCGACAGTGAAGTGAGGAGCGGTGCACCAGCATCTGACGACCTTGGCACCTGTCCTCCCCTCCCTCAGCCCCTCCCTCTAACAAGTCGGCTGGCTGCGCCTCGGAGCACAGCAAACAGGGTGAGGTAGATCCAACAGAAATGACAATAACAAAATCATAATAACATAAATTATAAAGCCAAAAAATAATTGTAAGACAGTTTCTAAGTTCATAAATGAATCTCACACACTCTGGGTTCCTCAAGTAAATCTACTCGCTCCTTCCTACTTAGTCTTTTTATCAAATGTTTTTCCACTGTAAATTTGAATCAATGAAATAGACTGAACTAACTGGAATGTTTTCTTACGGCGCAAACTAAGTCGCTTTTGAAAGCCGCATTTTGGGTATTTTGTAAATCAGCCTGGCAGGTCTACTGATACGAAGTGAAATATGGACACCTAAACTCAACTACTAGGAGGTGAGAAATTTTGGTCCGTGACATCATCTAAACCTGGGCCAACCTTGTCCCACCTGCCCTCATGACAGCTGGTGGCAGGTTCCCAACTGCACCGTGTTGGGGTTTCTACAAGGGGATGGGTTTTGATACCCCGTTCCCTCTTTTCCTGCCCACATTCTGCCCATGCCCTCCGGGTCCCGGTTGCCACCACTGACCGGTACTGTTACTGGGGGGAAGAAATGCAGACCCAGGTCAGAAACTCCCACTCTAAGAGTCCACATTTCAGGAAACTCTAAATTAAGGTGAAAGTAGTTGAAAATCAAGGTCCGAGATTGCTTAGAATGCCTGGCACTGATCAAGAAATATGGGGCTGAGAGTTACAGATTGAGACGTTAACGCGTTTTGTCACTCCGGGGAATTCTCCCGAGCACCAATCAATGAGTTCTTTCGATGCCTCCATATCCTCCCTAATGGAGTCATTTCAGGGGTGAACATTCCCCAAATGAAAGAATGGAAAAGTAGCGGTGACTATTTTGTCAAATATGATAATAAAAAGCTCGAAAGGGAACATACGGGATAATAATATTAGCAGTGGAAGATAATACTCCTGCCTTTTCAAGGACGTTTGGAATATTAAAATGCTGAATTCTGTCTTCACAGATCCTGGCACGGGAGCTGCAGTGTGTGTATAAAGCAAAATAACGCCGTAAGGAGCACTTACCCTGGTAGATAGTTTGCTCGCCTTTAAAAAATAATTGCAGACCCAATTTAAACTCTAAGGCTCTTAAGGAGCCAGGTGTGAGTCAGAGCAGGTGCAGAGTGTACACTGCCCTGAGGTCTGTCCCCGCGTCCGATGACACGGGAATGGCGCTACGCAGCGCCAGGTTTACGAGTGAGTCTGGAACACGGCGCGGGGACACAGACCCGGGAGCTCAGCTGCCTTGTCGCAGGGAGCTGCAGCGGGGTTGAGACGGGATGGACAGCCCGCACGCAGTCTGCTCAGCACTGCGCTGCAGATGAGGGACCACGGAACTATGCCCCTGCCACTTCCTGGCTGCCCGACTTGGGGCAGGCTTCTGGGCTCCATCCTCTCCACGTCTCGTCTCTGAGATGGGTTCAAACCATCCGCAGAGTTGCTGTACATAGTCAACTATGTCTTGAGCACCACGGGCTGCACAGAACGCCTGGAGCTTGGGGCTCGATGAGAGTTGTCCCCCGAAGTGGTTAGCAAGGGACACCATGCCCTTCCCACCACGTGTGGTCCTGGAAGCCCCCCTGCCAGCTCCCAGCGCCTTTGCTGAAGCCCAGGTGCTGGGGGCACTGTCCTGCAGGTCACTGCTGCTCTCAAGGCTGCCCTGAGACTCAGAGGACCCTTGAGAACTGGGGAGCAGAGAACCTGCTTCCGCCCGTAGCACATCAGCAAGTGGGGTCTACTCGCTTCTGTGTCCATTTCATGCACAACGTCTGTGCAAGGGCGACGCTGTCCTGCAAGTGGCTCCTCTTGGGAGCATGACTACCTAGAATTCAGAGCGCAAATGAGTGCTCGGGGGGTCAAGCTCACCACGAGCAGCCTGGCTCCTGAGAATGCAAACCACAGCAGGTTCCCGTGGGCCGCGGTGATGCGTACCTGGGTGTGACCCCCACTACCGACGCGCTGATCCTAGGACATAGTCGTGGCTCCTCCTGAGGAGACAGTGGAGAAAACAGCGAGACGGGCTGCATCAGCCAGACACAGAGAACAATCCCCGACCCCTCGGGCCGGCACCCTGCCCTCGGCCAGGAACGCGGAGCATTGTTAACAAGCCGAGCTGTAAAAAGCACAAAGTTTCCGTGTACACACAGGGGGAAACTCTAGTGGAAAGTTCAACCATTCCAAAAATTAAGCTCATAAAATAGTTTTGAGCAAATGACTCTGCTTTTAACAGTTATTTACTGGTTTTTATAGCCCAATGTTAACCAAAGTCATAAAAATATAATGGCTTAGACTATACAAAAGTAGCAGTGCTTTTCAAATTTCATTCCCAGAATAGCAACGCATGGTTTTAATGTTTAGTTGGGATTATTCGAATGTTCCAAAAAATGTGTTATGAATTGTTGTGGAAATTAGAATTAGTCCAGAAAAATAAAAGACACTGTATCTCCCCTCCTTCCCACTCTGAACCCCACTCCACTGTCCCTGGCCTGGGTCCCTCGGGCTGGCAGGCTAATGAGGCTGACACCAAGGGAGTCCTATCGGCCAAGAGCGAACTTTTAATTTCTTGCTCTCAGAGTGGCCTGACATCCACAGCAGCCATTTTTGTGATAGATCTTTCCAATAGGGAAGTTTTCTGTTTCTCTAACTTCCTGGTGGAGTTGACTCGATACTGCTAAGAGTGGCAGAAGCTGCGGTTGTCCATAAGCCGGGTCAGCATCAGCGTCCGAAAGGCAGAAAACGCCCCTCAAGGACCTGACGTCTGCAGCTCACCTGGTGCGGGAAGCAGGAAGTGATGTCACTGCACGTACCTGCAGGGCCACGCGGCCAGGCAAAGGTAGGAGGCTCTCAGGAAACCTGGCTGCATGCCCCAGACCAGCAGAGCTCACAGAGCATCCCCGCTGCCCACCCTTGCTCCCTGGACTCAACTCAGCTCCTTTCACTGTCACTTCTTCCCCAGGTCATCGGGACTGTCCCCTGAGTTCCTAAGCTCCCAACTGCCCTGAACTCTGACCCTGAAATCCTGTGGAGCCAGCCTGGCCTCTCTGTCTCCTTATGAGGGCGCAGGGCTGGCGGTGTGCAGTGTGCCACTTGCCGATGCCTAGGTGAGCAGGAACTAAAGTTCAGATGTGGCAGCCCCCGGCCTGAGCCAGGCTGTGGGGCTGGCTTCGCCTCTGCATGCAGACCCAGACCCCCTCCAGGTGTGGGTCACAGTGACAGACGGCCCGGAAGGCCCTCATCCCTGCAAAGACAGCCAAGAGAAGAAGAGAGAGGAAAGGAACCCTGCACAGATGGGGAAAAGTTCCTCACTACCCCTACAGACAAGTTTAGCATTTAGCTAGCATCTTCTGTAGAACTCTAAATCCCGGGAAGAAGGTATGAATAGAAACCAGCCAAGGAAGACGCTGCGAAGGCCCTACAGGGGGCTAGCAGTGTCCCTCCCATGACTCCTCCAGGGCCTCTCTCTCCACCGCAGAGTAGCGAATGCAGAGAGGAATGGATACAGAGCGCCTGCTCTGGGCAAGGGGCTGTGCCAAGGGCTGCCCCGCACATCACCCCGTGAAGCCTCACCTCGGTGCGTAAGGTGGAGGACAGTGTCCTGACCCTTGGATAAGCTGAGCAAGACACCCAAGGTCACAGGGCTGGAGGGCAGAGCTGGGATCACACCAAGTCCTCCGATTCCCTGTCCCTTCTGCACCAGAGCTGTTTGTGCTCCTAAGATGCCTCAGCGATTTCACCAGAGGGGACCACCCCTTGGTGACAAAGGCAGGCAGAGCCCATCTCTGTTTCTGAGATCGTTGTGTATCCAGAAGGTTGAACTGAGGAGAAATTGGACCCCAGGACCTGAAGGGACTTGCCCATCTGGGGATTTTCTCCCTCACTGCTGCGATGATGCCTAAGACATTTCCATGTTTCGTTCGCTGCAAATGTCTAAGTCCAGACTATGAGAAACTCCTGCCAAGTCTTCATGAACATAAGTAATCCCATTTATACTTTTATTATGCACACAGGGCCTTTGTTACGATACAGCAGGTGCAGGAATTTCATTTTCTCAGTTGAGGATGCTCCCACTTACGAATAAAGCCTACAAGAAAACATCCACCTCCCCAGTAGAAACAGCACCCACTTGCCTTGGAGCCACCCGGACACCCCTCCCTGCTCGGTGTGCAGAACAGAACCATGGCTGCTACTGGCAGAGAGGAGCCTGGGGTCATCCCAGCAAGCCCTGCCCCTTGAGGAACCCAGCCCAGAGAGTGGCCCATCCAGGGACGCTGTCTACAGCCAAGCTGGGCTCCCTGGCACCCAACCATGAACTCTTCTTCCTACATTATAAAAGGAAATTATAAGCCAAGCACAGAGGTTCATACCTGTAATCCCAGCCCTCTGGGAGACCAAGGCAGGAGGATTGCTTGAGGCCAGGAATTTGAGACCAGCCTGGGCAACATAGCGAGACCCCCATCTCTACAAATTTTTTTTTTTAAATTAGCTGGGTGTGGTGGCATGCACCTATAGTTCCAGCTAATCAGGACGCTGTGGCAGGAGAATCACTTAAGCCCAGGAGTTGGAGGCTGCAGTGAGCTCTGATCACCCCACTGTATTCCAACCTGGGTGACAGAGCAAGACCCAGGTCTACAAAAACTTAGAAATTAAAAAAAATAACAAAAGGAAATTATGACTTGGATTTTGAAATATACAATGCCATCACTAAGATAACAGAAAGATTTCAAAGAAGCTAGATTCTAACATCGCAAAGGAATTCGGGCAAACATTGGAGAGTGACCATTGTTGTTCGTGTTGGGCCGTCGACCTATCAAAAGGAAAGGCTGTCTCTGAGGGTTGTGCTGCTGTGATATTAGTGCACAGACTCCCAGGCATGGAATTACCATGGCCCCTCACTCTGGAGCCAGAGCGAAGAGCCCGGTAGGGCCCCTCCAACCCAGCACCAGCTGCAACATCTCTGCAAGCGGCCAGCGTTCCCACCGGGCCCACTGAGGAAGGCACTGAGGCTGCTTCCCGGGTCCCGTGGACGGCCCAGAGCTTCCTGAGGCCCAGCGCAGACCAGCCTTCAAACAGCGTCTGCTGAGCTTTTGATTGATGGTCTTGGTGGGTCAATGAGTGAGTTGGTGCCTCTTGGAACAGCTGGAAATCATGCGTCCAGGCCAGCAGCTGTCCCAGTGCGCTTTCCTCGGTGGGGCACTGCAGACACAGGCCTTACCCTTAGGGCAAAGGGCAAAGTTCAAAACAGTTCTGCCGGGTCCATCCCTGTGACCAGAGCATCAGTGCAGACTTGCTGAGAGAGGTGCTGAGGGCCACAGTTTGTCTGGAAAATGCAGAAGTCCAGGCTCCATCCACGACAGCTTGCAGGAGTCCCGGGAATCTCGGTGGAGAAGACGGAGAACGTTCCAAAGCCTTGGCCTGTGGCTGGTGGGAGGCTCCCCTCAGGGTGCCTGCTGGAGCCACAGAGGCTTTCTGAGGACGGCTTAGAAACCAGTGCCAGCCCTGGCCTGGCAAACCCGCAGGCTTGCCTGCGCTCCCACCGACCACAAGGAGATTCCCCGGTGACCCTGAAGGGCCTGGGAGGGCACCTTGTGGCCGCCCATGCCCACCACCCACCACCAGGAGGGTTGGCCTCGCAAGCCTTCTTCTCCAACTCCCGTTGCCCTCCTCTTCCTCTTCCCCATTTCCCTTGCGGAGGAAAGCAGGGATACGGCTCTCACACTCCCCTGCAGGGCCAACCAACACGGGGGTCAATTTGGGTCAAAGGCAACGCAGGAAGAAGGTCCTCCTGCCACAGCCTCTGAAACCATCATGGTGGGCTCCTGGAGACCGAGCTGGGAGGACACCGCCTTTGGCTCAAGAAGCAGGATTTTGTGAAGATTACCGATGAAGGAGGCTTCTGGCCGTGCAGGAGGTGGGGGGTGCTGGGGGCTTGAGGATGCTGCAGTGGCCACAGGACCAGAAGGATGCAAAGGAAAGCAAGTGCTTATGTTTGGTCCAGAGGAAATTAGTGTTTTTGTCTTCACTTTAGGAAGAAAGATAGGGACTAGAAAATCCAGCCGGCTCGGACGTAGTGTGGGCTGAGGGCTGTGATGAAAGCAGGCAGCAGGGGCACCGGCTGCCACCCTCCCCTCGGAAAAAATAAATCTAAGCAATGATTTCAAGCATGGCCCAGGTCCAGGGCCTGCAAACTGCTGGTTGCCAAGGGGCCTGCAGTGGGGACAGGGCCGTGGCCCGTCAGATGGGAGCTCTACTGCTTCAGCAGCGGAACATGGCGGTTAGAGGAGAGCTGTGACTCCGTGAAGCTGGCATCCCGGTCCCGCCGGCTCTGGCTGTGCACCCCTGCCCTCCTGGCCTGGCTCCCCAGGGAAGGGAACCCGAGGACTTTACCACTCTGCTGTCTTGGGTTGCAGTTCCCGCCGGCGCGGGCCTACCCTGCCCTGCAGGTCCCTTCCTGGGGAACTGAGGAATGCACAGAGCGAAACTGCAGGAAAACTGGAGTCCAACCACCATGGATGGAGGACAGCCAGGAGACGCTCCTTCCCTGGCCAGGCTTGCATTTGCCTTCTTAAAAATGCAGGGAAATCTGGCGGTTTCCCGAAAACGCCCTGATGGCGGAATCGCTCTCCGGCTCCTGCTCGCTCTGAGAGGGCTCTGCGGCCCCGTTAAACGTGTTTGGCAAGTGGCGGGGAAAATGGTTTCTTTCCACAAGTCTGTTTCTGCAACAGGTTTACGCATTGTACTTACAGCGCACAGTTAACCTTTATAAGGACGCCTATGTTTCAGTGCAAAGCAAATTAAGCCTTAACGAGCCCCCGTCCTCCGAGGGCTGCTTTACGACCCTGATCCTCGGCTGCGCTCCCCGCACGCTGCCCCGCCTGCGTGTCACTGCCTGCCCTCGCCCTGGGGCAGGTCCGGCCTCCAAACGGGGACCCCAAAGGCAGGGTGGAGATTTCTGCATTCTAGGCAAACCGTGTGTGCTCCACTCAGCTCTTTATTCAAGTTATTGCCGTCTTTCCATCGTAATTACCTGCTGCCACGGGAGTAGAGTGAGGGGGCCCAGGCGTGTGGCCGGGTGGCTGCCTCCTGCCGGACTCAGACCCGGGATCTGTGAGGGCTGAGCTCCAGGGAGAAGGCCCCGCGCCTCCCCTCTGCCCAACAGGAAGGGGAGGGACTGACCCCCCTGCGCCAGCCCGATGAGTTCGAGTGACCGCTTACAAGCAAATACCTGAAGAGCAATTTGGCTAAATCCCTTCATTGTGGGTTTCAGTCCCTCTCAGGAAAGTCTTGCAGCTGGAAAGGGATGCAGAGTCCCCCTCTTCGCCCTCAGCCTCAGTCTGGAAGGAGAGCGGTGGGACCAGGCAGGAAGGAAACCGAGGCAAGAGAGGGCCCTCCCCTCCCACTGCCCCCCAAGAGCGGGCCGTGCCCTCCCACTCCTCTGGGCGAGCAGGCCAAGTGTTCTTTCAGTTTGTCTTTTCTTTTCCTCTCTCTGTTTGGTTTTCCCCAGGTCTGCGGGCGCAGGAACCAAGGAAGCAGAGTCCCGTTCCTGACCTCCAGGCTGCCGAGCTCCAGCAAGAGGGGCAGCCGGCGTGAGGCGCATCCCCCCCTCGCCCCAGGCCGACCTGATCACTGCTTCTCTCCTTTCCTCCTCCTGCTCCTTCCTCTCACTGGTCCTTGAAACCGGGATCTGGCTCAGGCGCCAGCGCCCTTTTCCGGAGAGCAGGGAGAAGGTCTTGCTGGGTGACTTTCACCAGGCCGCACCAGGTTTGCTGAATAGCTCGTGTCCCGTGGAGGAGAGAGACTGGGGTCCTGCTCTGTCCCCTCAGCCTTGCCCTGGACGCTGGCTGGCATCTGTCACCTGGAGGCTCTGCCCCTTGGCAGGAGGAGGGTGCCCTTCCTGCTCCCCCAGCTGCCTGGGCATCCCCAGTAGAGATGGCTGGAGGAATCCTCAAAGTGCAGATTCCTGGGCCCCATCACACACCTGCAGTTAGACAAGCTTCCAGGTGATTCTGCTTCAGACCCAAGTCTGAGAACCTCCATCTTTCACCGTCTGAGAAGGCACTTGGCTAAGGGTGGGTCGTGGGGCCGGGAGAGGCGAGTCTTCACAGAATAATGGAGGCACCAGTGACCTGCGAAGCCCTGGGATTACAGCTTGGTGTCCCTGTGTGTGGACCACGGCTCCTCGCGGGATGTGCCCATGCCGCGTCACACTCACCTGGCAGAAGGACACAGGCTGTCCCAGGAGCAAACACACAGCCTGAAGCAGAGTGGGGGTGGGGCAGCCAAAAGCTGCAGGGAAAACCCACCCAGAACCAAGGACGCTGTCTGCATCAGAGCACTGCGGAGTTAGCGAGGACTCAGGGAGACGGCCAGCACGAGGGTGCCGGGGGACTTTCCTCTTGCCTGGGGACTTCCGCGAGAACCCCAGAGATTATGATAACAGGGAAAGACACCACCACACTCCAATGAGGGTTCTGAGGAGTAGCAGACTTCCCCAGGACTTAGCAAGTGTAGCTGGTTGAATATTGCACCCCAAAAGATACGCCCACACCCTAACTTCTGGAACCTGTGAATGTGACCTTATTTGCAAGGTTTTCGCTGGTGTAATTAGGTTAAATATCTCCAAATAAGATCATCTTGGATTTAAGCTGAGCCCAAAAAGCACTGACAAGTGTCCTTATAAGAATGAGTCACAGGAGCTTTGTACAAATACCCAGAAGTGAAATTGCCATGGTAGTTCCAGTGGTAGAACTAGAACGAGAATGAGAATGTGGTCGTTCTAGTCTTAGTTTATTTTGTCTGATATAAGTATAGCCACCCCGACCTCCTTTTTCACAGGATGTCTTCTCCCATTCTTTGAGATTCAGGCTATGAGTGTCCTTAAATCTCTTGTACAGAGCCTATAGTTGGATCTTGTTTTGTTTTTGTTAATTTATTCAGTCACTTTATATTTTTGATTGGGAGTTTCTATGTTCATTGCAGCAAGATGTGGAGTCAAACTAAATACCCACGGAAGAATGAGGGGGTAAAGAGAATGAGGTATATGTTATAGGTGCTACTCGTCCTTAAGAAAGAGAAAACGCCTGGCATCTGTGACAATGCGGACGAGACAGACCTGGAGGACATTACACTAAGTGAACTAACCCCGCTGCAGGAGGACACACACCGTTCGATTCCACACACCATTCGATTCCACCTACGTGAAGAACCTAAAATAGACCAACCCCAACGAGCAGACAGGGGAGTGGCGGCCGCCAGGGGCTGGGGGAGGGGAGATGGGAGCTGCTGACCAGTGGGCATAAAATTTCAGTGGAGTACAATGAATACATTCTAGAAAGCTGTTGTGTTAACACAGCATTGTATCTGTGGCTGATAAAGCTGCATCGTGCCCTGAAACCTTCGTTAACAGAGGCCCAGAGGGAGACTCCATCTCAGGCGGAGCAGAGACGGCTTCATGAGAGGGACGCAGAGGCTGAAGTGGCCCCAAGCCCAGGATGGCCTGGGCCCACCAGCAGCCGGAAGAGGCAAAGAAGGACCCCCTCCCCCCAGACCCCCACAGCCTTCAGAGGGATGCAGCACAGCCACACCCTGGTCCCAGCCTGCTGGCCTCTGGAACTGGGGAGAATGAATGTCTGTTGATTTAATCCACCGCTCGGGGCGATTCCGTTACAGCGGCCAGAGGAAGCCCGTAGGTCAGGAGAGAGCGAAAGGATGTCTGACCAACACCCCACCCGGGAGGAGGAAGACGAGGAAACGACAGTCCATGAGACAGCCCATCAGAGGACGACACAGGTGTCCGTGGAGAGGTGAGTGCGCGGCCAGGGGCTAAGCTGGGGGCTGGGGAGGGGACGGCCCCGGAGAACCGGCCTAGGACTGATGTGGCCCCCCAGAGTGGCCCCCCCACCGCCTGACTCGCCGCTGATGCGCTGCAGAAATGCAGCTCTGACTGGGACAAGGAGGCGCCAGTGCTTGTCCCAGAGCAGCTCCTGGGCCAGCGCCTCCTGGCCACACATGCCACTTAGTCACACGCGAGGGGACGCTGTCTCTCTTGCACGGCTGTGCAAATTCTCCCCCAATCTCATCACAACATCAGCTCCTCGCCGTGGCGTCGGGACGGAGGTTCCATCCGCCCCGCTTTGCGGCAGCAAACACGATGGCACTCGTGAATAATGACCAGCAGAGCCCGTGAGAAGGGCCAGTGAGGAACGGTATCATTTATGACGTCAAAGTTCGTGAAACTATTTCGTTCGCCCAAACTAAACGAGGGGGATCTGTGAACAAGTATATTGGAGGTTGAAGTAGTGATGACTGAAGCCTCTTTTCGCCCGCGGCGAGGCGCCGTGCATGCTACAGACCCTCCGATCCTGCCAAAGCAGTGTCCAGTCCACGTACCCCAGGCAGCGTCCGACTGCGGGAAACCAGAAGATTGCAAATTGCGAGTGTGGGTTTTCCCCGTCAGAGCTCCATTGAGAAACTACATGAGACTTCCGCGAATGTCTTTATAATGAGCTTCCATATTAATTTTAATAAATCAGTCCGATGTGCTGATGCCGATTGTGCCGTAATTCTGTAATACAAATTAGACCAGCCTTCGAAGTCTTTGAAATGTAGTGTGTTAAAAATGGTACGTACAGGTTAAAAGATACAGATTCGGAACACCAGGATTTACATGGAATTATCACACAGACTTTGATAGAGCCCTGGACCGATTCAAAAGAGCAAGTTCCGTGTGAAGCTGTCTCCTTCTCTTTGAAAGCACCTTGATCTCCGTGCAGTCATCTATTAATTATATTACAGATAAGGTAAATAAAAGGGCGGCAATACGGAGATCACAGCCTTCTTTCTTCTCGAGGAGACTAAAGGCGTGGGCGCCTGTGAAGTGTCCGGGCAATGAGGGATGATAAAGGTATTCCACAGCCGAGAGGCTGCGTTATCTGACACGTGACAGAAAGATCTGAAGTTCAATGGCTGAGAGCAAATCCAAGAGGGGACAGCACAATGTGGCAGAGAAGGGGCCGGCTAGGACGGCGGGTTCAGGCCAGGGCTGGCAGCGGGGGAAGTTGTCCTTTTAGGATGAGTGGTGCTGTTGCTGGTAATGTTTTGATGGAATTTATTTTTAGAGCAGTTTTCAGTTCAGCAAAGTCGAGTGGGAGGTGCGTGGGTTTCCTGTATGCCCCTGTCCCCCTCCACATGCCCGGCCTCCCCGCCGTCAGCACCCCACGCCTGGCGGCCCCTTTGTTACAATCAACCCACTTCACCGGTCATTATCATCCACACTCCGGAGTTGACATGAGGTCTTGCCTCAAGTCCTCAAGTTGTGCAGACTACACACCTCAGGCACTATCTTAGACCGTTCGGGCTGCTAGAGTGAAACACCACAGCCGGGTGGCTCGTGGACCACAGAAATTCATCTCCCACAGTTCCGGAGGGTGGAAATTCCAAGATGAGGCCCTGGCTCCCTCCATGTCTGGGAGGGGCTGTTCTCTGGTTCACGGACGACACCTTCTCACTGTGTCCTCACATGGGGGAAGGGACGAGTAGTTCTCCAGGCCTCTGTTATAAGGACACTGACCCCTTCACGAGGGCTCTGCCTTCCGGACGCAGTCAGCTCCCGAAGGCCCCACTTCCTAACGCCATCGCCCTGGGGGTGAGGATTTCAACACATGTGCTGGAGGGGACACGGACGCTCCATTGCAGACAGTGACAGGACTCTCCGGCACCCGCACGCACGTCCCGGGCAAGTGTGAGGTGTGTTCCCTCAGCCACGTCCCTCGCAGCCAGCGCTCGGAGGGTGCCGCCCACGCTCTCCAGGGCTGTGGCGATTAGGACACCAGATCTAAACTTTTAGGGGAAAAAATGAGCACATTTTCCCTGATCTAGGGGATAGAATTCTAGGGTCTCCACAACAACCCACCAATATGTTTAGGTGAAGTCACATCCGTCTTTTGGATAAAAACTTTGGTGGCTAAACCGTGCTATAGGCTCCCGTGGATTCCAAGGTTTCCATAGCTCCTCTCGGGAGTGGGTCTTCCCACAGTCCCTGAGTGGCTCCTGGAGGTTGTGACCACCTGGTCGTGAGGTGGCTTCCAGAGCTGTGTGTAGCAGGAGTCAAGGTGAGGCCCCGTGTGCTGGCCACAGGACTGCTGACGTGAGCACCGCAGGCCGGGGCTTACACGGCGGAAATGTATTTCTCACAGTTCCGACGCCGGAAGTCCAAGATCGAGGTGCAGCAGGCTTGGGTCCTTCCCAGGTCTTTCTCTGTGGCTTGTGGGTGGCATCTCCTCCCCATGTGTCTTCCCATGGCCATCTCTTGTGTGTCTGTGTCCTAGTCTCTCCTTCTGAGGACACAAGTCATGCCCCAGTGACCTCATTTTAACTTATTTACCTCTGTAAAGATCTTATCTCCAAATGCAGTCACATTCTGAGCTTCTCGGGGTTAGGCCTTCAGCAGATGAACTTGGAGGGCACACCTTAGCCCATCATACTTAGGACGCAGTTCATGCGGGAGGCACCTGGTGGGTCATTTTGGTGACCGCCAGCAGGGGCCC
This sequence comes from Propithecus coquereli, assembly GCF_000956105.1. Taxonomy (NCBI): domain Eukaryota; kingdom Metazoa; phylum Chordata; class Mammalia; order Primates; family Indriidae; genus Propithecus; species Propithecus coquereli. The sequence goes on along the minus strand of NW_012149408.1, from coordinate 24,450 downwards.
CTAAGGCGGAGGTGGCTGTTCTCTCCTGCCAAGGGTCAGCCCTTAGTGAGTCTCTTGAAAACTGCATCTGCCGTTGCGTTGAAACCCAGCATGGGCTGCACCTGTAAATCTTCAGCAAACACTGACTGTGTGGTGGAGAAATCTCCTGTGGAACTCAGGGTGGAAGGAAACTTCACACCGTGCAATCTACTGGGCGCGTGAGCCTTCAGCAAAGGGCATCGGGCATGAGACAGACAGCACGGGGAGCAGGCCAGCGGGACACCACAATCAGCCAACGATCAGGCAGACTCTGTGCCTTCCAGAAGCTTCTCCACAGGGAGAAGCAGATCGTCAAAATAAAAACAAATAAATATGAAACAGTGATAAGATTCATGGAGAAACACAGCTGGTGTGAGGCACGGGGTGCAGCTGTTGGGGGCCTGGCAGGGGAGGTGTGGGTCAGGGGAGTCCCCCTGGCTGGCGTCCTCAGAGCAGAGTGAGGTTCACAGTTGGGGGACACCGGGAGGAGAGCATCCTGGGGGGAAGGCTTGCTGGGGGCTCAGGGAACACGAGCAGGGTCGGGATGTGGGGACCCAGTGCACAGGGCCTCACCCCCAGCAAGGCGGGAGTCACCTGAGGCTGCAGCAGAGGGTGGCAGGTCTGATCCACATCTGGACGTGTCAGCCAGGCGGCTGCACTGCGGGGTGTGGGGGCCCCTCGGGGGGCCGAGAATGCTGGCTCCGACCAGCGCAGCCGGGGGCGGTGGAGAGAAATACTGGGATCCTGAAGGCATTTTAATGGCAAAGCCGACAGGACCCCCAAGACAGGACTGATGGGACGGGTGCAGGAGGGAGGGGCCTCAGGGAGGCATCCCAGGTTCGACTTTTGTCTTCACGTCCTTATCATGGCCCAGCCCTGGCAGGTAGTTGAACTTGAACAAGTGTTCATTGAATGAATATGTAATCTATTCCTGTTTGCTCCTGATTTTGTTTTTCGTCATTATAGCTACGTTAAACCTGGTCATGGTTGCATTTGCTCCTACTTCTCTTGTTCCTGACATTGTATTTGTATATGTTTCGGTGTGTGCGCTTTACTATAAACTACCTCAGGCTATTTTTAGAGATATTTAGGGAAAAGAGGAATAAACTAGAGCAAGGGCACACTTTGGATATGGACACGATACTGCGTTTAGGCAGAAGCCAAGTTCATAGCCTTATTTTTAAATGTGACTGATTATATCTTTGATTGCTTCAACTTGACATACCTTACAGAGCTTTCCAGAAAACCCTGCACCTCTCTGGCTCTAACGGGCTCTGCATGAATTACCCCATTACACAAAGTTTCCTGGGACTCCCGCACGTCATCCTCCTGCATGGAGTAGCAGCGCCCCGCCACCAGGACGGGGACTCAGTCTCCCCGGGAAAGGGCAGCGAGATAAAAGCTACTGACTGTGATTCTGTAAAAATGCACTAGTAGATTCGTAATGCAAATATTCCCCCAAAGATAATTCGTATCAGAAACAACATGGAGCTACTTTTGGCGATGCTAGTGCAACATTTCAGAGAAAAAGTTAAGAGTCTCCCGTCATGTTGAGAAAGAAACATAGTACGTACTTCTGCATGAAGACATCGTTAACACTATCTTAGAAACCATCCAAGCGAAGACGCATTTCGGAACCAGGAAGAGTGAGAATGGCTGTAAACCCGGCCCCGGCCTCTGCTCACGCTCTGAGAAGGAAGGGGGCCCTGGCTGTCACGTCTGCACGAGTCTCACGGAAGCTCCCTGACTTCTGAGCTACCCGTGCCGCGTGCGGTGCTGCTGCGTGGAGGACAGCTGCGGAGAAGGAAGGGTGATGCCCGCTCAGTGCACCTCTCTCTGTGCCATCCAGCCCGCGCCCACAAACAGGAGCGTGGAAGCTTGGAGATGCTGGTCTGTAGGAGAGAGGATTGGACACGGACCTCAAGTCTCTATCATCTTCCCCCAAAACATCCCGAGTAAAAATAAAATCCTTGCCTTGGAGACATATCCTCTATTCTTCTGGCCACAACACCACCCCTGAGCCCCAGCATGTAAATTCCAGAAACGCCCCCCGTTATTCTGCAGCTCAGCCGAGGTTGACCATCCCAGCTCCTCACAGGAGGGAGGGGTCTTCGGACCCGGGAGAAGGAGAGAAAGCCCCCCCACCCTCCCGAGGACACAGGCACCAGCACCACAGGGCAAGTGGGGGCTCCTATTACGGCGCTGATTCAATAATTGTCCACTTTACATTCCAAACCTCTTCCTAGCTATGGCTTTCCATTTCATTTACGCTTTGTTTATGCCAGGCCCATAATGATAAACTGTAACAATTACCCATTTGTAGCTACAGAGAACCCAATTTCATAAAAATTTGTTTAGCTGGCTATTAATCCTGGTCTTTTCATTAGCAAAAAAAAAAAAAAAAAGCCGAACGCATTCTGGTTGACGGCAGTGGACAGCAATATATGAAGTCTTCTAATCTTAAAGCAGTCTGTTATCAACGCAACAATGACATTTTCGATTGAAAAATCAATTTTTTCCCTTCGCTCCTTTTAACCTCTGTGCCATCATCTCTCCTTCCCAGGACCCAGATAGCATAAGTCACCATGAAAGCCAGACAGAAACAGCCCTGGGCATGTCCACGGGACACGCAAATCCTTCTCAGCAGCAGCGGGCCTCATTTTCCTCCAGTGAACGCCGCTCTGCCCCGATCACACCTTTCAACTCTCCTTATTAATCCTTACAATTCCTGGGGAAAAAAAAGTCGAGTTGTTTCTGTTAATAATGCAAGAAGGCGTGAGTGCCAGCTGGGAAGTTCTGGAAAAAAGCGTTATGGCTCTATTAGCCAGATGCCCAGATCGGCCTGTGTCCAAACTGACGCGAGCCGCGCAGAGCGCAGGAGGCCGCTCTGCCCTCGGATGGAGCCTGAATCAGACCCCCGTGTGCTTCTGGAAGCCCCGGACCCATTTTGCCTCTCCTGCTAGTGACCTAAACGGAGTCTGTGTGGTCGGCGAAGGGGTTAGGACAGCAGGCCCTGGGGCCAGCTGCCTGGGCTCTGGGTGGGCACAGTGGCGCTGCCAGATGGCCCGAGGGCGCTCTCTCTGCAGGTGCTGGACGTCTGCCCCAGATAGCCGCCGCTGTGGCCTCTTGGGGAACGGCCTGGCTGAGAGGAGGCTTCACCCAGCTCATACCCGCTCTCGGGCACTCCACATTTGATTCCCGGGGGACGTGAAGTCACCACAGCCTGGCCCACCCGGGAACAACGTTGTAGTGCTGCCCGAGGCCGTGCCCGGACTCAGCACCCTCCCTCCCCGCCCAGAGTTCACCCCCAAGCTCCCCCTGAGCCCCCCGTGTGCTCACCTCCTCCCCAGCGTCTGCGTCCCCCGGAGCCTGGCCTGTGACAAGTTCTCCATCTATAAATCGTGAGACCTGGGCCCTGCCTCAGTTTCCCCACCTGCGGAGATAGAATCCAGATGTGCCCCCCAATGAGGCTGTTGTGACGATGCCGGCGCCTGTGGCCCTCCTGCCACACCGGGACTGACGGTGCCAGTCCAGGTTCCTATCACGAAAGCACCATGAACGGGGGCCTGAGCACCAGACTTTCATTCCCCACAGTTCTGGAGTCTGGGGTCCAAGGTCAAGGCCCCGTGGGTGTCTGGGTCTGCTGAGGGTGCAGTTCCCAGCGCGTTCCCACGGGCCCCACACCCGTGACCTACTCACCTGCCACAAGCCCCACCCAAGATGACCCCACTGTGTCGTCTCAACAGAGGAACTGGGGCAGACACAAGCATTCGGCCCGCGATGATTACTTGTTACTACGCACAAGGTTGCATCATGGTTTGAGCAGGTCAAGGGGGGATTTTTCTCCCATTTCTGAAGTGGATATTTCATGCTCTTTTTGTAAACCCCTGTGTGTGTGTGTGTGTGTGTGTGTGTGTGTTTTGCTTTTTGGCCAGGGGCAGCCGTCACTGGGAGCTCATAATCATGGCTAGAAGGTGACATGATTTATGCCTTTAGAGCCCTCCCTCACTGCCTTCACCATCCGGTAGCGACGCAAGAGGAAAGGTCTAATGGCTTTTCCAATACCCAGGTGAGAGCAGGTGGTGGTTTGGCCCAGGGCTGGCCGAGCAAATGGTCAGAGTGGTGGGTTCGGGAGAGATGCCGGAGGCAGTGTCCGCGGGATGCGCCCTGGGGTCTCTCCTAGGAGCTGAATTAGAGACGGTGCCCGGGTTCTCAGTCGAGCGCCTGGAAGGAGGTGGCTCTGTAAATGAGAAGGGGAGGAGGGTGTGGCACAGGCTCCCTAGCAGGCGATCAGGATGCCCTCGGGGCTTGCTGGGCTTGGGCCGTCCTATCGGTGGGTGCCTCACAGGTGCACAGGGCGGTGGGAGGCAGGCTGCAGGGGCTGTGTCTGGAGTCGTCTGCACATGGATGCTGCTTAGAGATGTCCCAGTGGATGAGGTCACCCTGGGGGAGAGCCTGGAAGATGGCCCGAGTACCCTGCAGGGCTAGAGGGCCGGAGGGGCTGGCAGAAGGGGTAGGAAAGAGAGGGCCGGTGCCCGGGGGAGGACAACTGCAATGTGCAGTCTCCGGAGCCAAGTCCACAGCCTGGTTCCAGCTCCCAGGGCAAGAGAGGCAAGTGTGCCGAGGGCCCAGAGGAGCCGCGTGGGAGGAGAGGGCCCCGGACACAGGCGTGCAGAGACAGCGGCGCCAGGGAGTGCGAGGGCAGGCTGAGCAGACGGGCCAGGAGGGCAGCCTCCGGGAGGAGCTTGGCAGAGGGCAAGAGCAGAGGACATGAGCCCAGACACTGGGGCCTGCGGAACGTTCTGGAGATGCTTGCAGTGAAGAAACAGCCATGAAAGGGGGCATGTGACGAGGGCGATGCCGTGGGGGCTGCTTCAGGGGTAGATAGCAGAGCACGTTTGGATACCACTAGCGCTGAGCCAGGCGCAGGGCAAGGAAATAAATAAATACACTTGACAAGGCTGAAAGGAGGAGCCACGTGGGAAACAGCCCCTCTGCGAGGGGACGGGGGGACACGAGACCCCAGAAGGAATGCCGGGGCTGGACTTAGGCAGGGCCGCGTCCTCCGTCGTGACAGGAGAGGGTCCGGGACTGTGGGGGCTCTTGCCAGCTGGGAGTGGCTGCTGCAGGCTCCGGCGGGGGCTGGGTGTGCTAGTGGAGAGCGCGTCCGTGCGGTGCTGAGACAGGGACAGTCTGGCCCTCGTTCTCCACAAGGCTCCCCGCTCTCTGCCCCTGGGCTCTACCGGAAACCACGTTCGTAAATCTGCTTTCTTCTCCCACGCACCTGAGGGGCATGGCTAGATTCTGAGATGGAAGTGGGCTTGTAGTTTATTCGACCTCTCGCTGAGAGTTCCAGGGATGCCTCCTCTAACCCGCCTCATGGGGTCCCAGGGATGGCAGGGAGCGGTCAGCAGACAGGGAGGCCAGTGTCTACCTCACCCTCTGCCTGTGCCCACCCAGCCCCACCCCAGTGACACCTTCTTATTCCTAAGAATCTCAAAGAACAAAGTGCTGGCCTTCCTGGCCTCCAGGACAACCCCCACGTGACATGGGACCCCGTCTGGGCCAATGGAACCCGGAGGAGAAACCTGCTGCTAGGCTTCTGGGAAAGGTTTTCCTCCTTTCACAAATAAAGGAGTGAGGAGCGCCTGTCTTCCTTGAAGGGTAGGGTGGCAGGTATGTGACCCCTAGACCTTCCTGTGACCTTGATACGTCCTTGAGGGGACATGTCATCTCCTCCCCCGGCAGGGAAGCGAACCAGGAAAATCCGGGCCGCAGCTCTGTCAGCAGCTGTAGCCGCTCTGCGGGGAGGGAGCTCCCGCCGCAGAGGACGGCACCTGGGGACAGTGAATGTCCACAGCGTTTTGGGGCTTCTAGGTGGACATCTACATGGGTTGGCAGAAAATATGAAAACTGCTGCGCTCGCAGCTCAGAACTTGCCCCAACCTCATTTACATTTTGAAAGAGTCCTACTGGTGACGTATGTGTATTGGTGTTTGCCAGAATGAATTCAGTTGTCCACAGCCAGCATTTAAAATTAGAATAGAATAAAATAGAAAATAGGAGAGTGTGTTGCATATGCTATCAGTAGGTACATTTTCGTAAACCTTCCCTTGGTCATAGATGTGCCTGTGTAGGGACATACACGCATGTGGACACTGCATATGTTTTTATTTTTATGCCATAGATTAGTATCTGTGTTATATTTCTGAAAAAGATAAACAAGTTTGAAGTCATTGTACCAAATGACATCTATGACTTTTACCTAATCTAGGAGTCCGTGCAGGGCTGAGCGACTCAGCCCAGGCTGCCCAGCTGGTTAGAGGCAAAAACGGAAACACACCTGGGCTGCACACAGCTCCGCCCACACGCTTCCTATTGGTCCTTGTGGCTAATTTTTTTGGCATTATTGTTGGGTTTAAAATGATCACAAGTGGCAATAATTAGAAGAATCTTAACGCAGATAGACTTACAGAATGAGTTCTACAAAGGAGCAGTAAAAATGATAAATTAGTGTATTAAATTTAAGAAACGGAAATTGTAACTATCAGCAAATATGGTCTCCCAGAGTCACTGGTAGTGGCAAGCTTTTCACCCTGGGGCTCGTGCCAACGCTGGGGGCCATCTTTCCTGTCGCCAGCCCGTCGGGAGGGTTTCATGGGCATTAACAGGCATCCTGGTGCATGTGCACAGCTCGAGCAGAGGCCTGTTCTGTAAAAGCAGGAGCAGGAAGACTTTCCCATGATGCGCGGGATTCTGGGACTCTCACCCTCTTGCTAAAGACCTTCTTAAAAGTTCATTTCATAGCCAAGATATTGATGTTTGTAAGTTTATTATTATAAACAGGAATGCCATCAAGGGGCTTTTACCTGGGACACAAGCCCAATGACGAGAGTTGACAGTGTGGGGACAGAAGGACCTGGCCATCCTTACTGTTTCCACTAGAGGTGGACAGACACACAGCAGTGCACGACGTGGCAATTCACCCACAAGACACGCATCTGGCGGGTTCAAGCGTGTTGATGCTCAGGACATACATCTTCAGGGCTAAGTGTGGTCTAGGAGGTGGCTTTTCATCATCTTTATTGCTACTTCCCACAATCTTACTTGGGTCCTTATCTGTCTGGGATGGTCTGCAAGTGTGCATGCGCACACGCCGTGAGCGTGGTTCATACATGTTCTCCACCGTTCACTCTGCATCTGCCTGCACGGGCTGGAACACACACAAGAGAATCACATCTGATTTTAAAGAATTTTCTGGGTATGAGCCCAGATCTCAGAAAACTGGTTTAATTAAATTTAAAGCTTTAAATGAAAAGTATCCCAAAAATATTTGCACTGTAAATTTTTTATTACAAAACTTTTCTGTGTCATTAAAAAATGTTAAACATTCACATAAGTATAAATAAGAAACATCAATTAGTAGTATACCACCATTTAATAGAAAAAGCACAGTTAATATTTTGTAAATTTCTCTCCAGGCTCATTTCAGTATATTCATGTGAATACATATAGAGATATTGCTATAGACATAAAAATACGTAATTTTTCCAAAATTGGGGTCAAATCACAAACATAATTTCCATATTTTGGCATTTAGCATTATGATATAAAAATATTTATATTGTTAATATTTTTGAAATTTGCTTTTTAGTGGCTGCATATTGTTCCATTGTGTGGCTGGATCAAAATCTGTTTGGTTGTTCCTCTTTTCTGGGACTTTAGGTGATTCCCATTTTCACTCTCATATATAATGTAGTGAGCACAGATGTTTCCCTGACACTCAAGAATTTTCTCATACTCTTTTCAGCTCTTCTTATACTTTCCTATACTTCTTATTCTTCTTTCACTTTCTTTTTCTTTTTTCTTTTTAAGATAAACAGGAAAAAATTCCCTGAGATTGCTCTGGCGCTAAAAGTCAAAATCAGTGCCGGGGACTTGGGGCAAGGCCATTCCGTAGGATGCAGACAGAACCACGGGGCAGGTCCTTGGACCATCAGTCCAGCTGTGAAATCAGGGTTGTCCCTGTATGCCATCAGGGCTTGGGGACAGAGGCCTTTCCAATGGGTTTCCTAAGAAGGGAAGGAAATGGATCTGCCTGGACACCCACCTCTTACTCTGCCCATCATGAATGTCACCTGGGCTCCGGGACTCACTCTGTCTCTACTTCCAAAGCCTTGATTTTCTTCTTCCTACATTTTTCCTCAAGAGATGTAAAAGCCCAAAGGGATTGAGCCCAGATGTCCCACAATTCAACCTTAAACAAAACCATAGCTGGTTCTAATCCATACTGAAATAAACATGGTGGCCACCATGCTCTCCACAGCAGGGCTCCAAGGACTCTTCCGACATGCACAGGGAAGCCAGAGTGTGTGCCATGGACCAGGAGACTTTATCCATCAAATCTGAGCTTCAGGCTTCTATTCCTGCTGACACTGGGCCATCCCGGCAGCACCCAGACACTGTGCTTCATTGACTCATGGCGGATGTCTTGTTTTAGCTGCGGTGGCAATGCCTTTCACCAGAAACACAAGCACGTGACAGTCACCAACCCATTTGTAAGTTCCAACAATGTCTCTATTGGCCCCCAGCTGGGTAAACTGAGGCCCATGTGGGGTTGTAACTAGGGCCACACACTGAATCTGTAGAGGAAAGCAGAGCTGGGTCTCGCATCTAGAGCGTCCTGATTGAATTGGTTGTCAAATGCCAGATATCACAGAGAGTGAAACTAAAATTTGGATAAAGGGATCTCTGGACACAACTATGACACTCCCTGAGAACAACACAAAATGACCATGAGTTGGCAAAAGAAAGGAAAGGGGCAGAGAGGGAGACAGCACGGAGGAAGGGTGCAGGCAGGTGCTGTGGGGTCCTGGGTGCTATAGTAGTGGCCTGCCTTCCACCTGCCGGCACCGGAGCAATCTGAAGTCGGGTTCCACTCGTCAGCAAGAGGAAGTGGGCTTACGTAGCTCCGCTGGCACGTGGCAACCAGAATTGTCATCATCCGAACCCAGCGCCTCCTGCTTTGCCTGGAGGCGGATGGTGCTCTCAGCCCTCAGGCCACACATCCCCCTGCAGCTTCACGATACTCTGGGACAAGGGCAAGAGGGCCTCTAGGTCCACTCTCCAGCAAGGAAGACTGAGGCCCAGAGACACTGTGACCCACCTACGCTGCTGTGCTGTGCATTTTTGGGTCACACACATACGCGGCCATGAAGGGAAGAACATGAGCACGTGAGGCAGACTGCCTTTCAGCTCTGGCCCTCGTGACACTCTGGGCTGGCCCACGCTTCCTGCAGCAGGGAGGGCTGTCCTGTGCAGCATGGCAGGTTAAGCAGTGTCCTCAGCCCCCATCCAGCACCCCTGTAGTCACCTGGGCAGGGACACAGCCACAGTCCCCAACACCGCAAACCACTAGGCTAGCAAAGGGACTGTAGGGGAAAACAATTTGTCACCCATGCACATGCAAAGAAATTGATGATTAATGTTGGTGAAAGAGGCCCACCCAAGTCCAAACTATTGTTTGCTGAGGCTCTTTCCGAAATGCCCCATGGTCTGGGGCAGCTCTCGGAAAGTCAGGTCTCTGCCTGGGCCAGGAGGATTCTGGAAGCTTTCTCTTCCTTGTTCCCTTGAGCTGTGAGTTCCCCACTTCACTCAAGGGTTTTTCAGTCCCTATCTAGAAAACATGAGGTCAGGACACGTTCATTTCAACTCGGTGGCATTTCTATTGGGTTCACATCCCAGCGGTAAGAAAAGTTGGGATGCCACCTCTTTACAATGACTAATAGGAAATAATTGGGGATCAAGTGGAATTTCGAGGCATTTGATTCCCCACAAGCTAAACTTCGTTATCGGAGGCGATCCCAAAGATCAGATCCAAGTGCCACCTCCCTGCAGCCGCTCTGGGCCGCCTTAGGCAGACAACGGAAAGACTGTGCTGCCCCTCGAGGGGACAGGCTGGTGCCTGGGCTTGTTCCCCATCTTCCTTGGAGCTCAAAATGGCACCGGCTGTCGAAGGTGCGGTGGTCCCCAGAGCCAAAAGGACAGCAGCCTGGGAGCCGTGGCTTTGGTTTAACATGGAACATTCTTTCTCCAATGGTGACATTTCTAAGCTGTGCAGTGTACTGGTGTCAGGAACACAGACGGTGATGAAGCCGGCACAGAGTCACTGGGAGTGCCACCCACCTGCACCCATGCCCAGGCCGGCGTGGACCCTGCTTGTGGAGTTAGGGAACGTTGGGAAAACAACTCACAGAAAGGATAACACAGAAAGGTGCATTCTCAGAAGGTCCGGAGGAAATATTAGGTTTTATATTGTGGTTCACAGCTATTTTTCACTGACGGGCACTGAAGCTGGTATCAGGGAGGCTTAGGGACCAGAGTTTTAGTCCTTTTGGTACCCCAGTGACAGGAGGTTTGTCACTGACCTGCTCCTCATTGTAGCAGACCACATTTTTTATTTTAAGATTACACATTTTAAGATTATACATTGTTAGACATCATCCTTGTGGTCAAAGAGAAATGCACTTTAAAAAGTCAAAGAAAATTGCTGTGGCAGAACCGTGTGCTTGCCCCTAAATGCAATTATTTATGCGTAATTATGTGGCTTTCATAGCACTTTCTCTTTCACTTATGGGAAGGATCCATCCGAATCAGGGAACGTTATTTCCTATTTGCTAGGGTGCCTTATTGAAAATATGCTCATAAACCTTTAATAGTTATTGTGTTTATTTATTTCATGTTCTGTTATTAGCACACACACATCTTGGACACATCACAAAAGATGAGACGGAAATAAATAGTTGTACTTTATTTTGTGGTGACCTGAATTTAGCATCAGATGTGAACATCATGACAAGAAATTTCGGTGGAAAGATAAAAGTCAGACCACATGCCGAACGATATTAGTCGCAGATGTGGTCGTCGGAGGGGCGATGGCATTTCCTCCGAACGGGAGGACACGCGGCTCCAACTTGGACGCGAACGTGATGAGCAATGGAAGTATGCTTTGTTCCCTGCCGTCACATGCTCTCGATATGCGCAGTTGTCGCTTCCTTGTATTTTTTAAATCAAACACTGTCCTGTCCGTGTACAAGGGCTGCCTGTGCGCCGCTGTGCTCGAGCTGGGCAGTGCAGACGGCTGTTCAGAAGTGTCCAGCTCCAGGGCTACACATAGGGACATACTCTGCCTTTTACTTACTGCCACTGTGTACCTACACAGACGCTCCCACACGTGTGCACACAGAACCGATTTTCTCTGCGGGTTCCTGGGGTTCTCACCAACAGGACGTCTTCTCTCAGCGCCGACGCCCCTCACATAGCTCTCCACCCCCAGACACCCATTAATTGACTGCAAATGCAACTTTATTGGAAAATGACTGCAGCTTTATTAAGCAACTGGATTTACAGGCAATAACATAATCAATATAACATTAATATAGCACATAATTAAATAAGATTCCTACAAGGTCCTGCCTGTATCCTGAAATATAGAGAAGTTAATTGTTTTCACGGATGGCATTAACCAGCAGGATTGGAAACCAAACTTGGAAGAACACAGTCCCCAGTTGTTCTTAGGTTTTAAGTATTCCACGTGACACAAATAGGAAACGGTCACCAAAGCCACAGGAATGCTGCGTCACCATCCGCTCCTCGGGGCCCCTCTCTCCCAGCCTGGGGGACACCCGGCCGGCTAACGCTCTCACTGTGGACTAAGGAGCAAAAGGCAGAGCAGACTGTGTTTACTTTGTTTCCCCAGCAGTAGAAAAAGGACGCACTGCCACGGGCTCTCGGAGAGTTGCCGTGGAACTCGCCACATCTGCTGAAAAATGGAAGAATTTGCTCCCCTTGGAATGAAACCAGCCAGCACTGTCTCCGGAGTCATGTGCTCATATTTAAAATGCAGGGAAGTCCCAGTAGAATATTCTTGCAATGGGCTCAGAAAGCAAAACACCAGGAGAAGGAAGCCTGTTAAATGAGAACCTTGCGCATGTGCGCGGCCAGTGGAATATTTGAAAGACAAACATCGTGCGCCGGGAAGCGCCATAAGGGAGGAGGCCGCTAACTCGTTAATTCCACAAGGCTAAAGCTCTTAGCCACGCTTCGCCCAGGGGCGCCTCCCACCTGTGCCGTCTGTAGCTTCAGTAACGTGGAAACTGGCTGCTGGAACGTCCCCAACACTGCCACCAAAATTCAGCGTTTAGCACATTGACCGCCATGCGAGTTGTATTCAACTCATGCTGGTGCTGAGCCCGGGGCCCCCTGAAGCAAGTGTAACTGACACGTCTCTGCACCTTTCATTTTTCTACGTATGTTTACCTTTAAATTACACTTGAGCCTGAGAAGTCAAGAATAACACTTCACCCTCATGCACTATTTTTCAGGTTTCCACGTTACTTTTTACATTACTAATTTTCAAGTTTTTGTATTAGTCTTTTATTGAAAAACAGGAAAAAAAACACAGTTTTCATTACATTAGAAAGGATCATTTTATTTACAAAGTCTTTATTCTATTTTTGTAATAAAACACTGTGGCCCCAAGGAAAAACGTTTCTTTTCTAGTGCAGCAATCAGTGTGTGAATTGGAATAAATAACGAAAGTTGGTGTGGCTTTTGAACACAAGGGTGAAAAACCATCTTTAAGCCATTTGGCTTCACGTGCGAGTAGACATGATGAGGAAGACTGAGGTGTCATCCTCAGCAAACCTTTGCTGGGATCCGCTTTGTGTATGACGCTGACAGGGGCTTCGCAGAAAGGCCTCTGCTCTCGAGAAAGCCCCAGCCTGGGAAGGAAAGCCACACAGCCACAGGCCAGGGCACAGGCCCTCTTCTGCAAAGGGGACCACTCTGAATGCATCTGGGCACGGAGCCCCAGATTGATCCGGAAGCAGAGCAGTTGCTCTGGGCCAAGTGAATTTCAGCAGGCCCTTATAATATCCCTCCGAGAGAGAAAGCTGCAGAGCCCTGATGATTCCGGAAAGCAGAGCCGTTCACCTGCCAAGGCACAAAAACCGTGTTGCCAGGATCCAGACAGTGGTGACAGCAGAGTCAGCATCATGACAACAGCGTGTGGCCAGCCAGGGAGGGGACTCTGGGAAGTGTCAAAGGGGACACCTATGCAGCCACCCTGGCCCAATTCCAGCTTCGGTGAGAACCACCTGCGGGGCACTACGAGAGCCCCGGGTGACGGAGTTGGGGGAAGAAGGCTGGCGCTAGGGAGAGGGAAGGGGTGGACCCTTGAATCCGGCGTGAGCACGCCAAGCCGTGTAGAGCAGAGGCCCATGCTGACTCTGACTGATCACGCCTCCCCATACTCTCCGCCTCTCCTTACTGTCTCCCGTCCCCTAACGTCCTTTGGAAGATACCAACACAGAGTCACAGACTTCCTCCTGCAGGTTTTCCTGATCACGGGTGTTCACACTGGGCACTGGGAGTCCCTGACTAGAAGCTTCTTCCTTCTCACCATTCGCACACAGACTTATGGGTCCTCAGAGTCCACTTGCCCACGTGGGGTCTGCCTTGCTACCTGCAGAGCGGGGCGTCATGTGCCCTTCGGGGTCCATGAGTCCGTCACTATGAGACCCAGCAGTTTTGGGATGGGAGGCTTTCTCCAAGTCAGCGCATGTTCTAGCAAGTGAGGGTAAGTGGAGGGTCTGCGGGCAGAGAACGTTCTCCTGCACCTGAGTGCCTGAGTAGGTGGCAGGTGGGCATGAAACCGTGCATCACTGCCGTCTCCCAGCTAACGGGTCAGAAGTGGTGACAATCTGCCATCTGCCCTTCCAAAATGAACATCTTCCTAACACGGGTAAGGCACAAGTTTGATGCTCCCTAAAACTTAGGAGTTAGAAGACCTGCAGCAGCGTGTGATGTTGGGGCAGGAAGGCTGAGCAGCTCTGGGAAGATAGACCCTTCCGCTGCCAAAAGGGAAAAGAGATTTTTAAAGCCTCAGAGGGATTCTTGCACATCAAAAGCTATCCAAAATGAACACTTGACTCGGGTAATTGTAAATATATATGAAACATGTGCACTGAATTCAGCCCCTTAAAATTATGGATGGGTGTACCCAACTGCACAGCGTTTGACCACCTCCAACTTTCTAAAAATATTTGGGGTTCAAAGTAAGCCTTTTAAGGAAAATCAAAGCCATATGTTTCCGATTCATTTATACTCAGCTTATCAAAATGTTGCTTGTTTTGAACAGATATTTTATGTTCAAGAAGTTTTGGGGCTTGTCTTAATAAAGTTAAAAAAAAACGTTTTTTCTTAAAAATAAGGACTATGTCTGAAGAGAAAATGAGCTACCACTCATATAAATTAGGACGGTTTTCAAACATGGTTAGGAAATTTTTTTCTATCTTTATTTTTAAATATGGGTGCTAGAGGGAGGGAAAATAAAGACGAAAGTGGGTGCGGTGGATTTAATGATATTTTCGATTCTTCATTTTTCCCTGGAAAGGTCCCCTGAGTTTTGCGTCCCTCCCCTTTCCTTCCCCGCGGTCACGCTCAGTTCTCATTCCCAACACTGCACCCAATGACACTTTGTTATTCTCCAATACGTTATCATTTTATCATTCATTTATAAAGTTATTTTATTATTCCTGTAACAGGAGGCTCCTCTTACAATGTGGCCTTTCCATCAGGCATCCTCCGCCTGGTCGCCACCTGAGAAACTCTCACTCGTGTAACGCATTTTATGTCTTGGGCAACTGCCATCTACTTTTGGAATTAGCAACTGCATCATTCTAAGAAATGTGTAAAAAGGAAAAAAAGTGCACAAGGTTAACTGTATGTACAAATAATCATCGGCCCTCCGATGCAGGGGAGGCCTTCGGAATGGAGCGTCCCAGGACTGGACAGTGCAAAAGTGCCTCTGCCGCTGCCCCTGACAAACGGAGGCCACCAGCGTTCCCGTTCCCGCCATGCGTCGGGGGTCAGGCGACATTTTATCATCCCCCTTTTAACTGCTGGGAGTTGATGAATGGCCCTGGTGGCCGTGGACGCAGCAGGACATCCGTGCAGATCTGCTGTCCCTGTGCAGCTCTGCGCAGCCACGGACGTGCCCGGATGTGCTCACGGTGAGCAGTGGGGCCTCCGAGGGGCCGGCGTGGAGAGCCTGGCAGGGAGGCCCCAGAGGATCTCCTCTCTGGCCAGCATAAATAATTCTCACCATTAAAGATTAATTTGTTTGGTTCTGCAATGCTTTAAAACCTTCCCCTTCCAGTTCAAGTGTTAATTAACCAGGCAGGGTGACACTGAAGCCTTTTAGTGCCGCCTCTCTAACAGGCAGTAGTTGGATGCAGCTTAGGGCGCAGGCGGCCGGTCCCCGAGTGCAGGCTGCACAGGCAGCTTCAGAACCACCTGATGTAAATGCTCACTGCTGGGCCCACTCCACCTCTGCCGAGACAGGACACGGGGAGAGGTTGCTGAGGAATGTGCATTTTTAACAAGCTTCTCTAAGGCTCTTCTCCAGGGGGGAGAGGGGGTACCTGGGAGAAAGGATGAAGAGAGGGTAGATTACCCAGAGGGAGAAACCCAGTTCTGGGCCTCCTCTTCCTCCATGCCCCAACTCTGAGCTCCCACTCTTGCGTTCTCTGTCTCTGTCTCTGTCTCTCACACATGCACACGCACACGCACACACACACACACACACACACGCACACCCCACAACTCGGGCAGCTCCTCTTGAGCCACTGCCTGGCCTCCCTGAACCCAAGCAGGAGACCACCATGCCCGAGGCCCCCGTCTGAATTTCCTGAGGGGGTGCACACCAGGGCTGGCTCTTGGTCCTCAGCAAGACGTGCACATGTCTGTCCTGGGAGCTCTCGCCCACCTGTGAGCTCTGGCAGCTCAGGTTTAGAGCTAATGAGAATGTCCTCATATGGCCAGTTAGGGAATTTTAAGAGGGACCTCTAAAATCCTCCATCAGTAGGTCTCCACACAGCCGGTCTGATAAGTTCTAGTGTCCGATTAGTCTCAGTGACGGTGCAGAAATACCTAAGGCTCCTTTAGCAGCCTTTGGAGTCAGAGCAGTGTGCCCCTTTCTATGCTACACAGATTTATTCTCCTGCACAATTTCAGAGCCTTCACTGTCATTCTTGTTACATTTCTCATTAGTTTTTTTTTTTTTTTTCCATAAACAAGATGTTGTCTGCTGAGTTATCTGCGGTTAGATTTGCCAACCCCGTCCCAACAATGTGCTGGCAAGGAAACCAGACTGTCCACCAGGAGTGACCTCAAAAGAGAAGAATTTGGAGAGTGAAGCCGCTGAAGATCCTGGAGCAAAAAGAACAAACAGAGGAAAATGGGAACGAAATGGGAACCATCAGCCAGGCCATGACCCACCCACACAGCATGGCCGGCCCTGACCTCTTCAGTGCTGGGAACAGAATAGCGAGGTGACCGATTCTAAGTCAGGAGCCACGATTCGAAAACTATCCTTAACACGTCTGGAGTCGGAGGGGTAATGCACACCCTCGCCAGAGTGTAGGTGCCGGTCAGGTGGTCCAGCAAGGAGACCAGGGATGCTCGGGCAGGTGTCCGTACTGCAGCCAGGCAGCTCTGCAGGGGCGTACGGTAAAGGTCTGCACGGCGCAGTAGCACGGGAAACACACACACAACATAGACCTCGGAGCGTCCACACGGCCTGACACCCAACGTCCCGCGTTCCCTTCAGGATGGCGGGGAGGAGCGAGTGAGACCGGCCCTTCTCTGCTGAGGCTGGCAGGGCCTGGGTGTCAGGCTCGGCGGGCGGGATCCGACAGCCCCTGGGAGTATATTTATTGTAAGAGGATCTTTCAGTGAGAAACCAACTGAAATTCCAGCCCCGTGCATTTCATGAGGACATTCCACTTAGAGGCAATAAATCAATACCTGTGTATATAAACAAATAAATAATAGCTATGTGACAGAGGAAAAGAAGGAAAAAGTCTTACCAGAAACTTGAACTTTCCCTGCACACCCTCCCTTTAAACCCCGTGTTTTCAATTACGCACATGGAATCTATATGGATGCTAATATGTTTGCATTCCTGGCTTTCATTTTATTTTTTTTACAACTCACCGCAGGATAGCAAAGTCAAAAATATACTATTCTGATCAACGGGACACATCTGTGGTGAATCCACACAGAAGCAATTAATTTCCTGGTGGTATTTTTACACTGGGGGCCTTATGCAGGTCCCTATTATACAAACAAAAACTCCAGACAGCTCCTGCTGCCTGATAAAAAATAAATCAGATTGCAGAGGGCGGTTTGGCCTAGGACTGCTACGGGCTATGACTTGTAATGAGGCATCCCAACACTAATTATGAAGCTTATTAAAGAGAATTGTGGAACTTGTACCGAAGTGCACGCGGTAATCACGTTAAAGGAGGCAGGCCCCGGGAACCGCAGCCCGCCCTGCCCCTGCTCCGCAGCGTGGACGGCGCAGGCACAGCCGTGTGCGGATCAAATCACAGGAACAATATTATTGTGTTTGGCAAATTGGTCAGGATAAATTCGATCGAGGGGCAGGTGAGAATCACAACAGCTTGGTGATAATTCACACATCAGAGCCTTCCTGCTCACTAACATCTGGCAGGGAAGGGTCCAAGAAACTGTCAGGAGCAAACGTCGCCGACACAGTGTTTTATTATTAAACTTATTCCGAATCTTCTCAAAGGTTGCAAAAGCAATATTTCAATGTACTCTTTCAGGAGGGTAGGGAAAAAAGATTAATAAAGATGTTAGGAAGCTGAACTGCTGTGAGATTTGTTTAATTATTCCCCACAGGACTGCCCCAGCAATCTGCTGACATTTAGCCCCGACCTTGCAAATCCTCAGTAAATATTAATATATCAACTCAAACAGGGACCGTTGTTTCATTGGTTCACGGAGCTCGGAGAGATTCGCCACAGCGGTGAAAAATAATGTGCAGAACTGAGGAAGACGGGCCTCTTTGATTTCACCTTCTGCTGCACACACGAGCTGGGAGCACCAACAGAATGGAAACGCCGCTCCTTTGCCACAGCTGTGGAGTGACACTTCAGATGCCGTGGCTCCCTTTGTACAGCCTGCTGGAGTAATCCCAGAACCACAGTGGCAAGAGATTAGAAAGGAAGCAGAAGGGGAGATGCAGAGAGGAGAAATCACACTCTATTATCTGGAACAGGGGAAATTTTAATAATGCGGAAGGCCCGCCCTCCAGTCCCAGCCAGGATGAGGCTCACGGAGGGTCAGACCCCCACCCCCAGACTTGGTATTGCAGCCACCCGCCTTGGGATCACCTCCCTCCGCCGCCCTCCCTGACCCCGGTCCACACGCTCCCACGTGCAGATCTGAGGTGGAAATGGTCCGTTTTGATTGAGAGTTTGCTAAAGGAAAAAAAACAAAAAAAAGACAATTGCTTTTCAGTTTTGCCATGTGTTTGTATGTGCATCGGTAGGGTGGAGGTGGTCTTTTTGGAGGGTTTTTTTTTTTTTTGGAGCCTCAAATTTAGATACCTATTATTAACTTATCCCCATATAAATGCTCTAAAATTCCCAAAGGCCGAGTGCTCGCTGTGGGCCGAGGAAGCCTCCAGTTCGTGGGTGCAAGAAAGGGTGCTTTGGGGCCACATTTGGCTTTCAGATGCACTGCTCTGCAGAGCTAATGCGTGATTAATTTTATTCATAAAAATGTTAATCACTTCATTGTGAGATCTTTTTAACATTCAGTGCAGCGAACACCTTTTTAATTTCTCTTGCCCACCATCTCGCAGATGTAGTTAATATTTTCTCACATTGCTGCAGCTATCCGAGGAACTGGCAATTAACCATACGTTTAAAATTCAGCAACGGCGCGGCCACGGCAGCCACAAACAGCACGCAGAAGACAGAGAAAAGCGCACCAAGGCTGCAAGTGACCAGTCCGGGTAATCCCGTGTCGTCACCCCCACTCTCAGGGCTGGGGCACCAGTGTGACCTTCTAGGGAGCCGCCGAAGAGTCCCCTCCCCCGGCGCCCGTACCGATCTGAAACCCGCAGCGCTGGAAATCGAGCGGGCTTCTTCCCTGTCGGAAAGGGCAGCTTTACAGTGGACTCGGAATTAAAAATAAAGCCCTCAGTCTAGGAGATTTCACCTGCCTTGGCCTTACTCCCCCGCCGCGTCGTGCCACCGAGCGGACCGCGTGGACGGTGGGCTCGGCTGGGGGCCGAGCCGGGGACGGCGGCGCTAGTTGGGCGCACTGGGCTCCTCCGCCCCTGGCCCCGAGCAGCGCGGCCATTGTGTCCCTGCATCCAGTCGGCGCGCTCGGGAGGGTGGATAAATGGATTAGGGGATCAGAGACACCCGCTGGGTCTTCTGAAGCCAAATAGCAGGCACGGAGAGGACGGCCACTTGCGCCCCGCCCGAGGGGAGGAGGGCGGTGACTGCAGGCCTCTGCCCCTCCCGTCCCGGGAAGACCCGAGACCCGCCTTTCCTTCAGGCGGGCACCTGGTCTGGTCGGGAGGGAGCGGGGAGTCAGGGACGTGGGCTGACTCGCTTCAGGCCTGCAGCCCGGCTCCTGCGAAGTGGCCTGCCTGTCCGCGGGGCCTACCTGTCCGCGGCCTACCTGTCCGCGGGGCCTGCTGTGGGGCTGTGCTACGGAGGCACTGCACCACCTGGGGTCAGGGACACCTTTTTTCTTTGCCTCCTCACTTAGGCCAAGGCCAGAGTCTCAGGAGATCAGGGGACCTTCGGCGTCCCAGGCCACTGGGGTGACGTTCCGCGGGCTTTAGGCACTTTGCCTTCGTGGACCTTTTCCTCCATTGAAAACAAACGTTAAAAATTATATTTTACGACTCCATTGGTATAAAGACGAATATGTTGATATTATAAAAATATGTGAATACATTCTCTTCGACCTAAAAGTTACCTTGTTTTTCATTTGAAAATAAATTAAAGCATTTTCGTGGGCCCCTAAAAGTATCGGGCCTGGGGCCCGGGCTGGCAGGAGAGGGCCCGGCCTCGCCACCGGGTACGCGGCCCCCTGCGCTCTCCCCAAGGGGGCCCATTCTCAGACCTCGTTATCGCTGGGGAAGGGGCTCTGCTTCCAGCCGCCAGTCTTCGTAGGAAAGGCCGCCAGCAGTCCCCACGGGATGACCTTTGGAGGCCTTTTAGCTGGGAGCCATAATTAGAGGCTCTGGCTCGGTGGGGCGCTGGAGAAGCCCCGCAAGTCTTCTCCCCACTGAGCTGCCCAGGGATTGCTGCCCGGGTTTTTCTTGGAGGCCATTCATCCTGCACCCCAGGGCGCAGCTGGAGGCCAGGAAGTTTCCCTGTAGGCGAGCGTCAGGAAGCCCTGAGGGGCGGGCCTGCTCCCTCCACAATCTCGGGGTCCCCCAAACCCACTCACTCACGGGGCATGCGGGACCCCTCAAGGCGTGGGCTTCCTCACCACACCCAGAAAGTGCCCCCGTCCACGGCTCTGTTTCCCGTCCTCCCACACTGTATTTGCCCACCCTGGCCTCCCCCTCCTCCCACATGCCCACCCCACCTGAGGCCACAGCCTCACCTGGAGGCCAGCGAGATGGCAGTACTCTTCATGGGGCCAGAGAAGTGGAAGGGCCACCAGGCCTCTGCTCAGTGTCCTGTACCCCAAAGCCGCCCCCTCCTGTTCTGGGAGGCCCTAGAGCCCAGCTGACTCCAGACGTGGTACTCAATCCTGCGATGTGGCCCAAGTCGCGCAGGCATTGGCCAGAGACCCCCGGAGGTTTCCCTGTCCTTGCAAGTTCCTACCGCATGCCCAACCTGCACAATGAAGCCCTGCCCCTCCGCAAGCAGGCCGCTGCCCCAGCCTTCTTACCGACCAGCCAGCCACTGTCCCCGCCTTGCTTCCTTCCCTCCTTTTTGACCCCTAACACGTCCCCACCAAACCGGGCCCTGTCGCTTTCAAGAGCACTTTCTTTGTTTCAATGTCCCCAAATCGATGTCCACAAACCGCCGCCCCCTACTCCATGCCTAGATGGGCGGATGGCTCCACCGTCCACACTGGGGCCAAAAGCCAGCCCCAGGGTACCCCGTTCTCTCTCTCCTCCAGCCTTTCTGGCTCCCTCCCTCTCTCTCCACAGTCCCATCCACAAGGACGACTGAAACTTTATAGGGCATGATTCATCGGGTGGTGCGCCCCTCAGAGCCAAGGCGCATGTTACATTAATCAGTGTCAGACCACTAAAACCGAGATATGAATATGAATTCTCCATATTGCAGGCGAGACAGATGTGCGGGTGAATATAATTGATCGGGGAGGGAGAGCAGGGTGGTGGGAGCAGAGATTTCAGAGGCTCCAGCAGGTCAGCCACAGGGGCGCCCACTCCCAAATCCTCCAGCCCGCAGGGGTGGGGGCAGGACTGACGCAGAAGGGCTGCGCCTCTGATGCCTCCTCTGTCACCTACGCTGACCTGCGCTAGAGCTGACAGGATCCCTGGACTGGATTTGTTTCCTGTCCCCACATACACACACATCTCCAAAAAAAGCTCAGTATAGAGGCAAATCCTCCATTTGGCACACAGGGTGTCTGTCCTGCTTGCCCTCCGGACAGGGGATCTGTGTCTAGAACATCAGTCCTGTGGACATCCTCAGCCTACCCTTTCTGGACATCAGTCTCCTCCCTTCTGGTCACAGAGCTTCTGCCACCTCCAAAACTGCCCCACGCAGCGGGAGAAAGGGAACACCTTTGCTCAGGCAGGAAGTTTCTCCAGAACTAACAGGGCTTTAAGTTTTAGAGACAAGGGAGGTTTCCGCATTTTCTAAGTTCACCCCCAAGATTATTTCAGGATGTGAAACACCGGGCACATGGAGTGATCTTCCTGCTCCCCACCCCCCGCCCCCGCACATCTAGGTGGCTGCAGTAACCTGGAAAGATGCAAACGAATAGTGCGCAAAGGACAAAATGCTCTTCAAGGCTCAATTAAAGTCATTTCTAGCTATTCGCTGGAGAAATTCTGAGGCTGGCCATCTGATTTCTTTGCATGGGAGCTTGGTTCTTCTCGAGAGAGCATTCGGACCCTTCACCTCCAGGCCACTGCATTCAGTGCAAGTGCTGGCCCAGCCACCTCAGCAACCACGGGAAGGGAGGCCCAAATGTCTTGTACAGGGAAAAAAGAAGAATGGAAATAGGAGGTGTGTGGCCGGCAAATGCCGGCATGAACCGTCCTATGTGACTCAGGGAAACAAAGAGATGAGCGTGCCCAGGGCAGAGAACTCCAGGGTCCACGTGAATTCCACCTGCTATTTCCAGCAGTCACCTGGAAGGATATCCCAAAACACTTGGGATTCCAGAGCAGCGTATATGTGCCCGGAAGGGTGCAGGATGTGGCTGGGTAAGGCTCCTTAGTGTTGTGGTCTCCCTAGGGACATAGAATTCATTGAGCCCCAGTGGTCAGAGTGGAGTCTAAGGCCCCTTTCCAGGACCTCTGGAATGAGAAGCCCAGGACTGTGATGACGCACGAAGTCCTAGCGTCGAGGACGCATCGAGGACAGAAGAGGAACACTTCTCTAGTTTAGCAAGCCCCTTGTTGGACAATAAAACACCTGGCATAAAGCCCGGAGACCGCTCCCTCCCACCAAATGCCAGTAGCCTACTCGGCAGGCTGGCACCCTCCAGAACACACATACAAGGGACAAGTGGGTGCACATCTGGGACACAGAACAAACCTCACCGCTACAAATCCAGGCTCGTGCCCAGGGAGCCGCCAGGCCCAGCACCCCAGATTTGCGCCACACCCCAGGAGCTGGATGGGCGCTGGTCACGGCCCCATTCCGCGTCCGGACCATAGAGGGCGCCGCGAGCACGTCCATTCAGACCGCGAAGCTACTCCGGCGGCCGCGGCCAAGCCCGCCGGCCGGTCCACTCGGCTCGGCAGCCGGCTCCTCCCCGGGCTCTGGCCCACGCGCCCGCCCTCCGCTCCCCGGCGCGCGCTTCCACACGCCGACAGTCCACTCGCCCTCGGCGGCACCTTTGGAGCCTCCTCTGCAGCTTTTCCTGCAGCCTCGAGGGCCATGAGAAAGCCTTTCCCTCTAAACGGACGGGACACAGGGCTAGAGAAGGATGCGGGTGCTGGGAGGCAGGCAAGACGCCTGCCTCCTCGCCCTCTCCAGGAGACGCTGGCAAAGGCCCCCCACCCTGACGTCCCCGCCCGCCGGCCGCGCACCCAGTCCCCACGCGCAGCCCGGGAGCCCGCGGGTCTCCAAGAGGCTTGGGAGAGAGGCTCCGAGGCTCCCGGTTAGGGGTAGTTGCGGGGGTCCTGTCCGACATCTAGGACTGGGCCTTGTCCCCACTAAAACCGTTTCCCCCGCAGCCCACATCCTAGCTGGCAGTTTTGCAAATGTTTGCTTTCTCAGGTTTCCCCAATTCCAGTCGTCTGCGCCCCGAGGGCTCCTGCGGGGTCCGCAGAGCCTCTCCACAATGCGGCTGCTGCCACACACCCCGCTCTGAACGACGCGGCCGGTGGCCCGGCTCTGCGCTGCGATCTCATGGCTCCCGAGCCAAGCCATTCCCCACCCGCGCATCCTAGGCCAGTTCTGTCCCTCATTGTTCCCTAACTTAGCTCCAGCTGCTTTCTCTGCGGCCCAGCCTCGGCCATCTGGGGCTTTTTTTGCTCCTGGCTCGCTCCGGGAGCGCGCGTCGAAGGGCGGAGGACTCAGTCCTCCCGCAAGATCCAAGCCCCCTCCCCTCCTTCTTTCCCCGCTACCGAAGATGCATCCCCTCGTTCACACGCCTGGAGAATCCCCGCACCGCACCCCTGTCCGCCCAACCGGGGACTTTAAAAATGCCTTCCAATTTTTCCGCGTTAGATTTAACCAAGTAACTAAAAAACACATCCAAAGCACTATTTCCTACTCCATTATTTCCACACTCTACCCAGAAAACGACCCGGCGCCACGATGCACTGTTGAGACAACTAGTTATAAATTGATTTCGAATCCGAAGTTTTCTTTTAGGGTTGTGAATTGAAACTCTTTCTATTTTCTTTTTCCATTTTTGCCCACCTTAAAAAAATCGTTTTATAAACTGCCTAAAATTGAACTTACTTATATCCTGAGAAAGGCACGTGCCAGATGTTTGTATAAGCTTTGGAAAGAATTAAATTGGCTACGAGAAACTACCCAAGTGACAATATTAACAAATTCAGCAACAACCAACCAACCAAAAGTACTTAAACAGTGGCCTTTTGCGTGAAAACACACTCTGAAGTCTCTCTTTGAGAAGCCTCTCTCCCCAAGACAAGCCCTTGGGCCCTGCGCAGGGTTCTAGGATGGGGTACACGCACCCCTCCCCCCACCCCACCCCCACGCGCCTGGCCACACACAGAGCAGCAGGAGCGGGGAGCTTCATTTCATTCAGTTTATTAGACAAAAATATATGATTTAGACAAGTTCGCTGACGCGCTATTTACAATCTGAGATCACTCTATATACAGAAAGGGAAAAAAAAAAAAAA